>NC_134691.1:142803368-143108176 GCF_050947455.1 Rhinoderma darwinii | reverse complement strand
TAATGAATATACGGCGCTGTACCTGGTAAGCAATTTACGAGGCCAAAGCGCTCTCACTGGAGTGCCGTAGCCCTTTCAATCAGCTAATCGGAGGGGGGTGGCGGGAGTCGGATCTGATGTTAAATACCTATTCTAAGGATAGATAATCAATATTAAAATTTCCAGAATACCCTTTTAACTTGCAAGAGCTCAGTCTAACTTATTTACATACCTTTTTTCTCATCGTCATCCTCCTCATCCTCCTCACCATCATTTTCTCCTTCACTTCCATTTGCAGTATCATCTTTCACTTTCTCTTGTGTGGAGTCACCCACAGTCTCAGATTCCTCTTTATTAAGAGTGTCTGACGTACCAGCTGTAGACATTTTTCTTACTTAAACAAAAAAGCAAAGGAAAACATGACACTTCCAGCGAGAGTTCTAGATCTATCGAACTAGACCTGAGAGTTTGACAAATCCAAGGCTTAAAAGGGTTTTCCAGATAAAAAAAAAAAATGTTCGCGTGTTTAAACGACAAATGAGGACTACGCTGCCAACATCAAATTCGCCATTACACCGTTTCAGTTGTGGTCACGTGACCACAGAACTCTAGCTCTCAGTTTTGGGCCAATGAAGTGGGTGGGCCACTGGGAAGCCCCCCCCCCTTCCACTCTATCCACACACCCCAAGCCTCTCCCCCTGCTTCTTCCTAGCATAGTTTGATTTAGAGGTGTCAGGACCGGATACACATGAGCCCTTTTTTAGTGTGGTGTAACGGTGTGTAAGCAAATATTAACAGACGCAGTGTTATCCCATTTTTTTTATGGAAGTGAGATCACTGCATCTGCTAATATCGGCTTACAGTTAGGGTATGTTCACACGCAGTGAGCAAAAACGTCTGAAAATACGGAGCTGATTTTCAGACGTTTAAGCCAATCGTGATTGTCGCTGCGTTTTTTTACGGACGTTTTTGGAGCCGTTTTCAATAGCGTCAATGAAAAACGGCTCCAAAAACCTCCCAAGAATTGTCCTGCACTTATTTTGACGAGCTGTCATTTTACGCGCCGTATTTGGACAGCGACACGTAAAATAAAGCCTCCCTGGTGCAGAACATCATAATTCCCATTGAAAGCAATGGGCAGATGTTTTTAGGCGTATTAGGGGCGTTTTTTCAGGCATAAACCGCCTGAATTACGCCTGAAAACACCGTGTGAACATACCCTTATACTGCACTAAAAAAAATAATAAAAAAAAATGTATCTATCCAGTCCCGACACATCGAAATCAAGCTGCGCTAGAAAGAAGCAGGGGGAGAGGTTCGGGTTGCATTAATGTAGACAGCACATGCGCAGCTAGACCGAAAGAAGGGGGGGGGGATGTAAACCACTGGGGGCGTGCCCTAGGGGACAGGTGGTTTTAATCACTAAATACCAATGATCTACAGGAGCTGAAGTGGCCATGTGACCAGCGCTGAAAACGCCGGTACAGCGCTTCTGACCGATACAGTGGCCATCTATAAGTAAGCAGTCATCACTTGTCATTTAAACGCTTATTTTTCTAACCCGGAAAACCCCTTTAAAAAGTTCACCCTGGATAGAGCAAACACTGACACAAAATACGACATGTCAGAAGGTCACATATGTGGGGGTTCAAGGCCTAGGACCCCATCAGTCATTAGAACAAGTGGGCAGTTGGCAGTGTCATGACTCAAGCGGTTTGTTCAGACAACGCCATTCCTCCTAAGCTAGCTATACACAATAGAGATTTGGGACTGATCAACGTTATGTCACGTGTATGGTGGAGCTGGACTGTTCCCCGATAAGGCTATGTTCACATCTACTGCGGGGGCCCCATTAGGAGACTGATGCAGATCACGTCTAAAGTACCAGAGCTTGCTACGCTATTTTTCCCAGTAAAACGATGGACACCATGACGGAAACCTGAAAAGGACCCATTAACCCCCTAATGACCACCTGGTCATTAAGGGTACTTTGTCAGGGTGCCTTTTCACGGTGCTGTGTCATAAGCCCAGCATGGGTATCTTGCACCAATCTCGGCCATTAAACCCCTTATTCACCCGAACGTGTTTAACGTCAGTGATACGCGCGTGAAAATCACTCCCATCGCTCGGGCCTATGTTAGTCAATGGGGCCATTCAGACATTCTGTGATTTTCATGCAGCGTGTCCGCTGTGTAAAACTCATGACATGACCGATACTTAGCCGTTCTTCACGCATCGCGCACCCATTGAAGTCGATGATTGCGTGAAAATCACGCACAGCACACGGAAGCACTTCCGTGTGTGGCGCGTTATTCGCGCAACAGTAGATCAAGAAGTGAAGGAAAAAATAAAACCACTTCCTTTGTTTCTTTTTCTAAACATCAAAACCATGTGTCATAGGAATGGCATATGAGTGAAAATCACGCAGCCACATAGCAAACATGACACACGGAACTGCAACGCACGCAAAACGCACACGCTCGTGTGAATCCAGCCTTAGATGATGCGGCACTTAAGTGGTTTCAGATGTCGGGGGCTCCCTCAATCCCCCCTGCGGTGCAATTGCAAGCTGCTGATAGATTGCATGGTAGCCGTGGGCCTAACAAAAAGGTCTCCAAGTCTGCCATCACACCCTGGCAGGGCTTAATTGAGTGCCTGTGAGTTTTACATTGACAGGTATAATACACAAGTATTGCAGTGTTATTATACTAGTGAACAAATGATCGCATAGTAAAGTCCCATAATGGGACAAAAATTATAGAAAAATAAAAAATGTAAGATCCCACTTCACCTTACAAAATGCTTTATGAAAAAACATTAGAAATAAAAGCTACAGAATTCGTATTGCTGCGTCCCTAACAAGAAATATAAAAATTACTACATTATTCAACCTGCAAGGTGAACGCGGTAAACAGTAAGCCAATGCCAGAATTATTCATTTCTATTCATCACGCCTACCTAAAAAAAATAAAAAAATATGCAATAAATAACGATAAAAAAGTCATATGTACCTCAAATTAGTACCAAGAAAAACTACAAGTCATCCCGCAAAAAGCAACCTCTTATAGAGCAATGTTAGCAGGAAAAAAAAAAAAAGTTGTTATGGTATCGTGGCAACCCGCAGAATAAACTTTTTATACCACACCGAGAACTACGTATATTTAAGAAGCAAAAATAAATAAAAATTGGTTTTCTATTACCGCAAAAGTTAATCAATACATTAAAAAACAAAACAGTGACTCCTCCTACAGAGTTTACCCTGCCCACAGACACTGAGCAATTCTGTCTGAAGTAGGAGGAGAAGCAGCTATAAGGTAAGATAAGTATGTCAAACACGAGGAGAATCCCTCAAAACGGACAACCGTAAATGCAAAAAAAACAAACACTGAAAACCATTGGGTTGGAGCGGTGTCACCTAATGAACTGGACAAGAAAAGGATTTTACGGTGAGTAGACAAAAAAAAAAAAAAAAAGTTTTTTTTTTTGTTCATTACATTGAAGGACACAGACAGTGGAATGTCCTAGAGAGGCCCCAGGGGTGGGAACAGAACACAGGACGTGGTCAGGTATTTCACAGATGCCTGCAATACATTGCGACCTAGAGAAGAGTCTGCAGATACAGAGGTATGCACCTGGTAGAACTTGACGAAGGTGTGCAGAGAAGACCACGTGTGGCCACTTTGCGCAATTGAATTGCAGAGGCCTGATGGCGCACAGTCCAGGTAGCTCCATCCGCTCTGGTAGAGGGCCATGACCCGGAAAGGGGGAGAAAAAAAATAAAAAAAAAACAACTTTTCCCTGGATGCAATAAGCCTCGAACAATTATTCAAATTCACCTGGCAATTGTGGCTTTACTTAGAGGCCACCCAAAGCCTTCCTGGGACCCTCTGGAAGGATGAAGAGAGAATTCAACCGCCAGAAGGAAGGAAGCAGTGATAGAAAAGGTAAATCTGCAGAGCACAGACAACATCCAGGTTGTGGAAGGAACGCTCCCTCGAATGACTGGGAGAAGGACAAAGACGGCAAGGTAATAGCCTCATTCACGTGGCAGGTCGAAACCATTTTAGGCAAAAAGGCGGCACCGGGTGGAGAACTGCCTTATCTTGGTGACTACTCCGAAACGGGAAACGATGATAGCGTCGCCAACTCTGAGACCCTACGGGTGGAGATCGCCGCAACCAGAAAACAAAGAGCGATTTCTCTCAAGGGTTCAAATGGAGTCGACCGCAACGTCATCCCAGACCAAATTCAGATCCCACAAGGGAATTGGTGAACAATAAGGGGTAGGGGGGCTGCTTGAGCCACACCTTGCAAAAAATTCTTAAGGTCAGCTTTAGATGCCAGGATTGAAAGGGCATACACCTGCCCTTTCTGGGAGCCGAGAGCTAAACCGTGATGCCAACCCCTTTGTAAAATTATAGAATCCCGGACAAGAAAAAAAAACCAAAAAAAAAACGTGAGATGGGAATCTTGCAATCCTCACATAAACCAAGGTAAGTCTATCATATATAATGATAAATGCGGGCTGAAGAGGATTTTCTGGCCTTAAGCATAGTGAGAAGAACACTCTCCGAAAAGCCACGAGCCCTCAGAATGGCAGCTTCAATAGCAATGCCGTTAAACGTAGCAACCTTAATTTCTGGTGGAGAGAAGTCCCTGAAAGAGCAGGTCAGAATGGAGGAGTAAGGGCCACAGGACGTAGGTCAACAGGAACACAAAGTCCACGTACCGACAGCGGCGCAGCCAACCCCGGGCTACCACCTTGAGCCGGAGAAGCTGAGGCAGAGGAGGGAAGACATACAGGAGACTAAAGTCTGACCATGATGCCAGGAGAGCAGCCAAGGCGCAGGCCTCTGGATCCTGAGCTCGAGAGATGGAGGGGACCTATCGATTGAAACTGGAGGCCATCAATTCAACATCCGGACATCTCCAACTGAGACAAATTTGGTCGAAGACATCTTTTTGAAGAGACCACTACCCAGGGTCCACCGTTCCGCGATGGAGAAAGCCCGCAACTGAATTGTTGACCCGGGAGTGTGAACCACTGTGGGAGACGGAACAGGAGCTTTCGTCCAGACTAGGATCCTGCAAGACTCGACCATCACTATGGCGCTGCGAATGCCGCCCTGGTGATTTAGATAAGCCATGGGATGGTCCGCTTGAACCCTTAACCAGGTGTCCAAAGACCGAGTCCAGTGAAGGAGACAGAAAAATGGCTCTCAATTTCAGAAGTTTAATGGGAAGGAAAGACGCCAAAGAGTGCCCCCCCAGCCCTTGAGACCGGCACACGAGGAGAGGATCAGCCAGTTCAGAGGGAGGAAGACGTTCACCCGGTAAAGAGCCAGAGGAGTGGGCCATCACGGAAGCGAGCGGCGGACCAAGAGGGGGAATGATGAACTTCAGATCCAGCGACTGCAAACATCTGGGAGAGGGTCGTTTGCTGTAAAGGGCAGGTCTGGAACTGCACAAATGGAGTTGTCTCGATTGAGGCCACCATGGTCCCGAGAACCCTCATGCAGAGGAGTGAGGTCGGCACATCCATCAGCAAGGAACGAATCCCTTCCTGAAAAATGGAGACGCTGAGGGATGATTATGAATATTTGAAATAATAATGAAAAATACTGGAGATCATGTTGCCCTATGCCGAAGAAGAAATCGGTGTTTAAATACGACAGTGACCCAAAACACACCAGTAAGTGAACAACATCTTTTTTACAGACAAACAGGATTTCAGGTAATGGAGTGGCAGCCCAATCCCCTGACCTCAATCCCACAGAGAACTTGTGGGGTAACAAAAAACATGGCTTATGAGGCAAAAGAACGACTGTCAGTACACTGGCTTGTACATAGAGTAAATAATTCTCAACTTCAGACTTGTGCCAAGCATGACTCATTTATCAACCTGGCATTGCTTTACACCTATGGTAGCTTCATCACCAGGGTGTGGGCACTGTTGACGAATCTGGCACACACTGCCCTGGGGAGAGTGGTTCACCACTCGCACACAGCACCAGTATTAATAAATCTCCTCCAACATAGATGATGCTGGGCAAGGAGCATTTACCAACAAGAATGAAATATTTCTATGTATAAACAATGTTAAATAAACTATTATATAATTATTAGTACTCGTAAACAGGCCAAATCTATTGAAGCCTTGGGAGACTCTCCGTGCTGCAGATCTTACTTCATTTAAGACACATAATTATAAAAACATTTCCCTAAAGGAGCCAAGTCATCATGTAATCAAATTAAGCAGCGAGTGCATATTCCCTATAGGAATAATGACAGCTCCCAAAGCAGATGGAGGCGGGAAGTACAAGATTACCATCCAACAGCACCTGATGCCCGGAACACCGAAGTGTCAGAGGACAAATAAGCCGCATGAACTGATCGGTCAAGTCCAAGTCATTGGGGCCAAAATATGGATTAGAAAGGGCACTAGTATCATCATCATCAGGTGCCAAGATCTGCAGGAAACCACATGAGAGAGCAAATTATAAAGCAGGGCATCCCTATGAAGACACTAATGCGTTAATACCCACCCGTCACTACACGGGCTTGTAGTTACATCAAGAATATACAACTGTAACAGGGATTAATATGCAATAGATTAACTCATTACAGACGGGCACGGAAATGCTAGCGCATATATATATATATATATACACTAGTTCCAGGCACGCATTCATACGGATATTTACAGACGACATGTGCGGTGCCAAGCGCGTACACAGTTATACACAACACATATACACACACCGGAGAAATGACGAGGGTCGCACCAGTGCGCAGTAATGTTCTGGACACTCACCCTGTGCTCGGGCCGGCGTGAGATGGCGCAGCGGGAAGACGGGTTTAGAATAAGAAACGACTGGAAAATTCCGCCAGTCCAAAGTCTTAAAACCGAGCTGCTTGTAGGTTATTGTTCTGGTAAACGCCTGTAGATACAGTGCCCTGGAGGAGGACTGCTTAAGACGGTGTCCTATATTATTTATTTATTTTTATTTAAAATGGCGGTGTAAGAGCAAAGCGGGAAAGCTACGACCAACCACAAGAGGGGAGGAGGAGCAGCAGCTCCCTGTCAGGGCGGGAACACAGGAGGAGGGACAAGAACGGCGGTGTACATGAGCAGCGTCTGCTGTGACAGGATAGTACCCCGGAAGCTACAGCGCGGTTATGTAATAGCTGCCATTTACCAAGTTACAGCTGTGTGTACTGCAGGAAGAGAATACTGGAGAAAAGAAGCAGCTTGTCTATGTGCGTGTCATTGTCTTTATGGCAGCCCACCACTAGAGGCTTGTACAGTGTTGAAACAGACTGGCTTCTTTGGCTGTTTGTCTATATTCTACAACTGCTAGAGGTGCTGAGGAGAACAGGGTCCTATGCGTAGCAAAGTTGGAGGGTAAAATAACAAAACCCCTTTTCTTAGAACTCTGCACGGTGCCTTTCCCCTGTTATTGTTCCTGGAATCGTGTGCTAATTGACAACAGGGTCTTTCTATCCCCCTTTCAATAGGATGTATCTCAATACCCTGTTGTCAATTTATACATATATTTTGAGGCGTAAGGGTATGTGCACAGGATGAGAGGCTTTTACGTCTGAAAAGACAGACTGTTTTCAGGAGAAAACAGCTGCCTCGTTTCAGACGTAAATGCTCCTCGTATTTTGCGAGGCTTCTCTGACAGCCGTAAATTTTGAGCTGTTCTTCATTGAGTTCAATGAAGAACGGCTCAAATTACGTCTGAAAGAAGTGTCCTGCGCTTCTTTTGACAAGGCTGTATTTTTACGCGTCATCGTTTGACAGCTGTCAAACGACGACGCGTAAATGACAGGTTGTCTGCACAGTACGTCGGCAAACCCATTCAAATGAATGGGCAGATGTTTGCCGACGTATTGGAGCCCTATTTTCAGCCCATGTGTCTACTTTAGATTGCCATCGTTTTTTGAACATCCTTTTATTTTTCTAGGACGTTACAAGGCTTAGAACTTTACCAGCAATTTCTCACATTTTCAAGAAAATTTCAAAAGGCTATTTTTACAGGGGCAGTTCAGTTGTGAAGTGGAAAATAACCCCGAAAAAAAGACACCCCCCCTCAAAGTATTCTAAACAGCATTTAGAAAGCTTCTTAACCCCTTTAGACTTTTGTGGAAGACAAGGACGATGTGGATCCAGCGGAGCTGTGGATAAAACGGAACTTGTTCCAAGTTTAATGAGCGATTTTCTTAAAAAGGTTCAGGAGCAATCCGGACGATGTCCTGAGGTGCTTAGGAGAGATGTGCGGGATTTTAAAGGAGCCTACGCGTTTCAAACGCTTCCTGCGTTCTTAATCATGGCTGTATTTAAACTGACTGACTTGTCTCGTGTATTTATCTGTATCTACATATGTGTTTAATTGCGTTCCAGGTGTTTGCAATCTCCTGGAACGCAAACCGGAAGTCTAATTTGCTATGCGTTCCACTTGTGTCAGGGCATGGTTAATTATGTAAAAATACATTGATTTTTAAACTGTTGGTGCAACGTCTTAGATGAGTGTATGAGAGTACGGACTATTACTTTTTAATGTGAAGAAAATGAATTTACAGAAGTCGGGATAACGCTACGTTGCTTGACTCCTCAAGTTTGTCATAGAATGAGTGTCATTTCCGGTCTGAAGTGAGTTGTTATTGTATTTGCGTTTCAGTGTCACCTGTGTTTCATGGAACGCAAACCGGAAGTAGCTCTGCTGAATTACGTCTTGAAAGAGGATCCCGAGTTCTGCATAGATTCTTTTGTAAGTATGTATTTTTTTATTTTGTTTACGAACGATGTATCAACATTATCAATGCAATGAGGAGGTAGAAAGATATATTTAAGTTGTATGTAAGTTTAAGCCGATATTAGTTGAGTTGCAGTGTAATATTAGAACCGATGATAACGTTTTGTCAAAATTATCGAGACAGAAGTTGACAACAATAAACACGGTTCTTGTTTATATATTTTTTTGTTATTTATTTATATACTTTTTTATGTTTATAATTATTGTGTCTGTTGTTTTATTTGCTCATTTGAGTGATTAATATGTTGTCGTGGTGGTCAGTTAAAATTGTTAGATTACGCCAACTAGGAGTAGGAGATGAAAAGCAACGTGATGGGAATGGGGTATAGGTATGAGGGGGAGTGGGCTAAAAGCTTGTACCTGTACTAGGTATATAACTACATACAAGTTATATTGAATACAAAGAGAAAAAAATAAAAAATAATAAATGTTTATTATGTTCAACATATAGTTTTAAAAATTGGATGGAAAATATGGAGATCATAATGTTGGAGGTGATTTTTATTTTGTTTTCACTTTTTCTGTTGTTTAATTGTTATTTGCTCAATGACCTTGTTGTTAATTTTGAAAGTATTACTTGTTGTCTATTGAGGGCCTTCTAGATAATCCACAGCTCCGCTGGATCCACATCGTCCTTGTCTTCCACTCAGTACATCGCGTGCCGACGCGAGGATCCGTGCGGCATTTGAAGTGCAAAATCTACACACCAAAGGTGAGCTGGAGGTTTCGTCTCCCCCTCTTGTTCCCTTTAGACTTTTCACAGGAATTAAACCAAAGTAGAGGTGAAATTTACAAATTTCACTTTTTTGGTTGCAGAAATTCATTTTTAATCCATTTTTTTATTTTTTTTGTAACCCAAGGTTTTACCAGAGAAATACAACTCCATATTTATTGCCCAGGTTCTGCAGTTTTAGGAAATATCCCACATGTGGCCCTAGTGTGCTACTGGACTGAAAAACATGCCGCAGAAGCAAAGGAGCACCTAGTGGATTTTGGGGCCTCCTTTTTATTAGAATATATTTTAGGCGCCATGTCAGGTTTGAAGGGCTCTTGCGGTGCCAAAACAGTGGAAAGCGCTATTTGGCTTTTAAAGCTCAAATTTAGCAGGAATGGTTTGCGAAAGCCACGTCACATTTGCAAAGCCCCTGAGGTGACAAAACAGTGGAAACTACCCAAAAGGGACTCTATTTGGGATACTATACCCCTTGAGGAATTAATCTAGGGGTGTAGTGAGCATTTTGACCCCACATACGTTTCATATTTGAATTGGGCAGTGAAAATAAAAACAATCCTTTTTTTCCAATAAGACATAGCTTTAGCGCAAAATTTTGAATTTTCGCAAAAAATAAAGGAGAAAAAGAACCTCAACGTTTATAAAGTAATTTCTCTCGAGTACGGTAATACCCCATATGTGGTCATAAACTGCTTTTTGGGCACTCGGCAGGGCTCAGAAGGGAAGGCGCACCATTTTGCTTTTAGAGTGCAGATTTTGCTGGATTGGTTTCTGGTCGCTATGCAGCGTTTGCAAAGCCCATGTGGAACCAAAACAGTGGTGACCCCATTTTGGAAACTACACTCCTCAAGGTATTTACCTAGGGGTGGAGTGAGCATGTAGCCCTGCATGTGTTTTTGCAGAAATTTGTGTGCACTCGATTATTGCAGAGTGAAAATGGGATTATTTCCATAGACATGCCAATATGTGGTGCCCAGCTTGTGCCACCATAACAAGACAGCTCTCTAATTTTTATGCTTTGTTTCCCGGTTTTAGAATCACTCTACATGTGACCCTAATCCTTTGCCTGGACATTCGACAGGGCTCAGGAGTGAAAGAGTACCATGCGAAATTGAGGCCTAATTTGGCGACTTACAAAGTATTGGTTCACAATTGCAGGGCTCTGATGTGAAATAATAAAAATAAAAAAACCCTGAGAAGTGACCCCATTTTAGAAACTACACCCCTCAAGGCATTTACTAAGGGGTATAATGAGCATTTTTCACCCCACAGGTCTTTTCCATAAATGAATGCGCTGCGGATGGTGCAAAGTAAAAATTAAAATTTTTCCCCAGATATGCCAATCGTTAAAAAGGTTCTCCCGGGCATGGCGGTGCCATATCTGTGGAAGTAAACGGCTGTTTGGGCACACTGTAGGGCTCAGAATGGAGGGAGCGCCATTTGGTTTCTGAAGCGTAGATTTTGCTTGGTAGTAGTTTTGTTTGCAGTTTTACTGGTATTTCAGTTTATAATGTGTGGGCATATGTGAGCTGGGCAGATTACATCAGGGGCATAGTCAGGTGGTATAATAATGGGGTAAACAATAAAATAATCCATAGATGTGTTTTACGCTGTGACACAATACTTTCTGCACAGGCCAGTGTCACACTGATGGTTAGGTCCAGAATTATTTGGACAATTTTGGCATTTTAGCTGTTTAACAAAATATATTGAATATACAGATATATAATCAATATGGGCTTAAAGTGCAGACTCGCAGCTTTAATTTGAGGGTATTCACATCCTAATTTGAGGAAGGGTTTAGGAATTACAGCTCTTTAATATGTAGCTGCCTCTTTTTCAAGGGACCAAAGGTAATTGGACAATTTATCTCAAAAGCTATTAGGCTGCGTGGGCTATTCACTCGTTAATCCATCAATTAAGCGGGTAACCGGTCTGGAGTTGATTCCTGGTGTGGCATTTGCATGTGGAAACTGTTGCTGTGATCCCACAACATGAGGTCAAAGGAGCTCTCAATGCAAGTGAAACAGACCATCGTTAGGCTGAAAAAAATGAAGAAATCCATCAGAGAGAGATCACAAATGTTAGAAGTGGCCAAATCAACAGTTTGGTACATTCTTGAAAAAAAAAATAGCGCCCTGGTGATCTCGTGAACTCCACAAGGTCTGGACGTCCACAGAAGAAAACGGTGGATGATCGCAGAATCCTTTCCATGGTGAAGAAAAACCCCTTCCCAACATCTACCCAAGTGAAGAACACTCTCCTGGAAGTAGGTGTATCCGTATCGAAGTCTACCATAAAGAGAGGACTTCATGAGAGTAAATACAGACGATTCACCACAAGGTGCAAACCATTAACCCTTTAGTGACCAGTCTATTTTGGACCTTAACCCCTTCCCGCCGCAGCCATTTTTCAGATTTTAATTTTATTCCACCCCACCTTCCAAAAGCCATAACTTTTTTGATTTTTTCCGTCGATATAGTCCTATGATGGCTTGATTTGTGCGGGACGAGTTGTAGTTTTTCGTAGCACCATTTCTTTTGCCATATAATGTACTAGGAAACTGGGAAAAAATTATTTGTGAGGTAGAAAATGAGAAAAAACGATTCCTCCATGGTTTTTTGAGCGCTGTTTTTATGGAATTCACTGTGCAATTAAAACAAAATGTTAACTTTATTTTGTGGGTCAATACGATTACGGTGATACCAAATATATATAGTTTTTCTTTTTTCTATATTTTACTACTTTTACAGTGTAAAAAATAATTTTTTTGTGTCCCCCAAATTACGAGAGCCATAACTTTTTTTACATACATTCGACGTTTTGATCACTTTTTATTAAATTTTTTTAAATAGAGATTCTGGCGTTAACTTTTTTTTTTTTTTACAGAGTTCGCCGTGCGGGTTAAATAATGATATATTGTAATAGTTCAGACTTTTACGGACGCGGCGATACCAATTATGTTTATTTATTTTTTTACTATGCTCTAGGGGGAAAAGGGTTTTTTTTTTGAACTTTTAGTTGAAATTTTTTTTTTTTTTACATAAAAAAACCCCAAACTTTATTTAACTAATTTTTACTTTTCTTTTAGTCCCCCCCCCCCCCCCCCAGGGGACTTCAACCAGCGATCGTTAGAACGCTTGCACGATATACTGCAATACTAATGTATTGCAGTATATCGTGATTCTGACCGGCATTTATTAATCCCTAGCCATAGCAACAATGGCCCCCCCACCGTGATTGCGCTACGGGGGGCGCGCGATGAGCTGTTAGAGGGGGTCGCCCCCCTCTTTCTAAGGATTTAAATGCTGGGATCACTATTGACCGCAGCATTTAACGAGTTAAACAAGCGGGATCGCGCTCGAGCGCGATGTCACTCGTTACACTGAAGTGTCGGCTGTAACAAACAGCCGACACAGGCATCGTATGGAGCGGATTCACTTCATGTGCCCGTTCCATACTTCCTCTACCCGACTTTTGGCGTATGGATACGTCAAATGTCGGGAAGGGGTTAATGACCAAGCCATTTTTTACGTATTTCAATAGTCTCATTCAAAGAGCTATAACTATTAACTATATAAATATTTTTGCGTCGACATAGCTATATAAGGTCTTGTTTATTGCGGGACAAGTTGTAATTTTTATTAGCACTATTTTGGGGTACATAGAATTTATTGATTAACTTTTTTCGGGGGGGGGGGGGGGGGAATAGAAAAAAACCATCAATTTCACCACACTTTTTTGCATCCTAAATTTACGCCGTTTACCGTGTGGTATAAATAACACTAACTTTTATTCAGCGGGTTTCTGCGATTGCAGCGATACCAAATTTATATAGATTTTGCATGTTTTACTACTTTTACACAGTGAAAACACTTTTTTTCAAAATTATTTGTTTTTGCGTCTCCATATTTTGAAGAGCCATAACTTTTTTATTTTTTCGCCGATGCAGTTGTATGAGAGCTTTTTTTTTTGTGGGACGACTTGTAGTTTTTTGTTTTTTTTTTATAAATTCTTTTATTTATCAATTTTACAAACCGACATGTCACGATAAATGTCAAAAATACACAACTATATGGTACTTCGGCACGCAGGCCGGTATATGTGGTCATCCTGTAAGATAAATGTACAGGCAGGGTATCGCCAGGCAATAATCGGGGCTAATCCCCTGCATCCTGAGCCTGCAGAAATGCATCAAGGCCCACAGCGAAACATAACTTAAAAGAAAGTTTGAAAAAGGAGATGAGAAAAAAGAAACTACAGAAGGGGGAAAGGAAGGGATGAGTTCCTTTGTTAAGTGTCATGGCTGAAGAGCACATCAAGAGGCTACGATATTCCTGAATTCCACAGATGATTGGAACCTGACCCAGTGATGCCAGGTCTTCATGAACTTGGCGTGAGTACCTCTTATAGATGCCGTGAGATCCTCCATCCTCATGATCTGTATCTTATCGAACCACATGCTGAGCGACGGTGCAGCCGATTGTCTCCACAGGGCTGGTATGCAGGCCCTGGCAGCACTCACCAGGAGGCGGACCACCGAGCGACGATACAAATACAGCGGAACCTCGCACAGATGGAGCAAGAAGAAGGCCGGTGTGCATGGGAGCGGGAAGTCAGTGAATTTGGAGGTGATACGCCACACTTCTGACCAAAATGCCGTCAGCCGCGGGCACTCCCAGAAGACATGTATTATCGTTCCCACCTGGTCACCACATCTCCAGCACAGCGGTGAGACCGCCGGAATCATAGCATGTAATCTGGAAGGCACCCTATACCAGCGCATAAAATTTTAAAACCCGCTTCCTGATACCTGCTGGCCATGGACGATTTGTGTGTCGTTGTGTATATCCTATCTCTTTGCTCCGCCGAAAACGTGATTCCCAAGTCCCTTTCCCACCGTAGCAAATATGTGGGCGTGGAGAGGGTAGGTGGGGAGATCAGTAGGGAGTATAGTTTGGATAGTGTGTGACACATCGAGCCAGTGCCCACGCAGAGGAGTTCAAACAGAGTTTTAACCCGAGCATGTTCCGCAGGTTTGGGCAAGGACACCAGGAAGTGTCTCAGCTGAGTGACCTGCCAGGGAGTGAAGGGGAGAGGGTCTGTCAAAGACAACAATTGCGGGCCAGTCATCCAAGACTCCCCGTGCAGGTAATGAGAGGCGGGGCCCTTGCCTGCCTGCAACCAGCTCTGAAATGGACCCCCCTCCCGCCCTGGAGGGAACGCCGGGTTGCCCAGGACTGGAAACATGGGGGACGGGGAAGGGGAGATCTCTGTCCGGGGGAAGACCTTTGACGCAACTGCCAGTGAGGGCCCTACCGTCGGGTGAGTCCTTGCTGGTAGAGGGGTATCCCTGCCCAGCCAAGGTAGGGCCTGTAAGGGGACCGCCATAGAAGACTGTTCCATCGACACCCATTGTTTGACCTCCGTGTGGCGGAACCAATCCAAGATGCGCGCCAAGTGTGAGGCCTGATGGTAAGATATGAAGTCGGAGCCCCACGCCCCCTTCACTCTTAGAGCGAAAAAGCGTGGAGCGGGCTATACGGGCCGGTTTCCCCACCCAAATGAAGCAGTTGAGTAAGGACAACAGAGCTCGGAAGAAAGTGCGGGGGATGTGGATCGGTAGGGCTTGGAAGAAGTACAGTATCCGTGGGAGAATGTTCATTTTCAAGATTGCACATCTGCCGAACCACGTGAAGGTACCCTTTGTCCAGGAATCCAAATCGCCCTTTACCCGCTGAAGGAGAGGAGGATAGTTGACTGCATAAAGGCGAGAAAGATCCCTGGAGAGCTGGACCCACAAGTATTGAAGCGAGTCTCTGGCCCACTTAAAGGAGCAGGACCCCGACAGGTCGTCCACTAGGGACTGCGGCAGTGAAATGTTAAGAGCCTTGGACTTCTGGTAGTTAATTTAGAAATTTGACAATTTCGAGTATCTACTCATCTCCGCCATGAGGCTGGGCAAGTAGATCCTGGGTGCCGTGAGGAAGAACAGGAGGTTGTCCGCATATGCAGCCACCTTATGGGATCTTCCTCCCACTGATACACCCGCTATGTCTGGGTTTGAGCTCACCCGACAAAGGAAGGGCTCCAGGCACAAAATAAAAATTAAGGGCGACAGGGGGCATCCCTGCCGCGTACCGTTGGAGATGGAGAGCGGGGAAGATAAGGTACCGTTAACCTTAACTCTAGCTGAAGGAGATGAGTAGAGGCTCGCAATCCATTGCATCATGTGGGAGCCCAGCCCGATGTGCCGCAAGGTGGTCGACATGAAGTCCCAGTCTACCCTGTCAAAGGCCTTCTCCGCGTCCGTGGACAGCAGTAGCGTGGGCAGAGACGAGGCAGCCGCGTGATAAATCAGATTAATTGCCCTAGTGGTGTTATCCCTAGCTTCCCTAAGGGGCATGAAGCACACCTGGTCGTAGTGGATCAAACTGTGGAGGAGGGGTGTGAGCCTATGGGCCATTTTTTCGCAAACAGCTTGAGGTCTACATTAAGCAGTGAAATGGGGCGGTAGTTTTGGCAGCTGGTGGGGTCCTTACCTTCCTTGGGTATAACCGTAATGTATGCCCGCAGGGCATCCTGAGGGAGAGAGCACCCGTCTGTGAGAGAGTTATAGGCCTGCAGGAAATGAGGCGCGAGAAGATCTGAACAGACCTTGTAATACTGAATAGGGAGCCCATCCGGGCCCGGCGCCTTCCCCACTGGGGAATCCTTCAGGGCCCACGACCACTCCTCTGGCGAAATCGGCTCTACCAGAGCCGCTAGAGCTTCCTGCGGGATACTATTCATCCCCGAGGAGCGGAGATATGCCTCCATCTGCTCCCATCTAGTTCCCCCTTCTGCGGTGGGAGAGGTCTGTGGTAGATTGTAGAGTGAGTGATAGTACGCCCGGAAGGCTTCCGAAATGTCCTGGGGGTGGTGTAAACCCCCAACACCAGGGACCTGTACCTGGGGGACATAGGTGCGTGACCTAGTTTTCCGCAATGCCCATGCTAAAGTCCTACCTGGTTTGTTACTGAATTCGTAGAAATGTCGTCTACACTTTACAAGGGAGGCCCTAGCCTTAGCAAGACAAAGAGAGCGGACCTGAACACGAAACTGCCCCAGCTCCGCCCCCATCACCCGATCCAAGGAAGCCTTGTGGGACTGCTCTAGGAGGTGTATGCGAGATAACAGTGCACTCAAGTGAGCCGTCCGCTCCCTTTTAAGTTTAGATCCGATCCGGATGAAGGAACCCCGAATCACGCACTTATGTGCCTCCCAAACATTGAGCAGACTGACTTCTGAGGAGACATTCCTAGCAAAGTACTCCCGTAGGTCCCTGTGTATTTCTGAAATTACCATCGGGTCCTGCAGGAGCGAATCATTTAACCGCCACTGCCAGGAGCGAGGGTGGGCTGCAGGGAGACAGAGAGAGAGAGTGTAATGAGGGCGTGGTCCGAGAATGTTATGTTATCTATTGAGACTGAGGAGAGGTTGGAAAGATGGGAGTGGCGCATGAAGAAGTAGTCTAGTCTGGTGTATGTGTTGTGGGGGGCCAAAAAGAAGGTGTAATCTCTTGTCGTCGGGTGCATAAGCCGCCATTCGTCTATCAATTGGTGTTCATGTAACAACCGACGCACCCGGCGGTGTGCTGACCTAGGTAACGACGAGTGTCCATGTGAGGAGTCTATGGTCGGGTCTAATGTAAGGTTCAGGCCCCCCCCTAGTATGAGAGTGCCTTCCAAGAAACCATCCAACTCCGTCAGGACCCTTTCAAAAAAGGCGACCTGACCAGTGTTGGTTAGATAGCATGTGGCCAGTGTGAGCAGTGTGTTTGCCAACCTACGCTTCATGAAGATATACCGTCCCGCTCCATTTGTGCGAGTCTCCACGTGCTCCCATGGCAAAGAACGAGAAATCAAGATAGAGACTCCCTTGGTCTTGGAGTCCGGTGAGGTACTGTGATACCCCTCAGTGTAATGAGAGTCCGTCAACCGTGGAACGCTGTCCGCCCGGAAGTGAGTTTCTTGAAGGAACGCCACATGCGCTTTCTTTTTCCATAGAAGACGGAGGATGGAGGATCTCTTCTCTGGAACATTCAGGCCCTGTGCATTCAGGGAAACAACCGTAATGTTAGACGTGGAGTCACAGTAGGAAAACAGAAAAGGGGGAGAAAAGCGGGGAATGAGACGGTTACCCCCGAAGAGAGGGGGAAGGGCCGGGAAAAGGGACACTAGCGTCCCACTAACAGCGGAGTACAAAACCCCTAAACAATACTTCACGTGTTGTATCGGGTCCGGCGGAGAACCCCCCCTGAACGCTACACAACAGCGCGGAAACCTAGTGGGGAACGTAGAAGGACAGCGGCGTGAAGCGGTGATCTCCCTGAGACTCGCCACTAATTGGGACTAAGGCTGTATAAGCCCAAATAGGAGTAGGCCGGAACCCCGGCCGGATTACTGTAACGGGTGTATGTGGTTTCCTGACCTCCCACCGCAGCGCAGTATGGTGGAGAAAAAGGCTCCCTGAGACATTCCCCCATACCTAACAGACTAAACCCCCTGGCCCACCTAAAATTCCCCTTTGGCCTGGCAGCACTCCCTCCCGCCTCAAACCTGAGAGAACACCTGTGGAGGAAAGGAAGGAGGGTTAAACAATCATAACACAGCCCCCAATGAAATCCTCATGGGTACAGTGATACATTAGCCTTCAGGCCGCTGGTCGATCAATTTCTTCGGGGCGAGCGCCGTCCAGGTGCCCGTTGCTCACGAGTACCGTCTCTAGGAGGGAGCAGAGAAGAGTGCACAGAGTCCGGATACAGGCTCTCCCTGGGGAAGAGTGACGGCAGCGGCTCCTTCCAGTCTGGAAGGTGCACTGGGGAGATTTCGAGGAAGCGGAAGGCTGCTTCCAAGTCGTCAGGAGAGCGAACAGCAAAGGATTGCCCCTGTCGACGGAGGATGACATGGAAAGGATGGCCCCATCTGTAGCAAGCGCCTGCTTCTTTAGTTGCCTCCAGCAGAGGGCGTATCACCCTACGCATATGTAGGGTCAGCCTTGAGACATCCGGCAGAATGGTCACCTCCGTGCCCTGGAAAGGAATGGCCCCCCGCTCCCAAGCGCGCCGTGCAATGTCCTCTTTTTGTTTATAAAAGTGGACCTTGCAGATGACATCTCGGGGACGGTTACTTTCCCTGTTCCGTTGGCCTGCCAAGCGGTGTACCCTATCCATTTCAATGGCCAAATCGCGTGGTCTGTCCATGAGTTTGTTGAATATATGGGTGACGACCTCGTAAAGCTCCTCAGGCGGTACAGACTCTGAAATGCCCCTCAGCTTTAAGTTGTTCCGTCTCCCCCTGTTCTCCATGTCGTCCAGATGCAGGGAGAAGTCCCTCATTTGAGTCGATTGGGTGTCCATGGACTGAGAGAGAACTGAAATGTCCGTTGTGTGAACAGAGTTCTGGCGCTCCAATGCGTCTACCCGTGCGGTTAAAACGCGTAAGTCCTGGGTCACCACCCCTATGGCCCGGTCATGTTTCTCTTCCATTCGGACTAGGCGGGCATCCAAATCTGATTTCGTGGGCAGCGCCCTCACCATCTCCCATAACTCTGCCAGGGTCCGTTCCATAGAGGGAGGGGGGCCAGTGGAATTCGCTAGGTGGGGATCCCCCCGGTCAGCGGAGGAGGTGACCGGGCCCCTTAGTATGGCTGGTGTGCCCTGGCTCAATGGTGAAGTCCTCAGAGTGGTAATGCAGGGGGACAACGGAGGAGCGTGGCGCCTTGTTTACCGCGCCATTTTTGTTTTCCCCCCTGCGGTCATGTTCCCGTCCAGTCACAGGGAGATGCTGTTGGGGGTGGGGTGCGGCAGCTCTCCCCGGAGGCACAGACCTCGCCACGATCCCTGCATCAGGACCTACCTCCGGGGACAGAGCATAAGAGGAGCGGTCCTGCCATCCTCTGGAAGATCCAGCCGTGACTTCGGTGCCAATGGGCGGGGATTCCCCACGCGACGTCGGGGATCTGCTGCGACCTACTCCAGGGATGGAGGAGTGCCGCGGTGAGGACCCGTCGCGGCCGGAGCGCAGGTAACGGTCCATGGAGGAGGAACCTGGGGTGACCGACTGAGACTTGCGGTGTCTCCCCTTGGTCATCCCGGTGCTGGAGCAGGTAAGTATGGCCCCTGATATTGTATGGAGAGTGATGCGGGTCCGGAGCTCTAGGCACACACGTCCTCACTCCGCCATCGTCAAGCCAAGCCCCGACTTGTAGTTTTTATCGGTGCCAATTTGGAGTAGACTTTTTGATCCCTTTTTATCACTTTTTTTTTTTTTTTTTTTTTTTTTTTTTTTTAAGGCTGGATTCAAAGAAAACAGCAATTTTTGCATGTTTTTTTATTACATTTTTTACGACGTTCACCGTGCGGGATGAATGATGTAATAGGTTTATAGTTGGGGTCGTTACGGAATACCAAATATGTGTAACTTTTTTACTTTATTTAGTTTTTTCATAATAAAGCAGTTTGTAAGGGGGAAAAATGGGTTTTTCACTTTTTTTTTTTTTTTACTTTTTTACTAGTCCCACTAGGGGACTTCACTATGCGATTATCTGATCGCATTTATAATACACTGTAATACTTCTGTATTGCAGTGTATTATGCCTGTCCGTCTAAAACGGGCCACTTGCCGGTGGTTAAGTATTGTTGTTGAGTTACCAGTGATGCTTCAACATGACTGTTATGCTATTATTTCCGTTATTGATAATTTCCAGCATGTACATTTATGTTGACAATGAATGCATTCCGGGGAGTTTTCTTCTCTGATCGTTTCTTTCTGTTCCTGATGATATTGCCTAATTACCTTGGGATATTGTGCTAATTACCTTGATTTTCTTTTCTCTTATGTTTTGATTCTTATTAGATGTGTGATATTTGTACTGGGTTGGGGGGTGCGGGGCGCTGGCTAGACCTTGTCCTGACACTTCTCCTCTTAGGGTCTCACTGGTTGTATCCGGTGTATATTGGATTGTTTTTCCTTGAGTAAATCAAGGAGTGGGTGATTGTTTCGCCCGTTTGTCTGTCTTTGTTGTCGTGTCTCCCTTCCTTGTCTGTCTTGTTCTTTTCGCCACTGCTTTAGCGCATTTCTTTGCGAGCTCCTTCGGTGGGAGGTGGTGATGGCGCAATTGAATGTCTGTACCTTTAATGCTAGGGGGCTTAATGTCCCAGAAAAAGGCTCGCAAATTTTATATAACATGCACAAAGAGCGGGTACATATATTGTTCCTACAGGAGACTCACTTCCAGGTGGGCCATACGCCACAGTTCACGAATCGATATTATCCGGCCTGGTTCCACAGTGCCAACCCGGAATCCAAGTCCAAGGGCGCTAGTATATGTATTCACAAGTTCACTCTCCCATAAAACTATTGATGTTCTTGTTGACCCGGGTGGTCGGTATGTTTTTCTCAAACTGTCCATACGGAATAAGATTTTTACTCTGGCTAATTTGTACCTCCCCAATCAGGACCAGGCTCGAGTGGGCGGATTATTTTTGAGGAAATTGGAGGAGTTCACCGAGGGCGTTTTAATTGTAGGAGGAGATTTTAACTTGACTTTCGACTCCAGGCTTGACACCTCCTCGGGCAGGTCTGCTGTTCCTAAGTCGCACTTAGGGGCACTGAGGACTGTGATGCATTCCATGCAATTGATTGACGTGTGGAGGATTCTGCACCCTCAGGTAAGAGAGTATACTTACTTCTCCCCACTGCACAACATGTAGAGTAGGATAGACGCTTTTTTTGTTAGCCACCACTTGCTTACCTGGCATCCTACTTCTGAGGTGGGCCCTATGGTTTGGTCAGATCATGCCCCTGTGTTTCTGACCCTTACATTTCCTAATTCGGTGCCTAATTTCCAGTCGTGGAAACTCAATGACAATTTACTACGTGATACAGTATGCGTGTCGGCCCTTAAAGACTCACTCACCGGTTTTTTTGAAGTTCATGAGCATGAATCTACTCCCTTGCCACTCCAGTGGGAGGCGCTGAAGTGTGTCATTAGAGGAGTCCTGATACAACATGGGGCACGCTTGAAGCGAGAAAAAGGGGTAGCTATTGCGCGTCTCCTTACTCAGATACGGGATCTGGAATCCTGTCATAAGCGGGTTCCATCCTCACAGGTTTTTGCGGATCTTACTACAGCGAGAGAATCCTTACGTTCTCTAATAGATCAGTCACACGTGCGGTTCAGGGATCGGATGCGGAAGCACTCCTACGAATTTGCGGACAAATGTGGCAGGTCTTTGGCACGGATATTGCATTCCCGTACACAAGCGTCATACATCCCTAAAATTACATCTCCCTCGGGCAGTGAGGTTCATGACCCGGTTGATATTACTGATTGCTTCAGACAATATTACTCGGCTTTATATAATATTAAAGGCCAATTTCATGATATGCAGGCTGAGGCGTTACGGGATAAAATCCACCGTTATGTTCATGATACTGTGTTGCCGTCCTTGGAGGATGGGGTGGCTTTGGGGCTCGAGGAAGATTTTTTGGAATCGGAAGTGGTGCGTGCTATTGGAGACTCTCCCGTGGGCAAGAGTCCGGGGCCCGATGGGTTTAATAACAAATTCTATAAGACATTTAAAGATCAACTGGCTCCTTTTTTGACGAAAGTCTTTAACTCTGTCTTCCTCTTGTCCCTTTGCGCCTCAGTCCCTCGAGGCTCATATTACCCTCATACCAAAACCAGGCAAGGATCCAACGTCGTGCGCAAACTTCAGGCCCATATCGCTAATCAATGTTGATGTAAAGCTTTTCGCAAAGTTGCTTGCCTCTCGTCTGTCGCCGTTACTGCCTGGCTTGATCGTGGATGATCAGGTGGGGTTTGTATGCGGTCGGGAAGCGCGGGATAATACTAACAAGACCCTCCTTTTAACATCATACTGCCAAACCCGTAAGATACTGATGTGCTTACTTTCGGTAGATGCCGAAAAGGCTTTTGACAGAGTGCACTGGGTGTTCCTCTGCAGTGTCCTGACGCAGGTTGGCCTTGGCACCACTAAGGTGGATAGAATAATGGCGTTATACCGTAGGCCTACAGCTCGAATTCGCATTAACGGACTCTTATCTGACTCTTTGTCTATCGCTAATGGCACGAGACAGGGGTGCCCACTCTCGCCTCTATTGTATGTTCTGGTTATGGAACACCTGGCCGTGGCACTGCGGAGCAACCCTAATGTTAATGGTGTACGTGTTGGCTCACAGCATCATAAATTGGCGCTATATGCAGATGATCTCCTTGTGTACATTACGACTCCCATGATTTCTTTGCCATCTTTGACGGAGGAGTTTGAGCGCTTTGGTCATTTAAGTAATTTTAAAGTCAATTACTCTAAATCAGAGGCCTTGAATATATTTCTGGATGCTCCTGTAATGACAGGGTAGGGAGACAGACAGGTGAACCCCAATCTACCCGCCACTCAGTCCCCGCCTACTTGCAACGACCCGTCCTAAGCGACGGGGTACAACTGGGCGACGGTCCCTATGCTCAGTAAGTGCAAGACAGACAAACAGACAAGGGCACACAGAAGCGAGGGAAACTGGGCAGCTGCCCACGGAGACACCGTGAGCAACAAGAGTAGTGAACGAGCCGAGTCAAACCAGGAGAGAACGAGGTACAAAACGCTGAGCAGGAGAGTGGTCAGAAAGCCAAGGTCAATAACCAGCAGATGATGAGTAGTACAAGCAGCAGCAGCAGCAAGCCAGGAAACAAGCATAGAAGAATCAAAGGCAAAGGAGGAACAGGAAAGGCAGGTATAAATAGACAGTGGGCGGGAGCTAGCTCCGTCTGGCCAGGCTGTGATAGGCTCTCCCACACCTAAGCCTGCCATCCTGAGTGGTGGAAGATGGAGTCAGTCTCACAGACATAGGAGCAGGTGCAGACTGATTGCCCACGGGCATCGACACAGAAGCTGTGTCTGGCAAATCCTTTACAGCTCCTCTGGCTGCCCATCTCGCTGGGGTTTTCCCGTTCAAGTGGCAATCTACGTCCTTAAAATACTTGGGGATGCATGTCCCCACGCAACAGTCAGACCTGTTTGCTTTGACTTATACTCCCCATTCTGCAGTGTACTCTGAAGGAATTGGCGGAGGACGGCAGGAACCGTATGTCATGGTTTGGGCGTATCAACGCGGTCAAAATGGATATCTTGCCCAAATTCCTATACATCTTCCAGACCGTCCCTATTGTCGTACCATCAGGTTTTTCCCAGACCTTACACAGGGCCATAACTAAATTTGTATGGGGCTCCTCTAAGCCTCGCATCCGTTTTGCTGTCCTTAGTCGGCCAAAAGTAGACGGGGGCGCGAGTCTTCCAGACTTTAAACGATACCATCAAGCTGCGATTATGAGGGTAGTGGACTGGTTCCGTTCGGAAACGGGTAAGCAATGGGTGCGCATTGAAAGAGCCATGTGTCCTCTTGCATTGTCCTCCCTGCCTTGGTTGTCTGTCCTTCAGCGACAAACGGTTTCTCTGCCTTTCCTCGCACGTCAGTTTCTTGTGGTATGGGAACGAGTCTTTGGTACTGCGGGCCTTGTTCATCGCCCGGTTCCTTTGACTCCTCTCTTTGATAACCCTTCTTCCCCTCCGGCGGTGGGTGTTGATACATTCCTCTGTTGGGAGAGAGGGGAGGGTGGATATTTGGCTGAGACCCTTACTCCTGACGGTGCCATCCTATCAATGAATGCTATCTCTGAGGCCTGCCCGGGGAGACGATCAATCTGGTGGTCCTATTTGCAGTTGCGTTCCTATCTTTCTTCCCTGGGTGACTGTCTTGTGTTGCTACAGGATAAGACTCCTCTGGAACATTATTTGTCCTTGACTACTGCTCCTTCTCATGTGTTGTCCTATTTACATGGGATCCTTCTGCCTTAGTATTCTTTTTCTCAATTGTCCTTCACTACTGCATGGGACAAGGAAATGGGAGTTTGACATTCTGAAGAGGAATGGGGTACTTCCTTCCTTCTAGCTCACAAGTTACCAAGGTTTTGTCTTGCTCAGGAGAAGAACTATAAGATTCTTACCAGGTTGTACCGTTATACTGCCTTGTTGCATAGGATATTTTCTAATGTGTCTGCTGATTGTTGGGGGTGTGGGGAGGCTCCTGGAACTATGTTGCACATTTGGTGGGACTGTCCCAAGCTATGTCCCTTTTGGGGGAAAATTTTTGATCTAGGTAACAAGCTTTTTCACACTGAGGTCCCGACCTCGGCTTCCATTGGACTACTTTCCATGGTTCCTGGATCACTCCCACACCTCAAAAAGGGTGTCTTTAGGCATTTTCTGACCGCGGCGAGAACGATGATACCTCGTCACTGGAAGTCTCATACTGTATCTTCTTTGCAGGAATGGGTAACGGAGGTGAACGGGATTATGAGGATGGAGGAGTTGCTGTCCGCTGATAGGGGCAAATCTGTGCTCTTTGTCCAAACTTGGGCGGTGTGGTCTGGATTCCCGGGTGGTGCTGATCTACCTCTCTGGTTGGATGGAATATTCTGAACAAACTTATATAGCCTAACTGAGTGCGCTTTGTCTGTATGTGTTTCCCTTTTTCGTCTGGTGTCTTGTGTTTGTGTGACTCTACATTTAGATGTGCACTTATACGTGCCAACTCTTACTTCACTGGGGGACTGGTTCCCTGACTATTGCACTGTTTTGATGTGAACATGGTACAGTTATTACTATTACATTTCTATTACTACTCAATCTTGATGGTTGGGAGGCTACCTCCTAATGATGTTCATATATTTATATACTGTTATTACGATGTGAAAGTTAATATATTGCATTAGAAAAATATTGATAAAGAAAAATAAATAAAAATAAAAGCATTCCAATGTTAGTATCACATAAAGTGTCACGTCAGATTTGAAAAAAATGTCCTGGTCCATTAGGCGAAAAAACAGGCTGTGTCCTTTAGGTGTTAATCTGGGACGAGGTTCTCAGGATAAGCAATGACACCAATACACTAGGAGGCAGGCATAATCTAGAAATTTCTCCAGGATTGGCAAAAAATAACTACCAACCCCTGGGTGTTGGACACAATCCAGACCGGATACAGAATAGAATTTCTTTCTTACCCTCCTGCAAAATTTGTCAATACAAAACAATCCTCATCAAATCTTCAAAAGAAACTAGGGGGAGGAGTCTTAAAACTTCATCACATTAACGTAATTACTCCAGCTCACAAGCAGGAGGAAATGAGGGGACATTATTAAAATCTTTTTCTTGTCAAAAAACCGGACATACTGTAAATTTAAAACCTCTGAACAAGTTTATAAGATACATACAGTTCAAGATGGAATCTATTTGCTCCACTACTCCCCGTATTCCAAAAAATGCAGTCATGGCCTAAAGGACGCGTACTATCATGTTCCGATCCATACAGAATTAAAGGAATTTCTCAGATTTGCGATCAGTATAAATCAAAATCTACTACACTTCCATTTCAGGGCTCTTCCATTTGGAATTTCATCAGCCCCACGAACCTTCGCAAATCTTATGGCAGAGGTAGTAGCGTTCCTACATCTAAACAGAGTAAACATCATACCATATCTGGACGATTTCCGGATCATAGCAGATTCTACAGTTATTCTTTTAGACCCCCCTCAATATAACGTGTCAGACACTACAAAGTCTAGGATGGATCGTAAACTGGGAAAAATCAGACCTTACTCCTTCACATCGGAAAATCTTTCTAGGATTTCTTTTGAATTCTCAGAAACATATGTCTTTTCTACCATCACAAAAAAGACAAGATGATACAGAGATGCAGGTACATATGAAAAAGAACAACTGTACAATGAGTCAGTTGATGTCTTTACTAGGATCTATAACAGCGTGCGTTCCAGCAGTTCCATAAAGCCAGGCTCACTCAAGAGAACTGCAGAAGCTAATTATTTCACGCTGGGACAAAAGCAGATGGGTATTGGAATCCAGGATAAATCTGCCGATTCAGATCAAGAGATCCCTTTACGGGTGGCAAAACCTAAGGCATCTAAATAGAGGGGTAGAATGGCATGAATCACCCAAAATAATTGTCACTACAAATGCCAGTGCAAGGGGCTGGGGAGCCCAGGTGCTGAACAATACCTTTCAGGGAAGGTGGCCACAAAATATAAAAACCCACTCAGCAAATCTCAGAGAACTAAGGTCAGTATGGGGAAACCCTACAACAAGCCGGGCATTTACTACAGGGACGTCATGTACTAGTACTGTCAGACAACATGACGACAGTGGCTCATTTGAAACATTAGGGGAGCTAAAGACATGCTTCCCTAAAACTTATATCCGCACAGATTTTTCAGTGGGCGGAGGATCAGCTGCTATCTGTCGGCCACATATTTGAAGGGTTCAGAAAACAGTCAGGCGGATTTTCTGAGCAGGAGAGGATGGTGTTTAACCCCTTCAGGACGCAGCCCTTTTTAAAATTTAAAACTTTTGTTTATTTCTCTCCACCTTTCAAAAGCTATAATTTTTTTATTTTTCCGTCTATGTCGCCACACGAGGGCTTGTTTTTTCCAGGACAAGTTGTCGTTTTTCATGGCACCATTTATTATACTGGGAAGCTGAAAAAAAATTATTTGTGGGGTGAAATGGGAAAAAAACAGCGATTACGTCATATTTTGGGGGGTTTTGTTTTTACGGCGTCCATCAGACGGTAAAAACTGCATATTCACCTTATTGTACAGGTTGATACGATTACGGCGATACCAAATTTAGATGTTTTGTTTTATGTTTTACCACTTTTAAAAAATAAAACCATTTGCTAAATTTAAAAAAAACGTTTGTGTCTCCGTATTCTGAGAGCCATAACTTTTTTATTTTTCCATCAATTTAGCGATGTGAGGGCTTAAGTTTTGCGGGGCGAGCTGTAGTTTTCACTGATACCATTTTGGGGTATATGCGACGTTTGATCATTTTCTATTTCATTTTTTTGGAGCGCTAAGGTGACCAAAAAACAGCAATTTGCATGTTTTATATATACCGTATTTTCCGGACTATAAGGCGCACCGGATTATAAGGCGCACTTTCTATGAGCGCCTTGTAAGCAATCATGTTTCATATATAAGGCGCACTGGATTATAAGGCGCAGCACATTACCGTTAAATAAACCATTGCTCAGACTGCAAGTCAAAATTTATTACACTTTTTAACAATAACTTGCAACTGGTTCAGCTGTAATTGCAAATCAAAACGTTAAGGGTATGTGCACACACACTAATTACGTCCGTAATTGACGGACGTATTTCGGCCGCAAGTCCCGGACCGAACAGTGCAAGGAGCCGGGCTCCTAGCATCATACTTATGTACGACGCTAGGAGTCCCTGCCTCGCTGCAGGACAACTGTCCCGTACTGTAAACATGATTATACTACGGGACAGTTGTCCTGCAGCAAGGCAGGGACTCCTAGCGTCGTACATAAGTATGATGCTAGGAGCCCGGCTCCTTGCACTGTGTTCGGTCCGGGACTTGCGGCCGAAATACGTCCGTCAATTACGGACGTAATTAGTGTGTGTGCACATACCCTTACCGTACTTTTTCAGTTCATTCCTCCACCAGAAATCCATCAAATCCGTCATCTTCAGTGTCGGAGTTGAACAGTTGGGCGATTTCGGCATCAAGCATGGGGTCCTCCTCTTCATTATCCGAGTCGGTTTCGTTGCTGCTGCTAGGCTCTTCAGTGGTGATTCCAGCCTTCCTGAAAGCTCGGATGACACTGGAGACTGATACATTCTTCCAGGCATCCACGATCCACTGGCACATAGTGGCATAACTCGCACGGCGTTGCCTCCCTGTTTTGGTGAATGTGTGGTCACCTTCTGTCATCCAATGCTCCCATGCAGCTCGCAATTTAACTTTAAATGACCTGTTGATGCTGATATCTAGCGGCTGGAGCTCTTTGGTTAATCCACCAGGGATGACAGCAAGCTCCGAATTAGTTTTCTTCACTTGGGCTTTGACAGTATCGGTCAAGTGGGCGCGCATCGAGTCACAGACCAATAGGGATGGGGATTTGTGAAAAAAGCCACCCGGTCTCTTGACGTAGACCTCCCTCAGCCACTCACTCATCTTCTCCTCATCCATCCAGCCCTTTGGGTTAGCCTTAATGATGACACCAGCAGGAAAATTTTCTTTAGGCAAAGTCTTCCTCTTGAAAATTACCATGGGTGGTAGTTTCTGGCCATTAGCCTGACAAGCGAGAACTACAGTGAAAGATGACTTCTCATTTCCTGTGGTACGTATAGATATCGTACTGGTCCCTGTTTTCTCAACAGTACGGTTTACGGGGATATCGAAAGTGAGGGGAACCTCATCCATGTTAATAATGTGTTCTGGCTGGATATTCTTTTCATTTATCTTGGTTATGCAGTAGGTGCGGAAAATGGCCAGCTTCTCTTCATAATCCTTTGGTAATTGCTGGCACACAGTAGTTCTGGTGCGAATGGAGAGATGACGCCTTTGCATGAAACGAAAGCACCATGAAGGACCTCCTCGAAAGTCCTTGATCTCCATGTCACGTGCTAAAGCAGTGGCTTTGAGTCTAATAGAGACAGTGGAGACGCTTCTACATGCGTTTCTCTGTTCCATAACCCACTGTTCTATTTTGTCCTCCAACTGTGGCCACCTTGCTTTGTTTCCTCGGAAACTCAGTTTGGTCTTCTTTACTTGGCGGAGGTCATCTTCTTGTTTTCTCCACTTACGCACCATGGATTCATTAATGTTGAATTCTCTTGCAGCTGCCCTATTTCCATGCTCTACTGCATAACTTATAGCTTTAAGCTTGAAACCTGCATCATAAGCATGTCTCTTAACAGGAGGCATTTTTTGGGGTAGTGGGTATAGTTAACGCTAAAGCAAAGATATATTGCAAGGATCCTACAGAGCTGTAAGTATCACTCAGTGTGGCTCCTGATTACGGTGGCCGTAATGCTCAATCCATTTATGGATACTGTAAAAACCCAAGTGAAGAATAAATTCATAGGCGCACGGGGGGGAGGAGCATGGTGTGTGCTGTGGTATGCCGCCGCCGACCCCTGCCGCCCACGATAGAGGTAAAGGATCCTGTATGAACCCCTCTCTTTACTGTCGGGTTCATATATAAGGCGCACCGGATTATAAGGCGCACTTTCTATTTCTGAGAAATTCTCAACATTTTATGTGCGCCTTATAGTCCGGAAAATACGGTATATTTTTTTACCGAATTCACAGAGCGGGTTAAACAACGCTATATTGTGATAGTTCGGACTTTTACGGACACAGCGATACCAGTTATGTTAACTTTTTTTTAACATTGATTTAGGGGACAAATGTGAAAAGTAGGGTTTTTTTTAACTTTTAATACTTTATTGTTTTTGGAACATAACAAAAATCTTTATTGAACTGTTTTTTTTACTTTTTTTTTTTATTAGTCCCCCTAGGAGACTTGAAGCAGTGATCATTGGAATACTAATGTATTTCAGTATATCGTGATTCTGACAGTCTCCTCTGAAGCCCTGCCGGAGGCAGAGCTTCAAAGGAGTACAAAGATGGCAGACATGGGGGCTTTTATTAGGCCCCCAGGCTGCCATAGCAACCGTTGTAACCGGCCGATCGTGCCGCGGGGGGCGCGACCGCGTATTTGAGGGGGCGCCCCCTGATTCTAACACTTTAAATGCCGCGGTCGCGATTGATCGCGGCATTTAAGGTGTTAAACGGGCGGAATCAAAGTGAACTCATTGCAGGGAGGTGTCGGCTGCGTGTAACAGCCGTCACCCGCTGTGTATGGAGTGAGCTCAGCCCGTGAGCTCACTCCATACTTCCCCTTAACCCTCATCACGTACAGTTACGTGATTTTGCGTGAAGGCGTTAAAGGGAACCTGTCACCAGCATTTCACCTATTAAACCAGCAATACGTGGTGGTAGTGGGTGAAAAATCATTTCTATATATCCTAGAATGGTCTTCCTATTCGGCTCTGTAGCTTTAGTATTCAGTTTTTTAATGTTCCCACACCGTATGCTAATGTGCATAAAAGAGTCAAATCTTCGTTTGAAAAGAGTCAAATCTTCATTCCTCAAGTCTTTCCAAGTTTACCCTGCCTCTGTACTTTTGATTGACCGCTCCTCACCGTCCCCCAGCACACACAATCCCACACTTGTTCATTGTTGTCCTCTTCTGGTATGTGCGCACAAAGGGACACCGGATTATTATGATAAAACGCGTGAAATGTTTGCAGACCGTTATTTACAGTTGGAGGAGGAGTTTAGGAGAGGGGATAACGGCAATTAAATTTTGATAGCAGCGGCCAGTGAGGGATAAGTAAAGTTCAATAGGTGAAATGCTGGTGACAGGTTCCCTTTTAAATGAAGGTGCCTTTTTTAGTCGTTAATCCTCCGGAGGGGAATACCAGACAGACTAGTTTGCCTCACATCAGAACAAGAAGACAACAAACTTCTTCTCACTAAATCCTGGGACAACCCTCTTGCAATGTGCTGTCTCAGGTCTGGAATTTCAGACTAGCTTATGCCTTTCCTCCAATTCCTCTTCTCCCGAGAGAACTGCAGAAAGTTCTATCCGGGAAGACAAAGATAATTTTGATTGCTCCCCTCTAGTCAAAAAGAAGTTGGTTTGGCCTTTTATAGGATCTTTCCATAGAAGAACCAGTGATCCTACCCAGATCTCAGGACCTACTGTATCAGGGTCCAATCTTCCATCAGGACGGGTTAAACCTTCAACTAGAAGCCTGGATCCTGATAAGTCTGTCCTACTAAACAAAGGCTTAAAGAAGTGACATTTAAGATTAACCTAAAAATATGGAAGACCTTTGTCTCCTGGTGTGGAGAACAGATTCCAGACCCAATGAAACCTAATATACCTAATATTTTTGATTTTCTTTAAAGAGGCTCTGTCACCAGATTTTGCAACCCTTATCTGCTATTGCAGCAGATCGGCGCTGCAATGTAGATTACAGTAACGTTTTTATTTTTAAAAAACGAGCATTTTTGGCCAAGTTATGACCATTTTCGTATTTATGCAAATGAGGCTTGCAAAAGTACAACTGGGCGTGTTGAAAAGTAAAAGTACAACTGGGCGAGTATTATGTGCATACATCGGGGCGTGTTTACTACTTTTACTAGCTGGGCGTTGTGTATAGAAGTATCATCCACTTCTCTTCAGAACGCCCAGCTTCTGGCAGTGCAGATCTGTGACGTCACTCACAGGTCCTGCATCGTGTCGGCACCAGAGGCTACAGTTGATTCTGCAGCAGCATCAGCATTTGCAGGTAAGTAGCTACATCGACTTACCTGCAAACGCCGATGCTGCTGCAGAATCAACTGTAGCCTCTGGTGCCGATGTGTCCTCGCTCGTCCGACACGATGCAGGACCTGTGAGTGACGTCACAGCGTGATCTCTCGAGAACACGCTGTGTCTGCACTGCCAGAAGCTGGGCGTTCTGAAGAGAAGTGGATGATACTTCTATACACAACGCCCAGCTAGTAAAAGTAGTAAACACGCCCCGATGTACGCACATAATACACGCCCAGTTGTACTTTTACTTTTCAACACGCCCAGTTGTACTTTTGCAAGCCTCATTTGCATAAATACGAAAATGGTCATAACTTGGCCAAAAATGCTCGTTTTTTAAAAATAAAAACGTTACTGTAATCTACATTGCAGCGCCTATCTGCTGCAATAGCAGATAGGGGTTGCAAAATCTGGTGACAGAGCCTCTTTAAGCAGGCCTTGTAAAGGGCCTTAGGCCAAGTACTTTAAAAGTTCAGGACTAAGTGCAATTTTTTATACAAATCTAGATGAACATAGATGGATAAAAAGATTCATGAAAGCAGCATCTAGACTAAAATTTAAGATTTCTAACAGGCTTCCACCATGGGATTTAAATACAGTCCTGGAAGGTGTTACTAAATCTCCATTTGAGCCATTGCTAGAATCAAACATAAAAATGCTATCTTGGAAAACTGTGTTCCTAATTGCAATTACTTCAGCAAGACGACTAAGTGAGCTACAGGCCCTATCTATACGAGAACCATATTTAAGTGTTCTAGATGATAGAGTAGTCTTCAAGTTGGATCCATCTTTTTTGCCAAAGGTTGTATCAGACTCCTATAGGTCCCAGGACATTATACTACATTCGTTTTGCCACAATCCAAAATCCAAACAAAAAGAGCTTCAATACAGTAGATGTAAGAGTCCTTTTGGAATACATAAAAGTCACGGAACCGTGGCGAAAGGATAAAAATCTATTCGTTCAATTTCAAGAAATAAATAAAGGCAAAGAGGTATCTAGAAATACCATTTCAAGATGGATTAAAAACGCTATTTGTGAGACCTATAAGATCCAAGGAAAGGCAGTACCACGCCTTAATGCTCAGCGACGTAATATTCTGTCGCGCTGACCGACCCGTTCGCGCTCAGCGACGGAATATTGGTGCACCCACTGCTGGACCAGGGTTACCACCTCTACCTGGATAATTTTTATATCCGCGTCCCACTCTTCAACTGCCTCGCTTCCAGAAGTCCTGCGGCATGCGGCACTGCTAGAAGAAATCTCAGAGGCCTCCCTAAGACTCTGCTTGGGCAAACACTCAGAAGGGGTGAGAGCAGGGCACAATCCAGCAGCAATATATTGTGTGTCAAGTACAAGACAAGAGATGCCACACCAGTACGACAGTACAACAATACATGGCCACACCAGTACGAGGTACCAGTACAGAGACCCCCAAACCAGATTGCATTCTGGACTATAATAGGTACATGGGAGGGGTAGACTTGTCAGATCAAGTCCTGAAATCCTACAGCGCCATCCAGAAAACAAGGGTGTGGTATAAGAAGCTGGCCGTGCACATCATACAGATGGCATTGTACAATACGTACGTACTATGTCGATGTGCAGGCCAGAGGGGAACTTTCCTGGAATTTCAAGAAGTGGTTATCAAAAATATAATCTTTAGGGACCAGGAAGGGGGGGGGGCACCCAGTACTTCTGGAAGCGAGGCCACACGCATCATACCAGGGCAACACTTTCCAGGAGAACTTCCCCAAACTGGCAAGAAGGGAAAAAGTCAAAAGAGGTGCAAAGTCTGCTATAAGAGGGGCATAAGGAAGGACACAATATACCAATGTGACACGTGTCCTGAAAAACGAAGGCTCTATATGAAAGTGTTTTAAAATGTATCATACATCCCTTAGTTTTTAATTTACCCCAGTTTTACTTACGCTGATGTACTCCGCACAGCTTATCCCCCCCTCGTCTTTCCCCTCTGGGCCCTGCTGTGTGCCCAGGCAGCTGTTAACAGCCACATTGAGGGTATTGCCGTACCCGTAAGAACCCACATTACAGTTTATGGGGTATATGTCTCCAGTCAAAATGCTCACTACACCTCTGGATGAATGCCTTAAGGGTATAGTTTTTAAAACGGGGTCACTTCTTGCGGGTTTCAACTGTACCTCAGGGGCTTCTGCATACATGACATCGCACAAGAAAATTCCCAGTAGGCCAAATGGTGGTCCTTTCCTTCTGAGCCCTCCCATGGGCCCAAACGGCCGTTTATCACCACAAATGGGGTATTGCTGCACTCAGGACAAATTGTGCAACAGCCAAAACTATATATTATTGGAAAAACGTAATTTTGTTTTAATTCCCAGCCCATTTCAAATAAGTTCTGTGAAAAAACTATGGGGTCGAAATGGTCACAACACCTATAAATGAATTTCTTGAGGGGTGTAGTTTCCAAAATTGGGTCACTTCTGGTGGGTTTTCATTGCTTTGATACCTCTGGGGCTCTGCAAATGTGACATGGCACCCGAAAACCAATCCAGCAAAATCTGGACTCCAACAAACACATAGCGCTCCTTCCATTCTGAGGCCTCCCATGGGCCCAAACGGTAGTTTATCGCCACAAATCGGGTATTGCTCAGGAGAAATTGGGCAACAAAATGGGGTATTTTGTTCCCTATGAAAATAAGAAATTTTGATAAAAAATGACATCTTATTGGAATTTTTTTTAATTTTTTTCATTTCACAGTCCAATTGAAATAGGTGCTGTGAATAAACTGTGCGGTCAAAATTATAACAACAACCATAAATGAATTCCTTGAGGGGTGTAGTTTCCAAAATGGGGTCACTATCGGGGGATTCCTACTGTTTTGGCACCTCAACACCTCTTCAAACCTGGCATGCTGCCTAAAATATATTATAATAAAAAAGAGGCCTCAAAATGCACTAGGTGCTTCTTTGCTTCTAGGGCTTGTGTTTTAGTCCACGAGCGCACTAGAGCCACATGTGGGTCATTTCTAAAAACTGCAGAATCTGGACAATACATATTTAGTAATATTTCTCTGGTAAAACCTTCTGTGTTACAGAAAAAAATTGAAATTCAGCAAGAAAAAAGACCTTTTCAAATTTCACCTCCACTTTGCTTTAATTCCTGTGAAATACCTGAAGGGTTAAAAAACTTTCTTAATGCTGTTTTGAATACTTTGGGGGGTCTAGTTTTTAAAATGGGGTGTTTTATCGGGGTTTCTAATACATAGGCCCATCAAAGCCACTTCAGAACTGAAGAGGTACCTTAAAAAAAGGCTTTTTAAATTTTCTTAAAAATATGAGAAATTGCTGTTTTATGTTCTAAGCCTTGTAACGTCCAAGAAAAATAAAAGAATGTTCAAAAAACTCTGCCAATCTAAAGTAGACATATGGGAAATGTGAACTAGTAACTATTTTGGGTGGTATAACCGTCTGTTTTACAAGCAGGGACCAGAGGTGGAGCTCTGAAGAGCTCATGAAACATCCGCCCAGCCCACTCCCTGTAAACCTAGTTGATGATGCTCCGTGCCTCTGCTAAGCCGGAAGTGCTGGCTGAGCAAAGACACGGATCTTCATCTCTGCTAGTACACGCCTCCTCCTTCTTCTTCTCTCTCGCAGTTCTCGCACTGCCTGCCCGTATCCCCTTTCATCGCCCACGTGCCCTCCTCTTTTCAGATTCCCCTTCTGAGACCCGTCCCATTCACTTCATGTAATGCCCGCGCACCCACGCTTTGCCCGCCCCGATTGTATATACAGTGATTACAGGGGTTACATAAATACAGAGATGATGGTTATATAAATACAGGGATGATGGGGTTATATACAGTAATGATGGGATCATCATCCCTGTATATAACCCCCACCATCCCTGTGTATAACCCCAACATCCCTGTGTATAACCCCCATCATCCCTGTATATAACCCCCATCATCCCTGTATATAGCAGGGAGGGGGCTGGGTGACTGTAATCAGAGCTGGGAATGACCCTGTGAACATTGAGGGGAAATGGCAGTATGCAAATAGCTGAGATGCTGTGGAGGAAGAGGGGAGGAATGTAAGCTCTCTAAGATGCAGCTAGGGATCATGGGTATGGTGGGTTACAAGACCGGAAACAGCCAGGACCAGAAGCAAGGGATGTAAACAAACAGAGCAGCAATGACAATTTAGATCAAACAGAAACTGGTTAGAAGGTTAGTAGGGGGTTTTAGGGAAGGCAAACCATGGCTGCGGGACACTTTTTAGAAAATAATTATTTCCTGGCCAACTCCTTTTAAGAGCTCACTCTACCAGATCAATATCCATCTCCTGGGCAGAAAGAGCTAACGCTTCGATAAAACAGATCTCCAGAGATGCTACCTGGACAAGTACTTCATACTTTCACGAAACCATACCACCTTGACTTAAAGGGAATGTAAGAAACAGAAGAAATGATCCAGCGCTGAGTCTTGTTGTGAGTTAAAAAGGAAGCGATGTTCCCACCTTTATTGGGGTGATGTAGATTAAAATTGTAGGGAGACGCAGTCCCAAGAAGAATGTGAGTAGGCGGTTCTGCCCTGGCCTACGCATATCAAGCAGGCAAGGTAGCAAGTGTCCTCACATTTCTTTGCCATGACTAAGAGCACAGGACGTGCTCGAAACGCGTAGGCCAGGGCAGAACCGCCTACTCACATTCTTCTTGGGACTGCGTCTCCCTACAATTTTAATCTACATCACCCCAATAAAGGTGGGAACATCGCTTCCTTTTTAACTCACAACAAGACTCAGCGCTGGATCGTTTCTTCTGTTTCTTCCATTACATACCGCCAGCCGTAGCGGGGATCCGAGCGGAGAGTCTGGAGACGCATCAAACTGGTGAGCTGGAGGTTTCCTCCCTTTACTATTTCTTAAAGGGAATGTGTCGCTAGAATTTTTTTTTTTTTTTTAGTTAAACAGTTAGTGTATAAATGATTAAACATTGTTCTAATTTTTTTAATTTTTTCACGAGTCAGGAAATATTATAAATTAGATTCTAATTTATAACATTTCCCAGTGCTGGTCACTAGATGGAGCAATTCCCAAAATTGCAGCATTGGCATGTGGTTGAAAAAGAAAAAGCACTTTTTGAACGCATTAGAGGAAACACACCTCGCAACTTCAAGATCAGATGAGTACACCTGGTTACTTTCCATACCTTCGTTGTACTATATACCTGTGCTTGGTTCAAAAGATCGTCTGGTTCTGTGCAATACTTAATTTCATATCAAGATTTTAGCAAACGCAAAATCTAATCACGAGTGTGAATGAAACCCAACACTTGATGTTACAACTTTAGATAGAGTCGGGACTGATCTCTTGTTCGACCTATAATTCGAAGAATTTACCTTGAAAATCTTGGAAGGGTGTAATGATTTTTCTGTATCGAAGTTAACTAATTTGATCTTATTGTCTTGTACCAGGTCTTTGTCTTTATACATATATAATTACATATCTTTTTATATATATATTATAAAAACTCGGGTTGATGTATCGCCCTATGTACTTATATGAAAAATTATTGTAGGACCTGGCCAGGTAATCTGTATTGTCTTTTTATTGTCAAATGTTGGTAAAAGTATTACTAGGGTTTTTTTTTTTAATTGTAAAACTCCCTTTTTTATACACATATAAATTAAATTTAGAATAAATAAAAACTAATTTAATACAAAATTCTCTTTTCTTTACCTTAAGAGTGCCTCGAATATTTCTGGTTCTTGTCCTTTTTTTTTTTTTCTTTTTTTTTGTCAAGCTTTACACTTTACTGATTTGTTTATTTGTTTTTATTTTACTGTTTATCTAAATTTAAACATGCGCTCCATGGACAATACTACCAAGTGTATGCCTTTTAAAAGCTGTTTAAACGTGAATATCTCTGCACTAGATGCCAGCATGTTGGAAGCCTGGGTTTTGGATCTAGATATGCAGCTTGCAGCCATGGATCAGTGAGCGCTGGCCCACTTTTCCTCCTCAGGAGATGCCAGCGCTCACTTCTGCTTCACTCTGCTGTGTCCCGTAGGGTGTGCGCACACGCTCGTGCCTGGCCTTAAAGGGCCAGCGCGCACACCTGAAAAGTATGTTGAATCAGCACATGATCCCCTGGACTATAAAAGGGTCCTGCCCCTTCCTACATTGCCTGAGCATTGTTGTATTTACCTGTGTTAGTCTTTGCAAATGGTCCCTTAGAGTTTTCCAGTTCCCAGTGCTCCTGTAACTGTATCCTGTGCTACCTTGTTCCTGCGCCATAGAGAGTTGGAGTCCTGTTGTGCCGTATACTACGCCTGCTGTGTTACACTGCGCCTCGTGTCTGCCTGCTGCCAAGGTCCCATCCGAGCCTAACCATCGCTACTGTCAGAACTTTCACAGGTACCCTTGCTCGGACTATAGACTTTACCTGCCATTGTGTTTGGCCAGCTGCTATCCCGCTATGGCGGTACGACCCAGTGGGTCCACATACCCATAGATCGTGACAGTATGCTCAGGCCATGGACCCTGCTGGTCAACCCAAGACCATGACGACGTCACAAGTCATGTGGGCAGATATGCTAGACCTCCGGTGACAGCAAGACCACCTCCTCTAGGCGGTGAACATCATTGCACATCGGCTGGATACGCAAGCTGCAGCCTTTCCGGCACCTGCTCCTGTTACCTCTGCTGTTCCTCCTACTACAACTTCTGGCAGTTCTAACTCCCCATTTTCTCTGCCACTACCTCATCGCTATGATGGAGAAATGGGGGCCTGCAGGGGATTTCTAAACCAATGCCAGATTCACTTCAAATTGTGTGCAGAGGCCTTCCCTTCTGATTACGTAAAGATCGCCTTCATAATCTCTCTCCTCACTGGCAAGGCTCTGGCATGGGCGAACCCCATTTGGGAACATCCGGGACCAGAGACCCAATGGCGGATCATCATATGGGCGTTTCGGGCGGCCGCCCGGGGCCCCGAGACACTCAGGGGGCCCGAGACACTCAGGGGGCCCATTGCTGCCCGAACTGCACATAATCGTAAAAACTATGCAGCGCTAACTCACTGCAGAGAGAAGGTGCAGGCAGAACAATTCGGGGCGGGCTTAGCCGGGATAGTGAAAGTTACCTCTCTAAATAAATGTGCTCCGAATTGAAGGCTAAAGGACCTTTGATGACGTCGTGCCCATGTGACCCTCGCCCACCAATCAGGTCAGTCTATCACAGTGAATGAGCAGAATATCTGCAGGGAAGAAGGCCCGCCCACCAGTCAAGTTTTTACACAGCGCTCCAGGCTGGTGAGTACTTTTCCAAACCCCCATCCCTTCATCACTCACTCCCTCCATCTGTTCATCCCTCCCTTCATTCTTCCATAACTCACTCCCTCCCTTCATCACTGCTGTGTGTGATGCTATATACAGGGGCTGTGTGTGTGTGATGCTATATACAGGGGGATATATGTGTGATGCTATATACAGGGGGATGTGTGTGTGATGCTATATACAGGGGGATATGTGTGTGATGCTATATACAGGGGGATGTGTGTGTGATGCTATATACAGGGGGATGTGTGTGATGCTATATACAGGGGGATGTGTGTGTGATGCTATATACAGGGGGATGTGTGTGATGCTATATACAGGGGGATGTGTGTGATGCTATATAGAGGGGGATATGTGTGTGATGCTATATACAGGGGTATATGTATGTGATGCTATATACAGGGGTATGTGTGTGATGCTATATACAGGGGGATATGTGTGATGCTATATACAGGGGGATGTGTGTGTGATGCTATATACAGGGGGATGTGTGTGATGCTATATACAGGAGAATGTGTGTGTGATGCTATATACAGGGGGATGTGTGTGTGATGCTATATACAGGGGATGTGTGTGATGCTATATACAGGGGGATGTGTGTGTGATGCTATATACAGGGGGATGTGTGTGATGCTATATACAGGGGGATATGTGTGATGCTATATACAGGGGATGTGTGTGATGCTATATACAGGGGGATATGTGTGATGCTATATACAGGGGGATGTGTATTTGATGCTATATACAGGGGGATATGTGTGTGATGCTATATACAGGGGGATATGTGTGTGATGCTATATACAGGGGGATATGTGTGTTACGCTATATACAGGGGGATATGTGTGTGATGCTATATACAGGGGGATGTGTGTGATGCTATATACAGGGGGATATGTGTGTGATGCTATATACAGGGGGATATGTGTGATGCTATATACAGGGGGATATGTGTGTGACGCTATATACAGGGGGATATGTGTGTGACGCTATATACAGGGGGATGTGTGTGTGACGCTATATACAGGGGGATGTGTGTGTGACGCTATATACAGGGGGATGTGTGTGTGTGTGACGCTATATACAGGGGGATGTGTGTGTGTGACGCTATATACAGGGGGATGTGTGTGTGACGCTATATACAGGGGCCTTTGTGCACGTGGTGCTTTACTATACAGTGTTTGACACAATTATATTCAGGGGCGCAGTGTTTGGTGCTATTATAGTTAGAGGCACAGTCTGTGGCACCATGATCATTTTGTTTTCATTTATATGTGTAGAAATGTTGGAAAAGTGAGCAACAGAAGACATCTAAGTGGCAAATTCTGCAGAAATGGGTCATGGCCGGGAGAAGTCGTCATGAAGTCTGGACCGGATGGAGAAGAAAAGAGGAAAAAAGTTACCAGAATCTGAGGAGTCGTCACATGTGAGTCACTAGATTTATAGAGAATCTGTCACCTCTCCTGACATGTTTATTATAGGAAATCCTTGTGTTTCACAAGTCTTTGTGCAGTCCAGGACTGATAGACAAATGTGTGTTACCATTCCCCTTGTTAGGAGGATGTGTCCCTGCACAGTGTGATACTGTCAGCGATGGTTGGAGACTGTCAGTATGTAGGGACACAGCCCTTTGACAAGGGGAATCGTAACACCCATTTGTTAATGCTTGCACAAAAAGGTAGTGTTCGGCGGGGGAGAATTCCGTACTATATTTAAGGAACCCGGGAGAGTTTCATCGGCTGCTGCATCCCTGCTGACCCTTCGCCAGGAGGACACCTCCGTGGGCAAGTGCGCCATTCAGTTCTCCACCCTGCTGCCGAACTAACCTGGAACAACGAGGCCTTGGTGGCTACATTCTGGCAGTGATTGTACCCTGAAATTAAGAACGAGCTTGCTACCCGAGATCTGCCATCTACCCTGGATGACCTCATTCTTCTGGCGGCCCTGATTGACATGAGGATCCTGAGAACGGTTCCAAGAGGTTCGTCAGGAGGGAGAACTCCCTAGGCCGGCTCCTGCATTTCAGCAACCCTTGCTGCCCTCATCAGCTGTTCCACGAGAAGAATCTATGAGAGTGGATCATCTCAAGTTGTCTATCCAGGAGAAACAATGCAGACACACTTTGGGACTCTGTCTGTATTGCGGCCTCGGAGGCCATCTTGTGCGTCTGTGCCCACAAAAGCCCCAGAGCCTAGGGTTGGTTGGAAAGACAACTAGGGGGGAGAAAGACTTTCTTCCAAATTGTCCATCCCCGTGACCATAGTGTCCGGTGAAAAGACGCACCGGGTCTCTGCCTATCTGGACTCTGGATCCGCAGCTAACTTCATTCAGAGAGACCTGGTGGATCTTCTCCAGTTCTCTTATAATAACCATACAAGCGAGTCCACAAGAACCACACCATTCTTCATCGTCTCCGGCCAACACCCACGAATTCCTCTCCCGGTGTCCGTTACATCCCAGGCGCCCGCAGCTGATTCTGCTTTCTGGGCCTTCCTGCAGATCTGGCAGCAAACCAAATCCTCTATTCTGCTGGCGGTCGACCGCCTGAAAAGAAAGACAGACACAAAGAGAAGACGGCCCCCCCAGTTTCTTCCAGATACCAAGGTCTGGCTGTCCTCTAGGAATATCCGGCTGAGTGTGCCGTCTGTAGCGTCCATGGTCGCGGGCCGTCGGGATTACTCACCCCCCGACGGCAGCAGCCATGGATCGGTGAGACGCCAGCGCTCTCTTCCGCTTCACTCTGCTGTGTCCTGTAGGGTGCGCACGCACGCTCGTGCCCAGCCTTAAAGGGCCAACGTGCCCGCCTGAAAAGTATGCCGAATTAGCCCATGATCCGGGACTATAAGAAGAGCCCTGCCCCTTCCTTCATTACCTGAGCATTGTTGTGTTTACCCGTGTTAGTCTTTGCAAATGGTCCCTTAGTGTTATCCAGTTCCCGTACCTGTATCCCGTATCCCGTGCTACTTTGTTCCTGCGCCATAGAGAGTTGGAGTCGTGTTGTGCCGTATACTACACCTGCTGTGTTACACTGCGCCTGGTGTCTGCCTGCTGCCAAGGTCCCATCTGAGCCTAACCATCGCTACTGTCAGAACTTTCACAGGTACCCTTGCTCAGACTATAGACTTTACCTGGTACCCTGTTTGGCCAGCTGCTATCCCACTACAGCGGTACGGCCTAGTGGGTCCACATACTCACAGATCGTGACAAGTTTGTTATAAGCCACTGAACATAGTTAACAATCTGAGGATGAAACGCTGCAAAAATGAGAAAAGGTAACAAATAATAATAGGATCATTATTATGGGAGATTTTAACTATTCTGACATTAATTGGCACATAGAGATCGCTGGTTCTGCTAAAAGCTGTAAAATTTTTCTCAGTTGGTTGATAAATATGACAATAGTACGAGACCTGGAACTTTAGCAAAGCAAAATACAATCGACAATCTTGTAGACTAGAATCATGTAATGGTAAATAGGCATACTGAAGCTAATTGGGGAGTTTTTAAAGATATATTCCATGAATCATGTAGCAAGTTTATACCCCCTGGTAACAAAATGTCTAGGAATAAAAGGAGACCAATATGGCTTAATATGCAAGTACTGAACATAATACTAAAACAAAAAGCATTTAAAATATTGATGGATAAAGTTTTAAAAAAAAGTATTCCAGGCTTACAAAGATCTCAATAGTAAATATAAAAATTAGAAGGTAGGCACAGAAAACAAATCGCTAACGACGTTAAAATGAATTCCAAAATGTTATATAAATGACAAAAGAAAAAAAATCTGATAATATTGGCCTTCTAAAAGTTGACCATGGGAATGTAATTGCAGAGGACAAAAAGTGAGCTAAGATATTAACCCCTTCCCGACGTCCACTGTAAATATACGGCACACGTCGGGTAGGGGGAGTGTGGAGCAGGCTCACGGGCTTACAGCCGACTCTTCACTGTAACAAGTGGGATCCCGCTCGAGCGCGATCACACTATTTTAACCTGTTAAATACCGCGGTCAATAGCAACCTCAGCGTTTAAATATTTAGAAACAGGGGGTGGCTCACTGTAACGTTGCAACGGCCTCCGGCAGGGCTTCATATAAGATTGTCAATATAATGATATACTGCAATACATTAGTATTGCAGTATATCATGCAAATGATCACTGGTTAAAATCTCCTATGGGGGACAAGTAAAAAAAGTTAAATACAGTAAAATAACGTTTTTGAAATATATAAAAATATTAAATTTTAAAAAAAACTTTTTCCCATTTCCCCCCAAGCACAATTTAAAAAGAATTAACATAACTGGTATTGACGCGTTCGTAAAAGTCTAAGCTATTACAATATATCATTGTGAACACCGTAAAAAATAAAAATGTAAACAGCCAGAATCTCAGTTTATTATAGGAAATCCTTGTGTTTCACAAGTCTTTGTGCAGTCCAGGACTGATAGACAAATGTGTGTTACCATTCCCCTTGTTAGGAGGATGTGTCCCTGCACAGTGTGATACTGTCAGCGATGGTTGGAGACTGTCAGTATGTAGGGACACAGCCCTTTGACAAGGGGAATCGTAACACCCATTTGTTAATGCTTGCACAAAAAGGTAGTGTTCGGCGGGGGAGAATTCCGTACTATATTTAAGGAACCCGGGAGAGTTTCATCGGCTGCTGCATCCCTGCTGACCCTTCGCCAGGAGGACACCTCCGTGGGCAAGTGCGCCATTCAGTTCTCCACCCTGCTGCCGAACTAACCTGGAACAACGAGGCCTTGGTGGCTACATTCTGGCAGTGATTGTACCCTGAAATTAAGAACGAGCTTGCTACCCGAGATCTGCCATCTACCCTGGATGACCTCGTTCTTCTGGCGGCCCTGATTGACATGAGGATCCTGAGAACGGTTCCAAGAGGTTCGTCAGGAGGGAGAACTCCCTAGGCCGGCTCCTGCATTTCAGCAACCCTTGCTGCCCTCATCAGCTGTTCCACGAGAAGAATCTATGAGAGTGGATCATCTCAAGTTGTCTATCCAGGAGAAACAATGCAGACACACTTTGGGACTCTGTCTGTATTGCGGCCTCGGAGGCCATCTTGTGCGTCTATGCCCACAAAAGCCCCAGAGCCTAGGGTTGGTTGGAAAGACAACTAGGGGGGAGAAAGACTTTCTTCCAAATTGTCCATCCCCGTGACCATAGTGTCCGGTGAAAAGACGCATCGGGTCTCTGCCTATCTGGACTCTGGATCCGCAGCTAACTTCATTCAGAGAGACCTGGTGGATCTTCTCCAGTTCTCTTATAATAACCATACAAGCGAGTCCACAAGAACCACACCATTCTTCATCGTCTCCGGCCAACACCCACGAATTCCTCTCCCGGTGTCCGTTACATCCCAGGCGCCCGCAGCTGATTCTGCTTTCTGGGCCTTCCTGCAGATCTGGCAGCAAACCAAATCCTCTATTCTGCTGGCGGTCGACCGCCTGAAAAGAAAGACAGACACAAAGAGAAGACGGCCCCCCCAGTTTCTTCCAGATACCAAGGTCTGGCTGTCCTCTAGGAATATCCGGCTGAGTGTGCCGTCTGTAGCGTCCATGGTCGCGGGCCGTCGGGATTACTCACCCCCCGACGGCAGCAGCCATGGATCGGTGAGACGCCAGCGCTCACTTCCGCTTCACTCTGCTGTGTCCTGTAGGGTGCGCACGCACGCTCGTGCCCAGCCTTAAAGGGCCAACGTGCCCGCCTGAAAAGTATGCCGAATTAGCCCATGATCCGGGACTATAAGAAGAGCCCTGCCCCTTCCTTCATTACCTGAGCATTGTTGTGTTTACCCGTGTTAGTCTTTGCAAATGGTCCCTTAGTGTTATCCAGTTCCCGTACCTGTATCCCGTATCCCGTGCTACTTTGTTCCTGCGCCATAGAGAGTTGGAGTCGTGTTGTGCCGTATACTACACCTGCTGTGTTACACTGCGCCTGGTGTCTGCCTGCTGCCAAGGTCCCATCTGAGCCTAACCATCGCTACTGTCAGAACTTTCACAGGTACCCTTGCTCAGACTATAGACTTTACCTGGTACCCTGTTTGGCCAGCTGCTATCCCACTACAGCGGTACGGCCTAGTGGGTCCACATACTCACAGATCGTGACAAGTTTGTTATAAGCCACTGAACATAGTTAACAATCTGAGGATGAAACGCTGCAAAAATGAGAAAAGGTAACAAATAATAATAGGATCATTATTATGGGAGATTTTAACTATTCTGACATTAATTGGCACATAGAGATCGCTGGTTCTGCTAAAAGCTGTAAAATTTTTCTCAGTTGGTTGATAAATATGACAATAGTACGAGACCTGGAACTTTAGCAAAGCAAAATACAATCGACAATCTTGTAGACTAGAATCATGTAATGGTAAATAGGCATACTGAAGCTAATTGGGGAGTTTTTAAAGATATATTCCATGAATCATGTAGCAAGTTTATACCCCCTGGTAACAAAATGTCTAGGAATAAAAGGAGACCAATATGGCTTAATATGCAAGTACTGAACATAATACTAAAACAAAAAGCATTTAAAATATTGATGGATAAAGTTTTAAAAAAAAGTATTCCAGGCTTACAAAGATCTCAATAGTAAATATAAAAATTAGAAGGTAGGCACAGAAAACAAATCGCTAACGACGTTAAAATGAATTCCAAAATGTTATATAAATGACAAAAGAAAAAAAATCTGATAATATTGGCCTTCTAAAAGTTGACCATGGGAATGTAATTGCAGAGGACAAAAGGTGAGCTAAGATATTAACCCCTTCCCGACGTCCACTGTAAATATACGGCACACGTCGGGTAGGGGGAGTGTGGAGCAGGCTCACGGGCTTACAGCCGACTCTTCACTGTAACAAGTGGGATCCCGCTCGAGCGCGATCACACTATTTTAACCTGTTAAATACCGCGGTCAATAGCAACCTCAGCGTTTAAATATTTAGAAACAGGGGGTGGCTCACTGTAACGTTGCAACGGCCTCCGGCAGGGCTTCATATAAGATTGTCAATATAATGATATACTGCAATACATTAGTATTGCAGTATATCATGCAAATGATCACTGGTTAAAATCTCCTATGGGGGACAAGTAAAAAAAGTTAAATACAGTAAAATAACGTTTTTGAAATATATAAAAATATTAAATTTAAAAAAAAACTTTTTCCCATTTCCCCCCAAGCACAATTTAAAAAGAATTAACATAACTGGTATTGACGCGTTCGTAAAAGTCTAAGCTATTACAATATATCATTGTGAACACCGTAAAAAATAAAAATGTAAACTGCCAGAATCTCAGTTTTTTGGTCAAGTTACTTCTTGATCAAAAAGTCTCATGTACCACAAAATGGTTCCAATAGAAACTACAGCTCGCCCGCAAAAAAATAAGCTCTCATACCACTCAATCGATGAAAAAATAAAAAAGTTATGGCTCTCAGAATGTGGCGACAAAACTCAAATTTAATTTTTCCATGTAAAAGTAGTAAAACATAAAAAAAACAATATCAATTTGGTATCACCGTAATTGTATTGACCCGCAGAATAAAGTTAACAAATTTTTTTTTTTTCCCAGTTTACCACTACATTATAGGATACAATGAATGGTGCCGTGAAAATCGACAACTCGTGCCGCAAAAAACAAGCCCTCATATGCTTTTGGAAGATGGAGAGGAAAAACCAAAAGTGAAAATCCAAAAAATGGCTGTGGTGGGAAAAGGTTAAACGTACTTTTTATCAGTGTGATGAGCTGGACAATAATCAAAGTTCTCCACCAAATATTACCTAGAGTATTTAACACATGAGGTACAGCTGTTTCTGAGCAAATTTTGTATTAAAGAGGTTTTCCAGCGGATAAAAATTGATGGCTTATCCTCAGGATAGGCCATCAATAGCTGATGGGTCGGGGTCTGACTTCCGGGACCCCCGCCGATCAGCTGTTTTGAGATCATGATAAAGAACAACTATACTCTGCCATTATATTTGTTAGCTTTTTGACCGACTACAGGGAGTGAGGCTTGATTTATGTGACGCATACAATGTAATTAAAATTATTGATGGGGATGAATGGAAAACGACATTTAATGCTAAAGATTGACACTTTGAGTACTTGGTCAGACCTTTAAGTCTTAGTAATGCTCCAGGTGTCTTCCGAAAATGTGTTAGTAGCATTTTCTGAGATCTACTGTACAGTTGTGTGATGTTTTTGGATAATATTCTCGTTTTCTCTCCAGATCTCAACACTCATCGCAAACAAGTGCGACTTGTGTTGCAGCATCTCATTGAGTACCATATTTATGCCAAGCTGGGGACATGTCTTTTTGAAAGATCCAGTTTACCTTTTCTTAATTATATAATATCATATCAAAAACTTCAAATGGATCCAGCCAAATTATCCGCAGTACTCATTCGGCCTCGCTCCCAAGGCCTCAAAGCTATACAGCAATTTTTTAGATTTGCCATCTATTATCGGCAATTAATTCCTATTTTTTTCTTTGGTGGCACTCATCTCTACTCTTACCAAAAAGTGTTTTAATGCTAAAGATTGGACTCCTGAGGTTAACTCCTCTTTCTTCAGTCTAAAACAAACCTTCTCATCTGCCTCGGTTCCCCATAGACCGGATCCCGGTAAATCTTTTGTTCTGGAAGTGGACGCCTCATCAGGTGGAGAAGGTGCTGTTAGAGATGAAGGTAAAACCCTTTCCTGTGGGTTTTTCTTGAAAGCTGTTTCCCCAGCCGAGAAAAATGATGGCATCGGTGATCGGGAACTCCTGGCTCTCAAGTTGGCCCTCGAAGAATGGAGACGTGTGGAAGGAACTTGTCATATCATTACCATTTACACCGACCATAAAAATGTACTGTACCTTCAGACAGCACATCGTTTAGGTCGTCATCAGGCTCGTTGGGCATTGTCCTTCTCTTGATTTAATTTCTTTCTTCATTACCGACCAGCAGACCAGTTCGTTAAAGCTGATGCCTTATCTTGTTCCTTAAACTCCGAAGATCAGGTTCCAGATCCTCAATACATCATAGACCCCAGTTGCATTTTGCAGGTGGCGCCAGCCGAAGTTCTTCAAGGCCTCAAAACCGCTGACCAAGCGATATAGGGGAAGGCATTTTAGACATACCTTTTTTTCTCGGTCATGCAAGTTGCATAACTGAGAAACCAATATTTGATACCCACCCCTGCAAGTCCCACTCTCTGCTCTGAATGACATCTCTAGAGACTAATCAGAAGACTGCTAGAGCTGTCACTAAGAGCAGAGGGGTGTTGCTTGCAGCGTGCAGTGTAGGACCACTTGCATATCAAGTCCTGCCCTTGTGACACTTGTGATCAGCCCGCCGGGGGAATTGAACATTGTTTTCTCGGTCATGCAACTTACGTGACGGAAACAAAAGGTATGTTTAAAATGCCCTCCTCCTCCCTTTTATTGCTCTGTCAGTGGTTTTGAGGCTACCTTTAATATCCTCCTGGAAAAACTTTTGTTCTTTCTAACCTAAGTAAACACATTTTCCATTGGGGTCAGTCTTCTAAGTTCAATAGACACCCTGGAATACGGAAAACTCTGGATTCAGTCTCTCGTCACTAAAGGTAGCCTTTGTTGTCTCGGGACACTAAGAATTATGTTCCAGCTTGTTTCAAAGCTCCACATCAAAGGCCTGCAGGGATGCTTCATTACCTGTTCCTGACTCTCCCTGGACTCACATATCTATGGATTTTACTACCGATTTACCCAGTTCCTCTGGCAGTACCAGCTCTTGTCCTCATCATAGAAAGTAATTTATAGCGTCCTGCAGTTCTTTCTGACTTTTATATTTTTTATTTTTTTCTTATTTTGGGTTGATATTTTGGGGCTTTGTAATCAATTACTAGTTTTCCAAAGAATTATGGTCACAAGTTACAATGGTTTGAACTAACAATGGTCATCTTTAAACGAATTAATATTGTAACTTGAGGGGCCACTCTAACTGTACATTCTTTTCTCAATTTTAAATTTGCCTGCTGTTGGGAAATACCTTTTCGAGTTCTCTGGATGGCTTGTTTGTTATTACTCCCCCCACCAGTTGAGGATTTGAACTTCCAAGTGGCTATAAAAGATAGTTAATGGCTTAAAAGTGGGAAGTGCTGGAACATTATGTATGTTTGTAGCTGTGTTTGCTGCAGTTCTGTTACCTGCATTCCTAATTACTGCATTTATGCATGTTTGGCTTTACTGGCTTTGTCCTCCTGCTCCTGCCTTGTTACCAATTGCGCTTAATCCTCTCGGTCTGACGTCTCGTTCTACCTGCACAGTAGAGGGAACTCCTGGTTTTATTTCTCAGCTCAACGCTTGGTTTTTGTCTTTGGTGTTGTCCCTGATTTTCCTTACATCTGCAGTTACTGAAGATTTGCCTGTCATGACCAATGCCTGTCTTTCCAAGGGCAAAAGTTTTATATGCCTCAAAAAATGGTCAGCCTGCAGTACAGGCTCTTGACACCAGGTGGTGCCCAACATCCCAGTAAGCTCCAGAGGCTAAAAGATTTCTGTTTTGGTCCTGAGGGATGAGCATTACTATAACCTTTTTAAAATTCTGATACAAGGAACAATTTTTTTTTAAGTCAGACAGTCAATATAAAATACATTGGATACTATCAACAACATAAAACTGGGACAACAGCACTTCATGTCAAATCATATAGCAATCGGTGTTCCTGCACTATCCACAGGAGTCCAGAATTATTTATTTTTTATTGATCATAATGAAGTTGGACTTGTTAGGCATCTGTCATTATATGTCTTGTATTTTGTTGTCTAAAACGGCTCAATTTCTATATTTCTTTATTATGTTTCCATTGAATATGTGTAGAGTATAAGGAAAATATTATGTACTCATTGAATAGTAAAATACAATAAGGCTAATTTCTATTTTTGGCCGTTTTCACGGCCCGATGGCCCCATAGAAGTCAATGGATCAGTTTTTAATTGCCGTTTTTCAGAAATCAATTCTTGTGATGGCCGTTAAAAGCTGATGCTGGCCCTTACAAGAGGACTCCCCAGTCACAGCGTTACTTTAAGCTCTGGGTCTGAGAAGGCCGTTGATGTCATTGTCCATATATGGACAGTGATGTCAGGGCTTTCAAATATGGAGTCCCCAACCAGGGCATTGCAAGCTCTGGCCAGGGACTCCTGTCTTGGGAAAGTCTTGACGTCACTGTACATATATGAATCGTGACGTCAGTGACTCCTCCAGGAGTAGAATCCCCGGCCAGAGCGTTGCCGATTCTTCGGCCGGGGGTTCCGCTGATAGAGGGATCCCATGTCCAGGAGCAGAATACCCGGCAAGAGCATTGCCGATGGTCTGGCCGGGGATTACGCTCCTAGAGGGAGTCCCTGACATCACTGTCTATATATGTACAGTGACATCAGGGGCTCCTCCAGGAGCGAAATCCCCGGAAAGGGTGTCGGCAACGCTCTGGCTCGGTACTCTGCTCCTAGAGGGAGCCCTAATGGCGCTTTCTACAAAGGGGTGTAGTGCTATCTACTGGGTGGGGTGTGTGTGGCGCTATCTACAGGGGGTGTGTGGTGTTATCTTGAAGAGGGATATGGCAATATATGGGCAATATCTACAAAGCACACTGTGGCGTTATCTACCTGGGCACTGTAGAACTATGGATGACAAACGGCCATTAAAAACGGTCAGACAGACTTAAAATGGATGAGAATTTGGAGACACTGATGCAAAACGGCCAAGAAAAACTGACAGTTGATCGGTTTTCAATGGCCATTTTTTTTCACTGTCGTGTAAACATAGCCTAAATGCTAACTGGTGTGCCAACATTTTAATACCCTAATAATAAATTCTGTGCATATTAGATTGGACAATAATGCTAACCATTCCAAAAATGCTTTTTTTTTTCTTCAGTGTAGCAATACACATCTAAGAAGGCCAACTAGAAGTAGTGCTTATATTTTCAAACTTCTTAAAGATATGTGCACTAGAACAACATACTGTATTTGTATAAAAATATTTATTATATGCCTTATTTTTGTAGCCATTTTAATCCAGGCTGAAAAAAGAAAAAAGAGCCCAGGAGGTAAGACTTTGTGCAGTTGATGCCTGTGAAATGCTTCACTGTGCTATGGGATAGCACGCTGACTCTTTAATTTCTAGGGGGCCAAGCACATTTCCATCTAGTGGTTTTACCAAAAACCAAACCGGTACTATTCCAGGGTTTACCAGGAATTGTTTTGGTCGGCCATTCGATTCATTATGTTATGTCCTATTAATTTATGTGCCTTTTCACTCACCTTGACCATTGATGTAAATGGAGCGCACACTGTTGAATATACCTATGATGTGTGCAACAATTAATTTATGAAAAAACTAATTCCTTGTTGACTGTGTGAAAATTACATGCCCACTCCAAAATCAGTGATGAAATAACGCAATACACAGGTGGTGATTTCCGTACATTTCTTACGTGATAAAATCTTTCACACTCCTCTGAATGTAGACTTACAGTACATTTTATAGTGACACCATTGTTTCTTTTTTTAGAGAGCGATATTAGATCAGGAGCTTAGAGAAAGGTGGCAAAAATCTCAAGATCCCAATCAAATTCTGTCACTACAGCCTATGAGAACACGAGAAGAACAAAGTCAGGGACAAAGTCCATCGCCTTCAGTAAGAACTGTAGAATCGTGGTGTGAGTGTGGTAAATGTATGAATTTGCCTACTGAAGAGGAATGCGTCTGTTGTCAAGATCAGGGCCGCCATCAGGGGGGTATTAGGGGTACTCCTGTAGGGGGCCCGGCCAAACTTAATTGAAAGTTGGGCCCGGCAACCGCCGCGACTTGCCTTTGGTAGAAAAAAACAGGCCCCTGCAATGGGGCCTGTTTTTTTCACCAAAACAATGTCGTGAGCTGCTGGCCCCCCTCTCGTGAAACACCGCCGTGAGCTGCGGGCCCCCCTCTCATCACCGCCGCGAAACACCGCCCGCTTGCGCGCGAACGAGCGACCGCGCGCGAACGACCGCAAGCGCGCTCGCCCACGCGCGAACGACCAGGCGCGCCGCCGAGAGGGAGGCGGTGCGCCCGCAACACAAGATCTAGGGGGAAGGACAGCCACACTGGACAGCGGCGCAGTCTACTTACCTGCTGGCCCGCCTCCTCCTCGTCCGCCTCCGACTCTGCCTCCTCGTCCGACTCCGCCTCCTCCTCCTTCTCCAGAGCGTGGCTGCGTAAGGAGAGGGGGAGGAGTCTAGTTGTTGCGCGGCGGCAGTTCTACAATCCCCGCCATTTTCTGGAGCCTGGAGGTGAAGGACGACATCTGGACCGAAGACATCGCCTGACGAGGACTGGAGTGGGAGCAGCTCTTCTGACACGGTGAGTAAAGTGTCTCAAAGTGCTGTTTATGTATGGCCCTGTTCACACAGAGTATTTTGCAGGCCGAAAAAATCTGCCAGATTTTGACCTGCCCACACTATCTTGCCGCGTTTTTTGCTGCGTTTTTTGCCCGCGGCGATTGAGGACAACAGACAAAAAACGCAGGGAAAATGCATTTTCTGCCTCCCATTGATTTCGATGGGAGGTCAGAGGCAGAACCGCGGCAAGAAAGGACGTGCTACTTTTTCTTTTTTCTGCGACTGGCTCCCATTGATTTCAGATTAAATCAATGGGAGGCGGTTTTGGAAGTTGTTTGGTGCTGATTCTGACGCAGTGTCCGAGTCAATATCAAGGCCCAAAAACTCTGTGAACTGGGCCTTATTGTTAGGGCTTATTCAGACGAACGTGTAATACGTCCGTGCAACGTGCGTGATTTTCAGGCGCCTCGCACGGACCTATGTTAGTCTATGGGGCCGTGCGGACTGTCAGTGATTTTCACGCAGCGTGTGTCCGTGTGTCCGCTGCGTAAAACTCACGACATGTCCGATATTTGTGCATTGTTCGCGCATCACGCACCCATTGAAGTCACGCCCAGCACTTCCGCAGCCGTATAAACTATGAATGAAAACAGAAATGCACCACGTGCTACAAACATACAAACAGAGTGTCATAATGATGGCGGCTGCGTGAAAATCACACAGCCGCGCATCATACGCTGCTGTCACACGGAGCTGTTATGGACATTTTGCATGCGCAAAACGCCACGTTTTTGCGCACGCAAAAAGCACACGCTCGTGTAAATCCGGCCTTAGGGTAGGAACACACTAGGCATGAACACTGCGGATTTTATGCAACACATTTTATTGTGGAAAATCCGCAGCGTATCACAGTCGCAGCAGAGTGGATGAGGTTTGAACAAATCTCATCCACACGCTGCAAAAAAAATGGACCTGCAGTGTGGCTTTTTAAGCCGCAGCACGTCAATTTATTCTGTGGAATCGCTGCTCCTTTGTTGCGGAAATGCTGCGGTTCTGCCGCAAAAATCACAAAAGAGAAAAAAAAAAGGTACTTTTTTACATTTATAAAAAAGTTTAGACTTACCCCGGCCGTAGTCCTGGTGACACGATCCTCTATTCTTAGCGCAGCCCGGCCTCCTGTCATGACGTTTCATACCATGTGACTGCTGCGGCAGTCACATGGTCTACAGCGTCATCCCAGGAGGCGGGGCTACGTTCAGAAGAGAGAGACGCGTCACTTAAACTACGGCCGGGGCAAGTCTAAACTTTTTTTTCCCTGCAGGATTCCCGCAGCGGACACGCCTCACGAAACCTGCTCCACTATTTGGTGCGGTTTTGCTGTCGGAATTCCCTGCGGCTACCGGGGCAGATAAGCTGTGTAGTTTTACTCAGCATATCCGCCTAGTGTGTCCCTTATGATGTCGCTCCTGGAGCTGCTGCCGGTCTCTAAATAGGCAGTTGGTCCAGTAGAATTTGGAATTATTTTTTTTTGTGAACCAGCTTAAAAAAATACAAAACTTTTGTGTTAGGGCCTGTTCACATCACCGTTCGCTTCCGCTCCGGGGTTCCGTCTGAGGTTTCCGTCGGGTGAACCCCGCAACGGAAAGTGAAAGTGACAGCACAGCATCCGTTTCAGTCACCATTGATCTCAATGGTGACGGAAACATCGCTAATGGTTTCCGTTCGTCACCATTCCGGCTGGTTTTCGGACGGAATCAATAGCGTAGTCGACTGACGGAACCCCGGAATGGAAGCGAACGGTGATGTGAACAGGCCCTAACACAAAAGTTTTGTATTTTTTTAAGCTGGTTCACAAAAAAATATAATTCCAAATTCTACTGGACCAACTGCCTATTTAGAGACCGGCAGCAGCTCCAGGAGCGACATCATAAGGGACACACTAGGCGGATATGCTGAGTAAAACTACACAGCTTATCTGCCCCGGTAGCCTCAGGGAATTCCGACAGCAAAACCGCACCAAATAGTGGCTCAGGTTTCGTGAGGCGTGTCCGCTGCGGGAATCCTGCAGGGAAAAAAAGTTTAGACTTGCCCCGGCCGTAGTCCTAGTGACGCATCTCTCTCTTCTGAACGTAGCCCCGCCTCCTGGGATGACGCTGTAGACCATGTGACTGCTGCAGCAGTCACATGGGATGAAACGTCAAGACAGGAGGCGGGGCTGCGCTAAGAATAGAGGATCGCGTCACCAGGACTACGGCCGGGGCAAGTCTAAACTTTTTTATAAATTTAAAAAAGTGCCTTTTTTTTTTTCTCATTTGAGATTTTTGCGGCAGAACCGCAGCATTTCCGCAACAAAGGAGCAGCGATTCTGCAGAATAAATTGACATGCTGCGGCTTAAAAAGCCACACTGCAGGTCCATTTTTTTTGCAGCGTGTGGATGAGATTTGTTTAAACCTCATCCACTCTGCTGCGACTGTGAAACGCTGCGGATTTTCCACAATAAAATGTGTTGCATAAAATCTGCAGTGTTCATGTCTAGTGTGTTCCTACCCAAAGGCCGGATTTACACGAGCGTGTGCTTTTTTGCGTGCGCAAAAACATGGCGTTTTGCGCATGCAAAAGGTCCATAACAGCTCCGCGTGGCTGCGTGATTTTCGCGCAGCCGCCATCATTATGACACTCTGTATGTTTGTAGCACGTGGTGCTTTTCTGTTTTCATTCATAGTTTATACTGCTGCGGAAGCGCTGGGCGTGATTTTCACGCACCCATTGACTTCAATTGGTGCGTGATGCGCGAACAATGCACAAATATCGGACATGTCGTGAGTTTTACGCAGCGGACTCACGCTGCGTGAAAATCACTGACAGTCCGCACGGCCCCATAGAGTAACATAGGTCCGTGCGAGGCGCGTGAAAATCATGGGCGTTGCACGGATGTATTACACGTTCGTCTGAATAAGCCCTAACAATAAGGCCCAGTTCACAGAGTTTTTGGGCCTTGATATTGACTCGGACACTGCGTCAGAATCAGCACCAAAAAACTTCCAAAACCGCCTCCCATTGATTTAATCTGAAATCAATGGGAGCCAGTCGCGGAAAAAAGAAAAAGCAGCACGTCCTTTCTTGCCGCGGTTCTGCCTCTGACCTCCCATTTAAATCAATGGGAGGCAGAAAATGTATTTTTCCCTGCGTTTTTTGTCTGCTGTCATCAATCGCCGCGGGCAAAAAACTCGGCAAGATAGTGTGGGCAGGTCAAAATCTGCCTCAAAATTCGGTGCGCGGTTCCAGGCGGTCGCCGGTGCGCATGCGCGGGAGTTTGCGGGTGCGCGCGATCGGTCGCACGGGCGGCAGTGTTTGACGGCCCCCATGCTACCCAGGGCCGCCATCAGGGGCGGTCAGGGCTGCCATCAGGAATTTCTGGGCCCCATACTGCCAATGAGTCTAGGCCCCGCCCCCCTCATTATTAGGAGGGGGGGTGAAATGTAAAGGGGCGGGAGGTAGGGCACATTAAAAAGAAAACTCTTTGGAGGAGAAGGGCAGAGACAGGAGGTGGGTGTCGGAGGGCAAAGGGGAGAGACTAAGTGTCAGGGCTGGGAGAACTGAAGGTAGCAGTGGTAGCCAGGGGGGAGACGCAACCTCACAGGGGCTCTGTGGAGTGACAGGGAAGAGACAAGAGACAGCGGCTCTGTGGGGGGCAAAAAGGGAAAGTGTGTGTGTGTGTATAGAATCTGTCAGGGTGTAGGAGGGCAATATAAACAAAAATCATTGCACTGAAGCCCTATACACAGCAGAGTCACTCACCAAAATGTAGTCCCTAAGATCTCCCACCGCCACAGGCATGCCTGGATGATGCTTTTGCATTCTCTTCACACGCTGCACACACGTTATCTGTGTAAAAACCACACAACAAAATTAATTCAGACACCAAACCAGAAAAAAATTCAGATCCTAGACCAGACCTGTTAGGTAATTCAGACACCTTTCCACCAGAACCCTACCTGTGGCCAGAGTTTAGCATTTAGACTTTTATCTACAGGGGAGTGTGTGTGGCGCTATCTACAGGGGGGCTGTGTGTGGAGCTATTTACAGGGGGGCTGTGTGTGGAGCTATTTACAGGGGGTTGTGTGTGGCACTATCTACAGGGGGGTGTGGCACTATCTACAGGGGGGGTGTGGCACTATCTACAGGGGGGGTGTGGCACTATCTACAGGGGGGGTGTGGGGCACTATCTACAGGGGGGGTGTGTGGCACTATCTACAGGGGGGGTGTGTGGCGCTATCTACAGGGGGTGTGGAGCGCTATTTACAGGGGGCTGTGTGTAGCGCTATCTACAGGGGGCTGTGTGTAGCGCTATCTACAGGGGGCTGTGTGTGGCGCTATCTGCAGGGGTGGGTGTGGCGCTATCTACAGGGTGGGTGTGGCGCTATCTACATGGGATTGTGTGGCGCTATCTACATGGGATTGTGTGGTGCTATCTACAGGGGGCAGTGTGTGGCACTATCTACAGGGGAGTGTGTGTGTGGCGCTATCTACAGGGGGTATGTTCGGCGCTAACTACAGGGGAGTGTGTGGCACTCTCTACAGGGGAGTCCAGTCCAGGAGGAGACCCTGACCTCACTGTCCATATATGGACAGTGACCTCAGGGGCTACTTCTAGGAGAGGAATCCCCGGCCAGAGTGTCGGCTCCTGGATGGGTGAATGGCAGAGCAGGAAGCTGATACTTTCCTGCTCTGCCATAGTATTCAATTGTATCTGCATCCTGTGGACGCAGATACAATTGAATATGGCAGTGGCTGAGACACGTCTGGGACAGTAATTTGCCGGGACTGCCTCTGTAGATTCAGGACAGTCCCTGCAAATTCAGGACTGTTGCTAACTATGCCTCCGGTATAAGCTTTCTCCCCCTACCCAGGTATACTCTCTCCTTCCTCTACCCCTCCCCATGTATAATTTCTCCCCTCCCTTCAGATATCATCACTTTTCACCCAATTATTACCCCCCCCCCCACCATTGTATAATGCCTCCTCCAGTGGAGGGATGTCACGATACCAGAATTTGGACTTCGGTACCGATGCTTTGTGTAGTATTGCGATTTCGATACCAAAGCGATACTTTGCCAACAGTAATAAAAAACCAAAACAGTTCTTCCATTTCTGATGTGAGGCGCGAGGTGCGATGGTAAATTTAACCTCCACGTGCCTCACATTAATAGTAATTAACCTCATCATGTTCCTCAATTATAATGGGTTAATGTGTAAGGTACATGATGGGGTTAATTACTATTAATGTGAGGCACATGGAGGTTAAATTCATCATCACACCTCGCCTCACATTATTAAGTGAAAGAAGTTTTTATTTTATTTTTTACAGTATACACATCATAAATGACGCAAAAAAATTGTTGTGCAGGTTATTACGGCCGCGCCATTACTGAATATGTGAATATTTTATGTATTGAGACTTATTTTAATGTGTTTTGTAAAAAAGGTGTATGTGTATTTTTTTTAAATTTAACATTACTTTATGTTTTTACTTTATTTTTTAAACTTTAATGTACTGGTATATATCTATATACGGATAGTACACAGGCAGTTGTTAGGACAGACCTGAGTATGCCCTAACAGGAAATATGGTAAGACAGCCCTGGGGTGCTTCATTGGACCCTGGGCTGTCTGCCCATATATGGTATGTCCCTCAATCGCGTCACAGGGATTCCTGTGATGCGATCCAAGGGGCATCCCCCCCTTCTTATTTTCCCCTGAATGCTGCAGTCAGCTTTGATCGCAGCATTCAGGGGAATAGCGGCGGAGATGAGAGGTTTCTTTGATCTCTGCCTTTATAGAGTGGGACTGCGGCTGTGTAATACAACCATTGCTCCGCCCCGCATGTGGTCAGCACGAGGTGATGCGGGCGGCGCTGCACTAATGAGCGGCGGTTCAGGCACTGAAGACAGAAGATGTGGGGGTGTTTTGTAGTGCGCCCGCCATGTTCTGTTTTCAGTGCCGCCGCTCATTAGTGCATCACATAATCCTGGCGGCGCGCACATGTCAGGACTCCGGAGCAGGGCCGTGACTGTATTACACAGCCGCAGCTCCGCTCTCATACATTCATGTATTACAATATTGAGCTGTGCGGCCGCACAGCTTAGTATCGAAATACATGAAATAACGGTATCGAACCGTTTGGGGGTGCACGGTATCGAAGTTTTGATGCATCGTGCATCCCTACTCAAGTGCCATCCTCCCTCCATTATTATCTCCTTCCCACTCTAGCATAATTTCCCTCCCTACCCAATGCCATCTCCCTGCCCCATTATCATCTCCCTGCCCCCATTATCATCTCCCTGCCCCCATTATCATCTCCCTGCCCCATTATCATCTCCCTGCCCCCATTATCATCTCCCTGCCCCCATTATCATCTCCCTGCCCCCATTATCATCTCCCTGCCCCCATTATCATCTCCCTGCCCCATTATCATCTCCCTGCCCCATTATCATCTCCCTGCCCCATTATCATCTCCCTGCCCCCATTATCATCTCCCTGCCCCATTATCATCTCCCTGCCCCATTATCATCTCCCTGCCCCATTATCATCTCCCTGCCCCAGTATCATCTCCCTGCCCCATTATCATCTCCCTGCCCCATTATCATCTCCCTGCCCCATTATCATCTCCCTGCCCCATTATCATCTCCCTGCCCCATTATCATCTCCCTGCCCCATTATCATCTCCCTGCCCCATTATCATCTCCCTGCCCCATTATCATCTCCCTGCCCCCATTATCATCTCCCTGCCCCCATTATCATCTCCCTGCCCCCATTATCATCTCCCTGCCCCATTATCATCTCCCAGCCCCCATTATCATCTCCCTGCCCCATTATCATCTCCCTGCCCCATTAACATCTCCCTGCCCCCATTATCATCTCCCTGCCCCCCATTATCATCTCCCTGCCCCCATTATCATCTCCCTGCCCCCATTATCATCTCCCTGCCCCCATTATCATCTCCCTGCCCCCATTATCATCTCCCTGCCCCCATTATCATCTCCCTGCCCCCATTATCATCTCCCTGCCTCCATTATCATCTCCCTGCCCCCCATTATCATCTCCCTGCTACCATTATCATCTCCCTGCCCCATTATCATCTCCCTGCCCCCATTATCTCCCTGCCCCCATTATCATCTCCCTGCCCCCATTATCATCTCCCTCCCCCATTATCTCCCTGCCCCCATTATCATCTCCCTGCCCCCATTATCATCTAACTCTACCCCATCCCCATAGAAAGCAAAAATCTTCCCCACGTCTGTATTAGTTTACACTGCAGCATAGGATTGTATCACTATCAGCTCCAGGACGGCTCTTTTCTCCTGTCTTGTGTAAACAGAGGGAGAAGACAGGTTTATTGCCACATGTTACACAGGACGGGAGATAAGAGCCGTAGAGCTGATACAATCCTATGCTGCGGTGTTAACATAATACAGACGTGGGTAAGATATTTACTTTCTATGGGGGCAGGAGGAGATTTTTTCAGGAGGCTTCGGGCAGCAGCAGCCGGACACAGACATAACTCAGTACTCACTGTGTCTGAGGAAGAAGACGACGACGACTGCTGCTGCTGCTGGACGTATCCTCCGAGGCTGAGCTCATAACTCCCGCTGCTGTGATGTCTCCACCCCTTGTCTCCTCCCCACACGCTGTCACGCTGTTGTGGAGGAGGAGGGGCGGGCACATCTCACTCTCCAGCGGGCCCTTACGGTTTTATTCTGATGTAATGAACGGGCCCCTGCTTCGTGATGGGACCTGTTCCTTTCACCGAAATGAAATCGTAAGAGCCACACTGCCGTGAGTATATTCATTCCAGCGGCAGAGTGCGGGCCCCTTTTTTTAAAAATTTATGCCCGGGCCCCTCACTGCAGTACCCCCAGTACCCCCCTGATGGCGGCCCTGGGGGCGGTATTAGGGGTACTAATGTGAGAGGCCCGGCCAAACCTAATTGAAAGGGGGGCTCGCAGCTCATGACATTCTTTTTGTGAAAAAAACGGGCCCCATTGCAGGGGCCTGTTTTTTTTCTACCAAAGGCAAGTTGCGGCAGTTTGCCGGGCCCCCCTTTCAATTAGGTTTGGCCGGGCCTCTCACATCAGTACCCCTAATACCCCCCCTGATGGCGGCCCTGGGTACCAGGCGGTGCCACGGTAGGGGGGCCCAGAAAATTTAGCTGTAGGGGGCCCTGAAATTCCTGATGGCGGCCCTGGTCAAGATATACGCAATGTGATCAACAAAGTGGAAGAGGAAGATGAGCCTATGCCATGCATTACAGAGCACCCTACTTTTATTGACAGATGTCTCGACAAGGACAAACTAACCCTCTGTGAAATGTATCAATGTTTTGGTCCAACACATCCAGCACCAATGGATAACATGTAAGGACATTATTTTGTGACATTACTTGATACCTATGGTATTGTCATTTTTGCATGATGCAATTGTGAACATAGCCTTATGCCTGTAATATATATTTTATTTTTTATTTTGACCTGCATGCATGTGGCTAATATATGTGTCAGCCCAAATTCTTATGTGGTTAGTGTAAGACTAGCAGTAAATTTTGGATCGTGTTACACGCTGCAATCAACCGATGTGTCGCCACAGCCTTTGCGAGCTCTTATGTTTTCAGATTCTAATGTTAAGAATATGACCATGTTAGGGGTGACAGTATAAGATTGCCCTCTATACTGTACAAATGTGAATGCCTAAAATGTTTATATAGCACTTTTAATCAAGAAAGTTTTTAATCCTGTACAGGTCGTTACGGAAGGTAGCTTACAGAATTTTCACGATGTGGGTTCACGGTTACCTAGGACCAAAAAACCGGCGGAGCATACCAGCATGTGCTGTCCGTAAAGTCAGAGAAATCTTTCCAGAAGAAAACCACCGATACGTTGGTTTCACACAAGCCACTGTCTATAATGCTTCTGAAATGGCTGATTTTTGAAATTTGTTGGTTGTTTAATTTCCTATGTTTTTATTTTACAATAAAAAAAATTTGATCAAACACTGTTACTTTTTGAGATCATGAAAATTATTGTTTATTTTTTAGAACATAGTAACACAGGATATGTATTGTACATAATAGAAAATAATATACTGCCTATAAAGTGCTAGTGTTGATTCTGAGGAAGGCAAAAACCCCCAGGTTGGCAGAGGCCAATAGCCCCGTTTTTTTAGTTTTGTACTTTATTTGGGGGGGGGGGATTCCTTCCCGACTCCAAATATGGCAATCAGAATAAATCCCAGAATCAACATCCAATCTACACACACATAGTTTGCTTCCAAATTCTTCCAGTGACAGACCATATAAATAGTGTGAAATAGTTCTAAGCTAGTATGTTTATATTCCAAAAGATATTAAAATATATTGTAGATTAATCAAATATTATATTGACTTTGCTTATGTGCTTCGCCTCTCCATTGATCAGAAATAACAACTTATGTATTTTCATGTCGTTGGTATAATTGTCAATTTCTCAACAATAACACATTTGATGAGAATAACACAATGAAGTTCCCTACAGGGCTGTGTGTTTACTTCATACTATGGGTGCTAGTGAAGAGGGACTAGTTTGTAAATAATTACATTTAGCCGGAGACATAATATCATAAGACACTAGAAAGTACAAAACAGAAGGCTTTTTCTGCAAGGCATTTTGTGAGAAGGGCAAAAACAACATAGTTCAGTACATTACAAACGGGATTTGTGAGCAATAACAGCAGCTGCTTTATCCGGCCGTGGTTCTGTGGCTATGTTTGGTGGTAGGGTCAATGTCCGTGTTTGCCAACTATGTTCAATTTCCTGTTTTGCCAATTTGATGACATTGACAAACATAGGAAAGAGATGTGAGAAAGACATTGGTACGTAGACTTTCTTTACAGTCTATTTTTTGCTTAGTTTTGAGAAAACTAAATTATACCTCATGCTACCAAGCAGATCCGACTTTATGTTCTGTCGGTGGACTCTTGATTGTTCCCGTTTAGTATTATAATTATGTGCCAAAATAGCAAGTTTAGTCCATGCTTCCATTCTGTCAAAAGAAAAATGTATTCTTTTTGGTCGGTATTTCAGAAGAAAGCTGTGGAAGACCTCTATTTTTCCAGTATGACAGTAATGTGACAAGTGGGGAAAGTCTTTCAATAGCTGTTTATCACTTACGATCTTTTCCAACTGTTCATAGGCTGCAGATGTTTTTGACATCCAATCGTGTTTTCGTTCGTCATCAATGTCTAAAGATCTGTGATCACATTTTGTGACAATGTCACCATTGAATTCATGGACATTCAGAATATGGTGAAGTACAGAGAGCCATTTTTCACCCAGCACATCCACATTACCGGAAGCAGTACAACAACAGTACCAAAATGATTTGTGATTCGCGTGATCCAATCACCAACTTCGGAACAGCTTCTTTTTTTACTCGCAGCCTTCAGTTTTTTACGAATGGACTTTGCATAATGCCATATATCAAATTGATGTTCAATCTCAGGGTAGTCTTCACGCATTTTTTTTACGTATGCCGACATGACGGTCTGTTGCAAGAACGTGCACATTTAGGCCATCAAGAAGAACACGGTCAAAACAGGTTTGAAAGTCCAATTTTTCCATAGACACAGAAGATGTGGTTTGTGTAACCTAAACGATTTCAAAGTCAACAATCTTGTCTCTCTTAGAATCCATCAATGTGTACACACAATATTTAGCATTATACCCAGGGCTATCACATTGTCCGTCACCAAGGAGACACAATGCTTTTTGTTTCATTTCTTTATGAACTTCCTTTTTTTCTTGTTTCCAGTGAATGTCAACCACGGGAAATACAAATTGACGTTGGTGCATCGTTTTGCATTGAGGTACCGGGAGAAACGTGTGTAATGCTATTGGTGGATGTAGAAGCCAAAGATAATTCCATGCATTGGGTTGCCAAAGAATAATTGTGTTCATGTTCTATACGTTTCCGTTTACATGGTGGAGATAAGGGAATATAGTGGGAATTGCATTTTCCTTCAGCCATCGTACCTTTTATTCCGACTTATGCACATAACAGTCTTGTTCAAAGTGTTTGGAACATAGTATAAATAAATCTTGTTTTTTTCCTTCCAAAATTCTTTGTGAGAGTGCATCAATATTGTCCAACGATTGTCTGGCCTGTTGGAGCCAAACTTTTATCTTTTCAATGTTGCCTGGAAAAACATGCAGTATCTCTCCTTTAGAGTAAGTACCTCGATTAGACCGGCTGTCACAACCAGACACAATGCAAGATGGCATTTCTGTCAAATAATAAATTTCAAGATTATTGTAATGACAGGGTAGGGAGACAGACAGGTGAGCCCTAATCTAACCGCCACTCTGTCCCTGCCTACTTGCAACGACCCATCCTAAGCGACGGGGTACAACTGGGCGACGGTCCCTATGCTCAGTAAGTGCAAGACAGACAAAACAGACAAGGGTACACAGAAGCTAGGGAAACGGGGCAGCTGCCCATGGAGACACCGTGAGCAACAAGAGTAGTGAACGAGCCGAGTCAAACCAGGAGAGAGCGAGGTACAAAACGCTGAGCAGGAGAGTGGTCAGAAAGCCAAGGTCAATAACAAGCAGAGGATGAGTAGTACAAGCAGCAGCAGCAGCAGCAAGCCAGGAAACAAGCATAGAAGAATCACAGGCAAAGGAGGAACAGGAAAGGCAGGTATAAATAGACAGTGAGCAGGAACTAGCTCCATCTGGCCAGGCTGTGATAGGCTCTCCCACTCCTAAGCCTGCCATCCTGAGTGGTGGAAGATGGAGTCAGTCTCACAGACATAGGAGCAGGTGCAGACTGATTGCCCATGGGCGTAGACACAGAAGCTGTGTCTGGCAAATCCTTTACAGTACCCCCCCTTTTATGAGGGGCCACCGGACCCTTTCTAGGTGGACCTGGTTTATTGGGGAAACGAAGGTGGAACCTCCTGAGCAATACCCCAGCGTGAACATCCCGGGCGGTTACCCAAGTCCTCTCCTCAGGCCCATATCCTCTCCAATGGACCAGGTACTGGAGGGAGCCTTGGACCATCCTGCTGTCCACAATCTTGGCCACCTCGAATTCTACCCCCTCAGGGGTGAGAACAGGGACCGGAGGTTTCCTCGAGGGAGGCAAGGACGGGGAGCAGCGTTTAAGGATGGCGGCATACGGGCGTGGCTTGGCTGTGGAGAGAGATGGACGCCTGATAGACGAGCTCCTGCACCCAGCGACATAAAGCGACGGCTGACTGCCTTCCACCCGAACCTTCCACCCGCATAGTGTGCACCTGAACCCTGGAGATGCCGAGGAAGAGACGTCCGGCCCCCAAACCGGTGAAACTCACCGACTTTTACCCCCTCATACCGTTGGAGGATGGGGACGCTGCAAACACTGTAGACGCAGGCTCCCAGGCCGGATCACTTACCTCGGTCCCGCCGTCGGCAGTTAGATCAGAGCTGACAGCGCACAAACGGCGCAGCTCAGACCCGGTGGGGACTTTAAATTCACCCCTGCTGAAGGGGAACTTCCCGGTAGCGAGTCCCAGGTCGCACCATGAGGACGCCGACACCCGCTCTATACGCTCCGCTCCACGTGGGCCTGCTGTTTCGGCGCCATCTTCTCCTTCAGGCAAGAGCCCTGGCTCACAGAGAAGCAACTGGGCCAGCTCTGCTCAGCCCTCAGATGGGGTAAGACACTCTTCCTTCACTGCAGCTTTTACACCTCAGACACCTCTAGAGGCCTCATGTGATATGTTGGGTAGTTTACCGTCCTCTGCAAATCCAGTTACTGAACTGATGTTAAAGAATATGTTATTGGCCTTACAGCAATCCCTGCATGCAGGAATGGCAAGCCTTATTAACCCTCTGTCTGCCTCAGTGCAAGAGGTGGAACACAGAGTACAACACCTAGAACACAAAATGGGTGAAGTCACATCATCTCATAACGAATTAATCGATGCGCATTACGATATGGCGGATGATTTAGCCCAAGTCAAGGCCAAAATGGCGGACATGGACAGATCGATGCGTAATAATGTCACATTTAGGGGCATCCCCCAAGAAGTTAACCCTCAAGACCTCAATGCATGTGTGCAAGATTTCATAAAAAAACATGCTACCAGAGTGCTCACAAAGGGACTTGATCATTGACCGAATACATCGTCTCCCTAGGCCTAAACACCTTGCTGAAGATGTCCCACGAGATGTCATTGCGCGCATTCACTTTTTTCATGTCAAAGAAAGTTTGATGCAGGCCACTAGGAGAAAGGATCAGATGCCAGCTCGAAACAGTAAGATCTCGGTCTTTACAGACCTGTCGGCCGCAACTCTGCAACTGAGAAGAAATTTGGCACCCATCACGGCAGCACTTAGGGAAAATCAAATAATGTATCATTGGGGGTTCCCGGTGAAGCTTTTGGTGAAACGACACAACAATATGCACGTCATTGGAACTCTGGAAGAAGGTCTGCAGTTGTTACAACAGTGGAACATGAAGATTCACCTCCCGACCACATCAGGGACAAACCCTCCACGTCAACTGTTGGCTGATTGGCAACAGGTCTCCCGGAAAACCCGCAAGCACAATTAATGGGGTTTGAATACCGTTTTGAAAGGGCTCAGCACTGCCAAAATTGGTGCACATGACGACCATCTTGGATTCCACTTCACAATGACTGTTACACGTATGTTTGGCAGCCTTGGCTGCTGTTTTGTTCTCTGTTATGTATGATTTATGTGTTGGAAACTATGCTTCATATATGACTAAGTCTTACCTTGTACTTTTGGGCAGATTGTATGTTCTTTTGAAACTACTAATCCTAATTTAGATTTTTCCCCCTTATCTACACGTGGATCAAAGGGTTCATAAGCTGCCCTTTTCCTGGATCTGTTGGTATACGATTCCGGTGGGTAGGTCGGGGGTCATGATGTCGGGGTTGTGGGAGAAGGAGTCCTAGCATGTTGATTTCAATGTACAAATTCCGCTTAAATTAGTGTCTTTAAATGTGAATGGGTTGAATACCCCTCAAAAACGTAATTATATGTGGAAAGAGGCCAAATCACAGGCCTGCGATATCCTGTGTATACAAAAAACGCACCTCATGGCTAAAGACGCACACCGAGTTAAGTGCCCTGCTTTCCCGCATGTCTTTCATTCACACTTCCATAATAAATCTAAAGGGGTAATGATTGCGGTTAGGAACACTGTAGCATTCCACTTGGTTCACGTCCAGATAGATGCTAACGGTCGGTACATTGTGTTGGTGTGCCTCATTAACAACGTTAAAACTACCCTAGTTAACCTAATACGCGGCAGTTGAGTTTCATGCATAAAGTATTTAGAGCCCTAAACAAACACAAAGATGGCAAGGTAATTGTATGTGGGGACTTTAATATGGTGATGGATGTAGCTTTGGATTCCACCTCAAGTGATAGATTGGGGCAACCCCTTTTAAAAACCTTAATCCAGCGGGAAGACCTGTATGACAGTTGGAGAATACAACATGGCACAGAACGGGACTATACGTTCTATTCTAGTCCACACAACTGTTATTCTAGGCTAGACATGTTCCTTACTGACAAGAACTCCTTGCTTCGTCTAGTGAATTGTAGGATCGAAGGGATTACTTGGTCAGATCACGCAGCCATAACCCTCACATTACAAGAACACAATACTGCCAATAACGCCTTTGTCTGGAGATGTAATCCATATCTTCTTGCTCACTAAATATAAACAGGACATTTTGAGGGACCTGAAAGAATACTTTAGGAGTAATGATACGGGAGATGTACAGGATAGCACATTGTGGAATGCACATAAGGCATACATTTGTGGGTCCTTATTCCGTATGGGACACAGCGAACGGAAGCAAAGGGCAGCCATAATTACTAACCTCACGAAGCGATTGTATGCATTGTAGGTGTTAAACAAGACCTCGCCTTCAGCCCAACAAGCTGAGAACCTACGTAGCGTTCGTCAAGAGTTACGTCTAGCGATGGTATCTGAATATGAGAAATCACTGCGCAAAACTAAAATTCGTTACTATTCACAAAATAACAAAGCCGGCAAACTATTAGCTTCCCGCCTTAAACAACAGAGGCAAAAAACGAAAATCCCCTTTTTACTTGATCCTAACTCGCAGGCCCATATTGAACATCTGTTATAAATTGCTCACCAATTTAAGATCTAGGAATCCTTGTACAATCTAAAATCAGACCCATTTGTTTCACACCCTACCATGGAGGACATTCAAACCTTCTTACAAGACATTCCCTTGTCTAAACTCTCGGAAGATCAGGTGCAGAGTCTGAATGCCCCATTTTCTGACTCTGAAGTACAAAAAGTTATCCTTAAACTAGCCCCGGACAAAGCACCTGGGCCGGATGGCCTCACGAATGCATATTATAAAGCTTTTAGAGAGACCCTCACCCCGTACCTATGCAAACTATTTCAATCAGCACAATTTTCTGGTTCTTTCCCCAAAGAAAACCAAGAGGCTTTAATAATTACACTTCCAAAACCTGGGAAAACCACTGATCAACCCCAAAATTTTAGGCCAATCTCTTTACTTAACATTGACCTGAAAATGTATGCCTCCACCCTTGCCAACAGACTGGCCCCTCTATTACCCCTCCTCATAGCAGACGACCAGACTGGCTTTATAAAGGGGAGACAAGGCTCTGATAACACAAGACGGGTTGTGGGGTTGCTACACCACATTGAACAACACCAGATTCCTTCTGTATTGCTTGCATTGGACGCTGAAAAAGCCTTCGATCGTATTTCCTGGTCCTATGCCTTTGCAACACTACAGAAAATGGGGTTTTCGGGGCTATTCAGGCTCTGTATTCAGACCCCTCTGCAAAAATCTATACTAATGGGGTTTCGTCCCAAGACTTTAAAATTACCAATGGCACTAGACAAGGGTGCCCTCTGTCGCCCCTCTTATTCGTTCTCTCTATGGAACCGTTAGCTCAACTTCTCAGATTACACCAGGAAGTCCAGGGTATTAAAATAGGATCAAAAACTCACACCATATCTCTCTATGCAGATTATGTAATTCTATCATTATCTAACCCAGAGACCTCCTTAGAAGCGGTGATGGATAGCTTACAACACTTCAGCAGGGTCTCTTTGTACAAACTTAATGCTTCAAAATCTCAGATCCTCCCCTTGAATATCTCTTCGTCTTCCCTGCACTTTCTGAAGTCCAGATATAATTTTGTATGGAACATGAAGGAGATAACATATTTGGGTCTGCGTTTGACCAAACATCATAAAGATTTATTTGAAGCAAATTATATACCTATTAACAAGGTGATCCAGGCAGATATTGATAGAATGCTGAAGGTGGAGGTCTCTTGGTTGGGTAGAATAGCGGCATTTAAGATGATGGTTCTACCAAAACTTTTGTACCTTTTCAGGACACTCCCTATTGCGATCCCTGCCTCATACTTTAAACGCACTCAACGCCTATTAATGTCCTTCATTTGGGAGAAGAGGAGACCGAGAATTGCCACGCAAGTCATGTATAAAACTCAGGCCTCGGGGGGTTTGGGCGTTCCTCACTTATATAGCTATTATGTGACAACGTTAACCACACAAGCCATACATTGGTGGAGAGAAGACCTTTCGAAGCACTGGGTGCAGATTGAAGCGTCATATATAGGCTCAAAACACCTGAAGGCCTTATTGTACTTACCACTAGCAGGCTTACCACTTCCAGGGGGAATGTTCCCTCTCACCAAAGCAACTGTGAAATGTTGGGCGTATATGCACATGAAAGCTTCTGACATATTAGACATACCTAGATCATATATTCCGATAGGTTTTCTAGAATTAGCAAATGTCGATTTTGATCTAGGTAAATGGAAAGTACACGGCATCAAGACGTGTGAACAATTGTTTCAGGAGGAAACATTTATGAGCTTTTGTTGACCTGACCAAGTCCTCTTCCCTCCCACAAAATGAAATATTCAGGTATATCAGGGTTAAACATTTCATCCAGAGTCATGTAGGCCTTCGGTTCCAGGGGAACTTATTACTAGTGAACAGCTTCAATAAAGGTACGAGGGGCTTAAAACATTTATACTGCTCCATGTCTTCCCACTCGGTCTTTGAAAAAACGAACCCGATAGTTGCTTGGGAAAGAGAGTTGGAGACCTCTTTCACACAAGTCCAGTGGTCTCGGGCCTTGACTTGGATACATAAGTCGCTCAAGTGTGTTTCTCATTTGGAAGCTGCAAATAAAACTTTGTTTAGGTGGTACTACACACCGGACCACTTACATAAAATGTACCCCGCTTCTAGCGCATTATGTTGGCGGAACTGCGGTTACAGGGGCTCACTTACCCATATACTGTGGGCATGTCCCATTATTCAACAATATTGGGTGGGAGTGTACAGACTAATGGAAGATGTATTCTCCATGAGCTTACCTAGTTCGCCACATACGTCCTTGCTATTCCTAGACTTAGATAATATTCCCTGGAAAAACAGGACACTTGCCTGCAAAATCCTAGTAATGGCTAAATTAGTGATAACAAGATACTGGAAAAAACCTGAAGTCCCTCCTGTACCCGAACTCATTGCATTGATCAACACCACTTTTATGTATGAAAGAGCAATAGCGGTCGGTAATTTCTCAATCCTCTCTTTTAACGTTCACTGGGCAGCATGGGTCGGATCATCTTTCTGTACATGTCCCTCATAAACGAAACATAATTTAGACAATCTGTTCAGGGTAAATCGACTAGTTTTCATTGGTTATTTATTGTTTTCTTTTTTCTGTTATTGTTACCACTGCTGTGGCCATATTCTGCTCTGATCTGTCGGTATTGAGATCTGAAGGGGTTTGCGAGGTTGATTGGTTCACTGTGATACGTCTAGTCCATATGCTTATGGGTCGTGTTGTAGTGGACCTATATTATTCTCATACTCTGCATTGATTCATTGTATGTTATACAAGATTATATTCTGAATCCCTGTACAACTATATTTTTGGTTTGACAAGACAGACTGGCAGTGATGGCTTGTTGTACTGTTGTATTGTTTTATATGTCTGAAAAACTTCAATAAAAAACTATTTGAATTAAGGAGGGAGGCATGAAAGACGTTGTGCATTCGAAAAGATGGGGGCAACTCCAGTCGGAAGGAGACCGGGTTAAGGACTTCAATGACCTTGTACGGCCCTATAAACCGGGGAGCAAACTTCTTAGATGGGACTTTAAGGCTCAAATTTTTAGAAGATAGCCACACCAGATCCCCGACCACAAACAAGGGGTTAGCAGAACGTCTTCTATCTGCCTGAGTCTTTTGTATGCTCTGGGACGCCTCTAGGTTCTTCTGAACCTGGGCCCAGACTGTGCACAGTTCCTGATGAACGACATCTACCTCGGGATTGTTGGAACTACCAGGTGAAACGGAGGAGAACCGTGGATTAAACCCAAAATTACGGAAAAAGGGGGAGACCCCTGACGAGTTACTGACCCGGTTATTAAGGGAAAATTCGGCGAGGGGAATGAATGAGACCCAATCATGTTGACAGTCAGAGATAAAACACCTTAAATATTGTTCTAGAGACTGATTAGTCCTCTCCGTTTGGCCATTCATTTCAGGATGGAAAGCCAAGGTCAATAACAAGCAGAGGATGAGTAGTACAAGCAGCAGCAGCAGCAAGCCAGGAAACAAGCATAGAAGAATCACAGGCAAAGGAGGAACAGGAAAGGCAGGTATAAATAGACAGTGGGCGGGAACTAGCTCCGTCTGGCCAGGCTGTGATAGGCTCTCCCATTCCTAAGCCTGCCATCCTGAGTGGTGGAAGATGGAGTCAGTCTCACAGATATAGGAGCAGGTGCAGACTGATTGCCCACGGGCGTAGACACAGAAGCTGTGTCTGGCAAATCGTTTACAATTATGGCATGAGAAAACATAATTCCTGTAATAAAGGTCGATTATCAGCAATAAAGACATGTGATACCCACAATGAGGTATGTAGTGTGTGCAACGATACTTATAATTCAAATTTAGCTTTGTGAGTTTGTGTTTTCTATGCGCAAATTGAAAAGTCGTGTAATAATTGACCCATATCACTCCCAAGCCGTCAAACCAATAAACAAGAAACCAAAAAAAAGATTAGAAATGCACTTTCTGTCGCTCCCAAAAGAAGCGCAGGAGACTTTTTGGAACCTTTTTGGACGCATTTTTCATTGGCGGCATTGAAAAAAAGCTCCAAAAGGGACAACAGTAAACTGCGCTGCTAAAAACGGGAGTTGTTACTAAAAAATCTGAAAATCCGGAGCTGTTTTCAACTGAAAACACATCCTATTTTTCTGACTTTTTTGGTCACTGCGTGTGAACTCCCCCTAAAAGTTACCCCTAAATATTGACTGGTGGGTGGCAGATATATGTCATGTGGAGAATTATGTTTTGAATTTGTAAAATTGTTTCTAGGTAACTGTTTGGAACAGGGAATTGACTGTTCACCAAGGATGAAAAATAAAGTGTGTAGTGTGACACTATCACTGCAAAACAGTCAATGGTCACAGTGCCGGACAGTTTCACCATCTCCATGTCTTTGGAGAGCAGATTTGTGTGACTTACCCTAAATTACTTGTATTTTTCCTATTATAAACCAATTTCTTTTTTATTGATGAAACCCTAAGTGGCTTCCAAAGTAACACATAAAATGACTTTCAGCACAAACACAAATATATGAATTACATGCAGAACAAAAAAATATTTTGTTCCGTAGTCACAAATAAATTGTTCAGAAAAAAAGGCAACAGTGACGGGTAGGGACAAACACATAAAAATAGAAATTGGAAGAAGAAACCGTAAAAGACATTTCGATTGGTTAGGAGACAACATGGAAATGTTTACAGTAGTCCTTGACTGAAATCGTCCGTAGAGAAAAGATTGCTGGTGAAAACACGTAGACGTCAACGGCAATCACAAAGTAATTATCAGCAGGTGAAAACACCTTGCTTTGTCTCATCATCCAACCGGACCTTCAGCAGCAGGTGAACACCTTGCATTGTCTCATCATCCGACCGGACCTTCAGCAGCAGCTGAAAACACCTTGCATTGTCTCATCATCCGACCGGACCTTCTGCAGCAGGTGAACACCTTACATTGTCTCATCATCCGACCGGACCTTTAGCAGCAGGTGAAAACGCCTTGCATTGTCTCATCATCCGACCAGACCTTCAGCAGCAGGTGAACACCTTGCATTGTCTCATCATCCGACCGGACCTTCAGCAGCAGGTGAAAACGCCTTGCATTGTCTCATCATCCGACCGGACCTTCAGCAGCAGGTGAAAAACCTTGCTTTGTCTCATCATCCGACCGGACTTTCATATCGTATTTCAGAACGTTTCTGCCAATCATGTGGCATGTCAAAATGATATTTCCCAGAGAAGAATAAAATAACAAATTTATAAATGGTTTTATCACCTTCAACCGGTGAACTATGCGCAACATGGTAGCTTGTGAAGAATGCCTTACCTGTCTCGCCACTCTGCTTAGTTTGGCTCATCTTTGTGAACTTGTGTGTTTCATGTATGTTTCTATAGATGTATTCTATAAAATTCAGTGAACTCCCTTGGGCCAGTCTTACTTACTTTCTGAAATTCCTGGCTACTGCTGCTCAAAATGGCCTGTTCGTCTGCACCGTGGTAATCCGCTCTGCTTGCTGCTGCCGCCGCTGGTGTCTGGATCTAATGTGCACAATCGCTGTCCTCAAGGTCCTCACTCTTGACTGGCGCGGTGCTTCCCCTCCACCGAAAAAATTAAAAAAAACATAAAAATTAACTAATTAGCTAAAAATCACTTGGAGAATTGTAACACGCCGGTTTTTCTCAGCCAACTACCGCACAACAAACACGCCAACGCTAATCACAAACCCACCCACACACTGAACAAGCCCCCGCTTCACTGCCAGCTACCTCACCCCAAACACAACACTGGTAATCCCAACAGCCTCCACCACACATGCCGCCGCAACTCTCTAATCCCCCACACCAAACACGCAGACAGTTCTCTTCAGTGGCGGATTAAGAAGACCATGGGCCCTGGGCTGTTACCCAAACTTGGGCCCCTCCTTCTCCACCGTCACCCTGCCGCGCCATAACTATTGCTAACACTACCTTTTTGCACAAGCATTAACAAATGGGTGTTACGATTCCCCTTTCACAGGGCTGTGTCCCTACATACTGACAGTATCACACTGTGCAGGGACACAGCGCCAACCCCCCATGTAGACCGCGCCACACACACCCTGTAGCTAGAGCCACACACACACCCCCCTGTAGATAGAGCCACACACACGCCTGTAGATAGAGCCACACACACACCCCTGTAGATAGAGCCACACACACCCCCTGTAGATAGAGCCACACACACCCCCCTGTAGATAGAGCCGCACACACACCTCCCTGTAGATAGAGCCACACACACCCCCTGTAGATAGTGCCACACACACCCCCCTGTAGAGTGAGCCGCACACACACCTCCCTGTAGATAGAGCCACACACACCCCCTGTAGATAGAGCCACACACACCCCCCTGTAGATAGCGCCACACACACAACCCCCTGTAGATAGCGCCACACACACAACCCCCTGTAGCTAGAGCCACACACACCCCCCCCTGTAGATAGAGCCACACACACCCCTGTAGATAGAGCCACACACACAACCCCCTGTAGAGAGCATCACACAGCCCCCTATAGATAGCATCACACAGCCCCCTATAGATAGAGCCACACAGCACTCCCCCTTGTATATAGTGCCACACAGCGTTCCCCCCCATTGTATATAGTGCTACACATCGTCGCTACACTGCAGCCCTGGAATGACATTTTATCCCATATTAACTGCTGCAGCCTGTGATTGGCCTGTGATTGACTGCAGCGATCACATGGGGTGAAACGTCATCCCAGGAGGCCGGCCCGGACGAAGAAACAGAATTCTGGGCACGTATAAGATTTTTATTTTTTCTAAATTGTGTTTTTACATAACATCTGTTATTTGTTGCGGGTTTTACCTCCCCATTGAATTAAATGGGGAAAACCCGAAACAAATGAGCAGCGTTTACGCAAATTCAATTGACATGCTGCGGAATAAAAAACTGCACCGCAGGTCAATTTCTGAGCTTTTTTTTTCACGCTTATCAATTATGCAGCGTGTGATAAGAATTGTTCACATCTAGTCTACTCTGCTGCTACTGTATTAGGGCTTGTCCATACTTAACGGAATTGCTGCGTATTTTCCGTCCGGAAGATACGCAGAATACAGTAGCAGCAAAGTGAGTGAAATTTACCAAATCTCATCCAGACGCTGCGTAAAATTTCCGATCAGACATTTTGTCCTGCGGTGCGTATTTCTCGTACTGCAGCATGTCAATTCCTGCTGCGGAAAGTGGACAGAATTCTCCCAACATTGAGAAAAACGCAGCAAAATACGCACCATTTTCTGCAGCAAAAATGCAGGAAATGGTGCTTTTTTTCTGCAGCGGAATTTCTGCTCGTTTCTGCGGGATTGCTGCTGAAATATATATAATATATATATATATATATATATATATATACATACACACACACACACACACACATATATATATATATATATATATATATATATACATACATACACACACTATACATATGTATGTATATATACACACACACTATATATATATATACATACATACATACATACACTATACATATGTATGTATATATACACACACTCTCTATCGTACACATCACAGACACACATGTGTATGCATATTATACACATATAAAGTACACATGAGTATGCACATTATACACATATAAAGTACACATGAGTATGCACATTATACACATATAAAGTACACATTGTAAACACACATGAGTATGCACATTATACACATATAAAGTACACATTGTAAACACACATGACTATGCACATTATTCACATATAAAGTACACATTGTAAACACACATGAATATGCACATTATACACATTGAAAACACACATGTACTTACCTTTTATGTAGGATATTTGTGAAGGGCGTTCAGCAGGGAGTCTTCACTGCAGCTCTTCTCCTGCTCACAGCCCGACACAGAGCCCGCCGACAGTCTCCCCTCCCCATGTCCCGACTGGTAGCAGCAGGAGGAGAGATGTGTAGAGCAAGGAAGGGGGGCTGGTGGGGGAGCTTCTAAAGCAGCACAGACCACGGCTGCTAAGTAAGAGCGAAGCTCACCTCGTCTCATGACAGGTGCGGTCCTGGCACTGGGGCTCCCTCCGGTGCTAGCGACGCCACTGGGCATGAGGGGGTTCGGGCGGCCATGGGCCCCCTGGGAGCCTTGGGCCCCCCGGGCGGCCGCCTCGAACCGCCCTAATGATAATCCCCCACTGGTTATCTTGCATCTCTCACACACACATAACCAGCAGCCTCTAGTAAACACCCCTCCCACCACAAAAAAGCCCAATGCTACTTTAGCCTAACCCCCGTTAGAGTGTCCGTCCAAATTTACAGTATTAAAATGATGGGAGTCCCCTTGCTGCTGCCGCTGTCGTCTGGATCTCCGCTCCTCTAACGCACTCCTCAAGGTCTTCACTTTTGACTGGCACGGTCCTTCTCCTCCTCGAAAACAGGGCTGTACAAACAGTATCACACATGGTGGGATTAGATACAGGGCTGTACAAACAGTATCGCACATGGTGGGATTAGATACAGGGCTATACAAACAGTATGGCACATGGTAGTATTAGATACTGGGCTATACAAAAAGTATCACACATGGTGGGATTAGATACAGGGCTATAAAAAAGTATGGCACATGGTGGGATTAGATACTGGGCTAAGCAGCCAGTAAGGCACATGGTGGGATTAGATACAGGGCTATACAAACAGTATGGCACATGGTGGGATTAGATACATGGCTATACAAACAGTATCGCACATGGTGGGATTAGATACATGGCTATACAAATAGTATCGCACATGGTGGGATTAGATACAGGGCTATACAAACAGTATGGCACATGGTGGGATTAGATACAGGGCTATACAAAAAGTAACACACATGGTGGGATTAGATACAGGGCTGTACAAACAGTATCGCACATGGTGGGAGATTAGATACAGGGCTATACAAACAATATGGCACATGGTAGTATTAGATACTGGGCTATACAACAAGTATCACACATGGTAGGATTAGATACAGGGCTATACAAACAGTATCGCACATGGTGGGATTAGATACCGGGCTATACAAAAAGTATGGCACATCGTGGGATTAGATACTGGGCTAAGCAGCCAGTATGGCACATGGTGGGATTAAATACAGGGCAATACAAAAAGTATCACACATGGGGGATTAGATACAGGGCTATACAAACAGTATGGCACATGGTGGGATTAGATACAGGGCTATACCAAAAGTATCACACATGGTGTGATTAGATAAAGGGCTATACAAACAGTATGGCACATGGTGGGATTAGATACAGGGCTATACAAAAAGTATCACACATGGTGGTATTAGATACAGGGCTATACAAACAGTATGGCACATGGTGGGATTAGATACTGGGCTAAGCAGCCAGTATGGCACATGGTGGGATTAGATACAGGGCTATACAAAAGGTATCACACATGGTGGGATTAGATACAGGGCTGTACAAACAGTATCACACATGGTGGGATTAGATACAGGGCTATACAAACAGTATCGCACATGGTGGGATTAGATACTGGGCTATACAAAAAGTATGGCACATCGTGGGATTAGATACTGGGCTAAGCAGCCAGTATGGCACATGGTGGGATTAGATACAGGGCTATACAAAAAGTATCACACATGGGGGATTAGATACAGGGCTATACAAACAGTATGGCACATGGTGGGATTAGATACAGGGCTATACCAAAAGTATCACACATGGTGTGATTAGATAAAGGGCTATACAAACAGTATGGCACATGGTGGGATTAGATACAGGGCTATACAAAAAGTATCACACATGGTGGTATTAGATAAAGGGCTATACAAACAGTATGGCACATGATGGGATTAGATACAGGGCTATACAAAAAGTATCACACATGGTGGTATTAGATACAGGGCTATACAAACAGTATGGCACATGGTGGGATTAGATACTGGGCTAAGCAGCCAGTATGGCACATGGTGGGATTAGATACAGGGCTATACAAAAGGTATCACACATGGTGGGATTAGATACAGGGCTGTACAAACAGTATCGCACATGGTGGGATTAGATACAGGGCTATACAAACAGTATGGCACATGGTGGGATTAGATACAGGGCTATACAAAAAGTATCACACATGGTGGGATTAGATACAGGGCTAGACAAACAGTATGGCACATGGTGGGATTAGATACAGGCGATACAAACAGTATGGCACATGGTGGGATTAGATACAGGGCTATACAAAAGGTATGGCACATGGTGGGATTAGATACTGGGCTAAACAGCCAGCCAGTATCGCACATGGTGGGATTAGATACAGGGCTATACAAACAGTATGGCACATGGTGGGATTAGATACAGGGCTATACAAACAGTATGGCACATGGTGGGATTAGATACAGGGATATACAAAAAGTATCACACATGGTGGGATTAGACACAGCCTCCCTGGATATGATGCCACACAGCCTCCCTGGATATAATGCCACACAGCCTGCCACACAGCCTCCCAGGATATGATGCCACACAGCCTGCTACACAGCTTCCCTGGATATGATGCCACACAGTCTACCCTGCATACGAAGCCACACGGCCTGCTACACAGCCTCCCTGGATCTGATGCCACACAGCCTGCTACACAGCCACCCTGGATATGATGCCACACAGTTTACCCTGGATAGCAAGCCACACGGCCTGCTACACAGCCTCCCTGGGTATGATGCCACACAGCATGCTACACAGCCTCCCTGGATATGATGCCACACAGTCTACCCTGGATAAGGTGCCACACGGCCTGCTACACAGCCTCCCTGGATATGATGCCACACAGTCTAACCTGGATAAAATGCCACACGGCCTGCTACACAGCCTCCCTGGATAGGAAGCCACACGGCCTGCTACACAGCCTCCCTGGATAGGATGCCACACGGCCTGCTACACAGCCTCCCTGGATATGATGCCACACAGTCTACCCTGGATAAGGTGCCACACGGCCTGCTACACAGCCTCCCTGGATATGATGCCACACAGCCTCCCTGGATATGATGCCACACAGCCTGCCACATAGCCTCCCAGGATATGATGCCACACAGCCTGCTACACAGCTTCCCTGGATATGATGCCACACAGTCTACCCTGCATAGGAAGCCACACAGCCTGCTACACAGCCTCCCTGGATCTGATGCCACACAGCCTGCTACACAGCCACCCTGGATATGATGCCACACAGTTTACCCTGGATAGCAAGCCACACGGCCTGCTACACAGCCTCCCTGGATATGATGCCACACAGCATGCTACACAGCCTGCCTGGATATGATGCCACACAGTCTACCCTGGATAAGGTGCCACACAGCCTGCTACACAGCCTCCCTGGATATGATGCCACACAGTCTACCCTGGATAAAATGCCACACGGCCTGCTACACAGCCTTCCTGGATAGGAAGCCACACGGCCTGCTACACAGCCTCCCTGGATAGGATGCCACACGGCCTGCTACACAGCCTCCCTGGATATGATGCCACACAGTCTACCCTGGATAAGGTGCCACACGGCCTGCTACACAACCTCCCTGGATATGATGCCACACAGTCTACCCTGGATAAGTTGCCACACGGCCTGCTACACAGCCTCCCTGGATATGATGCCACACCGTCTACCCTGGATAAGATGCCACACGGCCTGCTACACAGCCTCCCTGGATATGATGCAACACAGTCTACCCTGGATAAGATGCCACACGGCCTGCTACACAGCCTCCCTGGATAGGAAGCCACACGGCCTGCTACACAGCCTCCCTGGATAGGAAGCCACACGACCTGCTACACAGCCTCCCTGGATATGATGCCACACATCCTATGACATTGTTACTTACCGGCTCCTGGTCTCGCTGGTCTCCTCGGTCCTCCACGTCTCGCTGGTCTCCTCGTCCGCCTCGCTGGTCTCCTCGGTCCTCCTCGCTGGTCTCCTCGGTCCTCCTCGTCTCGCTGGTCTCTTCGGTCCTCCTCGTCTCGCTGGTCTCTTCGGTCCTCCTCGTCTCGATGGTCTCTTCGGTCCTCCTTGGTCTCCTCGTCCGCCTCGCTCCTCCTCGGTCTCTTCGGCCCTCCTCGCTGGTCTCCTCGGTCCTCCTCGCTGGTCTCCTCGGTCCTCCTCGTCTCGCTGGTCTCTTCGGTCCTCCTCGTCTCGCTGGTCTCTTCGGTCCTCCTCGTCTCGCTGGTCTCTTCGGTCCTCCTCGTCTCGCTGGTCTCTTCGGTCCTCCTTGGTCTCCTCGTCCGCCTTGCTCCTCCTCGGTCTCTTCGGCCCTCCTCGCTGGTCTCCTCGCTCCTCCTCGCTGGTCTCCTCGGTCCTCCTCGCTGGTCCCCTCGGTCCTCCTCGCTGGTCTGCTCGTCTGCCTCGCTGGTCTCCTCGGTCCTCCTCATCTCGCTGGTCTCCTCGTCCTCCTCGCTGGTCTCCTCGGTCCTCCTCGTCTCGCTGGTCTCCTCGTCCTCCTCGGTCTCCTCGTCCGCCTCAAAGGGTCTCCTCACAGGTATGCTCGCTGTACAACCTCCTACCACTGTGCAGTCGCTCTGAAAATGGCGGCACTCAGTGTAAGGAGGTTTGAATACATTCAAACCCCTCCCTCTCCTGGCACTAGCCAGGAGAAAGGAGGAGTTATTGTGTGAGCTCACTAGAGCGAGTGTCTCTACTCCAAATTTGCAGCATAAAGCAATGAGGTTGCTTTACCACATGCCAATGCTGCAATTTTGGGAATTGCTCCCTCAAGTGACCAGCACATGGAAATGTTATAAATTATAATCTAATTTATAATATTTCCTGACTTGAGAAAAAAATTTAAAAAATTAAAACAATGTGCAATCACGTATACACTCACTGTTTAATAGAGAAAAAATAAAATAAAAATTCTAGCGACACATTCCCTTTAAGGCTGGACTGAGCTTGCGCGCACACCCTAGTGGTCACTGTGGTCACTGTGGGATAGGACGGCCGCATGTGCCGGCATCTCTGGAGAGAAGGGAGGGGGCAGGATGAGAAGAGTTCGTGGTCAGCGACCGTGGACGTTACAGGCGTCTAGCCTTTCTTCGTACTGCGTCACAGCAGCATGGAATTTCAATAGCGAAGTAGCTACTGTTTTAGACAACGACTCCTGCCAGTTTGGTGAGATAAGCGAGGCTATGCTAGTTGCTAGCTTTGTGTAGTCAATATGGCCATCTAATTCACCGGGTGGATCCTGACCCATAGCGTCCTGACTTGCAATGTCTGGAGAACCATTGGACAGGAAGGGATCCTTCGCCATGTTGGGTTGCTGTTCGGCCAGACGTTTCGTTTGGGTTCTAGATTTGCCCATGACAGAAATAAATCTGTCCATAAACACCCGCGGCAGTATGTGGGAGTAATGAGGTATCTCAGACACTTTCGGTAACAGTCAGACTGATCTGGCAGATAGATATGAAGAGCGGAGGAGGAGCTCTGTCTCTGCACGTTCTCACATGCCGGGGCCGGAACCAGAAGTCACATGCAACTTTTTGATCACTTCTTATTAAATGTTTTTTGGAAGCGAGGTAACCTAAAATAAGAAATTCTGGTGTTTTTTTATTAATATTTTTACAGGGGTTTACCATGCGGGATGAATAATGTGATATTTTTTATAGTTCCGGATGTTGTGGATGGCCATGGCAATTATGTATAGTTTTCCTAATTTTTTCATTTTTTTTCAAGTTATAAACAACATTATGAGGGAAAAAAGGTGATCTTTGTTTTTATCACTAGAAACTTATTTTTTAAAAACTTTTTTCTCCCTTTTGTTTTAGTTTCACTAGGCGACTGAAGGCCTTCACTTCTGATAGCCTGTACAATACACTGCACTCGTTATATAGTGCAATGTATTTTAATGTAATTTTTCAATTGACATGCAGACTATTAGGCCCGGTACTTGGCAGAGGAGGCCTTTGTACCTGATGGGGTACAAAGGGAGCCCGCTCCCTCTGTCAACCACTTCAACACCACGGTCGCTATTTAAAGGAGTTTTCCCATAATCAATATTTATCACCTATCCACAGGATAAGTGATAAATATCTGATCAGTGGGGGTCTAACTTCTATCTTTGGCAGCCCCACAGAAATGAATGTAGCGGTGGCCGAACATGCGCAGTACCGCTCTTTTCATATGGGGCCACCAGGAATGGCAAGCTTAATCCTGTTCTTGTGATCGGTGGGGGTTCCCCCACCGATCAGCTATTAATCACCTATCCTCTGGATAAGTGATGAATATTGATTGTGGGAAAAACCCTTTATGGAGTTAAATGGCAGGTATCAGAGCTAGACCCAATCTCACTAATTGCACTGTGTTCTACAGTCGGCTCCCGCTTTGATCAGTGCGGGCTCAAGTGCTGAACCCGCAACACGCGCGTGCCGTATCATTACGGCAAATCATGCAAACTCCTATCCAGCCATGACATACCCATATGCCCTGAGGCAACAAGGAGTTAAATTCAATGGGTTCCGTTGGTTTCTGTCATTCGTCGGATCCGGTGCTTGCATTTTTTCCCATTATTCTGTTCCGACGGAACATAGCCTTAGGCGGAGAAGTGTCAAATTAGTTTAATGTGGATAAATGTAAGGTTATGCACTTGAGCAAGGAAACTAATTATAAAAATATGTAGTAAAACAGTTGGTAAAACTGCCACTAAAAAAAGATTTGGGGATATTGGTGGCAGTAAACTTAAAGGGAACCTGTCACTAGGTTTGGAGCCACTAACCCACCCGCATATCATTATGCAGGGGTTTAGTGTTCCAAACCCACCTATGTCTAAACCGTCCGTTTAGGCAATAGTAAAATAACTTACAAGTTACTGGGTCAGTCCGGGAGCGGCATCGGGCGCATGAAAATAGCGCATACAAAGCCAGTGACAATACACTGCTCATGCACAGTGAAGCGAGTTGTATTGTCCCTGCTTACAAATGTAGTACCACATTATCAGATTCTACGGGATATAAAATGCTAGATTAAAGGAATTTCACTGTAATTTTTTGGCCAGAATGGGAGTGGAACCCCTCAATGAAAAGTAGAAAAATAGTAGCATGAAAAAGTAGGCCGGTTGCATTTCAAGGATTTAACAATATTTTAGGTAGAATTCTTAATATTTTCTCATCTCCTGTTACAGCTGACTGTAAATCTTGAGCAAAAAAGGTTTGGGACCTCTGCTTAGGATATCCTTTGTAGTTCTGTTGTGTGCATGAGTACAATAAACATAATTAAAATGATACATTAGGTGTAGGCAACCTATAACTCTCCAACATCAGTAGTATGCAAGCTGTGGCATGTTGTGGGCCCTGCTATAAATCCACTTTAATTCTTGATTTCTAAAGAGAACCTTTTACCAGCCCATACATGTGCAGCGCAATGTAATAGGCACTGCTGCACAAACCTTGTGTCACTTTAAACTGTTTCTAGCTTCCTCCGTCATTCAAATATACTGTACGTGCCGTTATATTTGGTGCCCAATATGTAAATAACTCTCTCAATTGTCAATGGGACGTTTCTTTTATTGTAAATGGCAGGGGGACGTGACGCTGTCCAATCAGCTATGGACAGTGTCAGAGCGGCTTGTACTGTGTGATCTCTCTCGCGATATCACACAGACTTGTCGTTCTTGACTGCCGAGAGCTTAAGAGATAATGAGAGCGTGGGCGCGGGCCGCACGCATGCCCGTGCGCGCGCACAGCTCCAACGTTGCCGCTGCCGACGATACTCCCGTCGCCACAGAACAGAAGAGGAGAAGAAGAATTCACATTTCTCTCTCCGGCTCTCTCCAGTGTGAAGATTAGAGCGCATCAAGGGAGAGAACAAATCCGCCACGTAGGCAGAGTAGAATTTATCAAGAGAGACAATAAATCTGCCACTTATAAAGATTAGAGTGCATCAAGAGAGACATCCAGAAATAAAATGCTGAGACAACCTTTTAACCGATTCAGGACAGGTCTATTTTGAGCCTTCAGGACCAGACACCGTTTAGCCATTTTTAGCACGCGTTAGTTAAATGGCTATAACTTTATTTATTTGTTGGGCCAGGGACGTGATTTTTGCTATGTTTTTTTCGTAGACAATGTAATTTTCTTTTTTTTTTATCATTTTAATACACATCCTTTTTGCAATTTTAGAATTTCTAGGCTTAAAATGTTAAAATAATAGTAAAAAGTTTTTTTTATATTTCAGCTAAGTTTTTCTGGTAATAGTATAGTTTTACCCTAAAATAGGCCTGTTATTTGTGATCGTCATTCTCTGCGTACATTTTGATACATTACATGTCTATTTTAGGGTAACTGGTCAGGGCTATCGTTATGACAGTAATTGGCGGGAGGGAACGTGTTTTTTTTGGCGGATATTTTATGTGTATTTAATATTATGTTTTCTTGCACTTTATTTTACTTTTATTTATTTTTTTATTATGGTCTGTCCCTCAAAGGTCAGAAAAGACCTTTGGGGGACTTTATTTTTTCTTCTTTTACACCTTATTTTTCCATTGTAACAGCAGCCCAAGTTACAGGGGAAATCAGCCCTCTTATAGTGACTGTTGTCACTAATAGGGCTGCGCTGGGTCGAGTTAGACGAAGCATCAGCCTGCCACTAACTGCATCCAGCGATCATGTGACCAGTCACATAATCACCGTGACCAATAGTGGCAGTGGCGGCTTATTGAGCACTGTGAACAATAGATCTGAGAAAATATAAGCAGCGAAAGCTGCTTCTATCTTCTCAGGGTGCATGATCGCTCGGGCAGCCAGCTAAAACCCGTGCCATAAATACTCTATGGCACGGGTTTTAAGGACTCGGACCGGCGGACGTTTATATACAGCCCGCGGTCAGGAATCGGTTATTAAACTATCACTTGGGCTCTTAATGAGGAGTCTGAATGTTATCCTCTGCTCTAGTGTTGTAGTATTCAAGATTATTATTCAGTTCTGGACTTTTTGTCCTGTGAAAAAAATCCAAACTGAACGCGTGCTTCAAATACATTTTCAAAATATGGCATATAGGGGACCAAAGACAAACTTTCGGCCACAATTTTTTTTTATTTTGGGTTAAATGTATGTTAAGAAAAAAAGGTGTAGACATGCCATAACTGCGCCGGTGCCCTCACTGACTGTAATTCTGAAAAAGTATATGTCACATATAGTTTTATTAGTGTAAGCAATAAAAGCCGCCATGCCTTACATTGAAAAAAAAAAAAAAAAGTATTCAGAAAGCTCTCCACATATCATATGCCAGTAGAGCACACCTTGGCATTCGTTTAGCCCATGGACAACTATGGGGTATTGAAGGTACTTCTTTTTAATACATGTGTGCCAAAAGTACAGTGGAGGAGATTTATCAAAACTGGTGCAAATGAAAAGTGGAGAAGTTTTCATTTTTCAGGGACCTTTTGGAAAATGAAAGCTAAGATTTGATTGGTTGCTATAGGCAACTGGTCTACTTTTCCTTTGTACCAGATTTGATAAATCTCCCCCAGTGTGTGGCTAATGTTCATGTCTATGTTACACATAGATGAATAGTGGTGCCCAGGGCCGGCGTTAGGGGGGACAAACTGGGCCCACGCTGGCTATGGGACCCACACCGCCTGGCCAATAACATTTATGGGCTGGGCGGCACGGCCCCCGTCATGCCCGGTGGCGTCGCTAGCCCTGGGGGGGGGGGGGGCAGGTGCTAGCGACAGCCATTTTCACTTGTATTTGGGTCCTCAGGACGCAGATACAAATGAATATTATAGGCTGCAGGCCACGTCGTCACCTCATCACGCTGGTCTGTGCATGCGTCCCGTCTGGAGGTAGTGCATCGCTCCGTCCGTCACGGGAACGGGGCAAGGTAAGTACAACATTTTTTGGGGGTCTGTGTGGCAATATACAGGGAGTGTGGGCTGTGTAGCATTATATACAAGGGAGGGGGCTGTGTGGCACTATATACAAGGGGGGGCGCTGTATAGAACTATAGACAAGGGGTGGCGCTGTGTAGCTGTATATACAAGTGGGGATTGTTGTATAGCACTATTTACAAGGGGGGCACTGTGTAGCACTATATACAAGGGGGGAGCGCTGTGTGGCACTATATACAAGGGGAGGTGTTGTGTGGCACTATATACATGGGGGTTCTGTGTGGCACTATATACAAGGAGGGGTTCTGTGTGGCACAATATACAAGGGACGGGGGCTGTGTAGCACTATACAAGGGAGGGGGCTGTGTAGAACTATATACAAGGGAGGGGGCTGTGTAGCACTATATACAATGGGGGGCGCTGTGTAGCACTATTTACAAGGGAGGGGGGCAGTGTGGCAATATACAGGGGGCTGTGTAGCACTATATACAAAGGAGGGGGCTGTGTAGAACTATATACAATGGGAGTGCTGTGTAGTACTATATACAAGGGGGACTGTGTAGCACTATATACAAGGGGGGGGGCGCTGTGTGGCACTATATACAAGGGGGGGTTCTGTGTGGCACAATATACAAGGGACGGGGCTGTGTAGCACTATACAAGGGAGGGGGCTGTGTAGCACTATATACAAGGGAGGGGGCTGTGTAGCACTATATACAAGGGAGGGGTGCTGTGTAGCACTATATATAAGGGAGGGGGCTGTGTAGTACTAAATACAGAGGAGGGGGCCTGTGTGGCACAATATACAAGGGACGGGGCTGTGTAGCACTATACAAGGGAGGGGGCTGTGTAGCACTATATACAAGGGAGGGGTGCTGTGTAGCACTATATATAAGGGAGGGGGCTTTGTAGTACTAAATACAGAGGAGGGGGCCTGTGTGGCACTATATACAGAGGAGGGGGCCTGTGTGGCACTATATACAAGGGAGGGGGCTTTGTAGAACTATATACAAAGGAGGGGGCTGTGTAGCACTATATACAAGGGAGGGGGCGGTGTAGCACTATATACAAGGGAGGGGGCTGTGTAGCACTATATACAATGGGGGGCGCTGTGTAGCACTATTTACAAGGGAGGGGGGCAGTGTGGCAATATACAGGGGGCTGTGTAGCACTATATACAAAGGAGGGGGCTGTGTAGAACTATATACAATGGGAGTGCTGTGTAGTACTATATACAAGGGGGGCTGTGTAGCACTATATACAAGGGGGGGGGGCGCTGTGTGGCACTATATACAAGGGGGGGTTCTGTGTGGCACAATATACAAGGGACGGGGCTGTGTAGCACTATACAAGGGAGGGGGCTGTGTAGCACTATATACAAGGGAGGGGGCTGTGTAGCACTATATACAAGGGAGGGGTGCTGTGTAGCACTATATACAAGGGAGGGGGCTGTGTAGCACTATAAACAAGGGATGGGGGCTGTGTGGCACTATATACAAGGGAGGGGGCTTTGTAGCACTATATACAAGGGAGGCGGCGGTTAGCACTATATACAAGGGGGGAGCTTTGTAGCACTATATACAAGGGAGGGGGGCTGTGTAGCACTATATACAGGGGAGGGGGCTTTGTAGCACTATAAACAAGGGATGGGGGCTGTGTGGCACTATATACAAGGGAGGGGGCTTTGTAGCACTATATACAAGGGAGGCGGCGGTTAGCACTATATACAAGGGGGGAGCTTTGTAGCACTATATACAAGGGAGGGGGGCTGTGTAGCACTATATACAGGGGAGGGGGCTTTGTAGCACTATATACAAGGGAGGGGGGCTGTGTGGCACTATATACAAGGGAGGGAGCTCTGTAGCACTACATACAAGGTAGGGGGGCTGTGTAGCACTATATACAAGGGAGGGGGCAGTGTAGCACTATATACAAGGGGGGAGCTTTGTAACACTATATACAAGGGAGGGGGGCTGTGTAGCACTATATACAAGGGATGGGGCTGTGTAGCACTATATACAATGGGGGTCGCTGTGTAGCACTATTTACAAGGGGGGCTGTGTAGCACTATATATAAGGGGGAGCGCTGTGTAGCGCTATATACAAGGGGGGTTCTGTGTTGCACTATATACAACGGAGGGGGGCTGTGTAGAACTATATACAATGGGGGGGCGGTGTAGCACTATATAGAAGGGGGGCGCTGTGTGGCACTATATACAAGGGGGAGCGCTGTGTAGCGCTATTTACAAGGGGGGTGTTTTGTGTGACACTATATACAAGCGAGGGGTGCTGTGTGGCACTATATACAAGGGAGGGGGGATGTATGGCAATATACAGGGGGCCTGTGAAGCACGATATACAAGGGGGGAGCTGTGTGGCGCTGTATACAAGGGAGAAGGGCTGTGTGGCACTATATAGAACTGGGGCTGTGTGGCACAATGTACTAAGGGGGGTTGTGTGGCACTATATATTAGGGGGAGGGCTGTTGCGCTATCTACAGGGGGCTGTGTGTGACGCCATCTACAGGGGGCTGTGTGTGACGCCATCTACAGGGGCTCAAAGGGGGCATTACTGCTGTGTGGGCACTAAGGCTGGGTTCACACGAGCACATTAACGTCCGTAATGGACGGACGTATTTCGGCCGGATGTCCCGGACCGAACTCAGTGAAGGGAGCCCGGCTCCTAGCATCATAGTTATGTACGACGCTAGGAGTCCCTGCCTCTCCGTGGAACTACTGTCCCGTACTGAAAACATGATTACAGTACGGGACAGTTGTCCTGCAGCGAGGCAGGGACTCCTAGCGTCGTACATAACTATGATGCTGGGAGCCCGGCTCCCTGCACTGTGTTCGGTCCGGTACTTGCGGCCGAAATACGTCCGGACGTAATTAGTGTGTGTGCACATACCCTAAAAGTACGGGGGTATTATTCAGTCACTTTGTGGTTATGGTTTGGCGGTATTATTTAGTAACAGTATGAGGGTAATATTCAATCGTTTTGTGATTAGGATGTGGCGGTATTATTTTGACCTGATAATGTATTATTATTGGTAATATTGGTCTTATAATAGTGAGTTGTGATCAGTAACAGTATGTAGATAATATTTCATCTGGTATAGTGGTATGTTTTAATAACTGTATATGTATATAGATAATTTTTTTGTGAAGAGAAAAAAACGCAGTCGACTGCGCTATTGTTTCCTCCAAAAAAACAGAAACCTTACGGAACGGAGACAAATGGAAGCTATTTGCAACGGAAACATTACCATTGAAATCAATGGTAATGCAAACGGAAGCTATGGTTTCCGTTTGGTTTACGTTCATGGGTTCCCCTGACGGAAAGGTCTGACGGAGGCCATCAATGGAACCCCGACGCAGATGTGAACAGGCCCTAATTCAGCATTTGAGGCCCCACTTTTAACCTTGCCCAGGGCCACAAATGCAGTGTGAAACTATCCTAAGGCCTCAGGAGGCAGTATGTTACAGAGTTCCTGCGACTCTATGTGTCCGTATTTTCAATGCTTGCAGGAGAGAATAGCTCAGTAATACAGCGTCGAATTTAGCGAATCTGACACAAAAAACCTCCGTTTGCCAAGTTTGAAATTGAAAGCATATGGAGGCACAGTGGGGTCCCATAGAAATCCATAGGTGCCATATTAAGGTTTCATACAACGCGGAGATTGCACAGAGATATCTTACGCTCTTTTGCAAGAGCCCTTAGAAATGTATGAATGGAATTTTTAATACCCTATACATTTGACGGTGATTTTTATTAAGTGGCTGAGCTTTTTCATAAAGGACTAGAGGCTTTTAGTCTGTGCGCTGGATAGATATTGTGCTGAACTGCAGAACAGAAGCGACTTGAGCAGAAATGAGGGTTGATGTAATCACCTGCAGCTGCAATGAGAAGCCCCAGATGGGAAGTAGGAAGTGCAGTGTACAGGCTTCCTGTATAATTACATACAGCGCTCCCTTAGATACTGCACACAAGCCGTGACGTCCTCTCAAGATAATGGCAACTTGCTTCCCATAGACGGAGGGCGGGGATTACCTCAGTGCCACAGCGGCAGTGGCGACAGTGTGCCTGGGAAGAGGGGAAGGCTCCTGCGTTTGTAGAATATTCCTGTGCTCTTCTATGGGGTAAGGAGGGGGCACAGCTGCTGCCTCAGGACGGGCTATTCTAAGGTAAGCGGGGCTGCTTCTTCATGCAGATGTGACTCACACTGAGCCGGGCTCTGGCAGACCTGTCACCGCACACAGGCAACAGTTGCAGGACTATATAGACGGGCAGCGAGTGGGGAATATTATTTACACATTACTATGGTGTGTGCCTAGTAACAAACAATGCAGCACTACATAACACGACGGATGATATTCGTGCACTGTACACATTTATTATAACGTTTATACTTATTTTTATTATAATGGTATCAAACTTCTGACAGGGCATAGTTACTAAGACTGTTATAAATGTATGCCAGTCTGATACTGCAGTGTGGTGCCCTCCTGTCCATATGGCACACTCTATCTATCTATCCCTAAAACTCTGCACTTGTAGAGACAATTTTTTAGGATTCCTTTAATAAATTTTATTTTTTCTTATCCAAACGTGATTTGTGGTAATTTTCTATTCATTAGTGATGATCTTCTTGTTCTGGGGCAATAGAAGACTATAGCAATTCCCTAATATACCTCTTATCATTGCCTTCCTGCACCGTCTGCAGAATACAGGCTGCGTTTTTTGCGCGTTGCAGTTCCGTGTGTCATCAGTGTTTGCGTGGCTGAGTGATTTTCGCGCATATGCCATCCTTATGAGACACGGTTTTGATGTTTAGAAAATGAAATGAAGGAGGTGCTTTTATTATTCCCTTCATGTCTTGAACTGTTGCGCGAATCACGCGCAGCACACGGAAGTGCGTCCGTGTGCTGTGTGGGATATTCACGCACCCATTGACTTCAATGGGTGCGTGATGCGCAAAAAACGCTAAAGTATAGGACATGCAGTGAGTTTCACGCAGCGAAAACACGGAATGTCGAAATGGCCCCGTTGACTTACATAGGTCCGTGCGACGCGCGTGATTTTCAAGTGCGTATCACGGACGTGAAACACGTTTGTGTAAATAAGGCCTTACTGTGTGCTTTATCATTTATAGGTTCTGTTATACATATAAAGGGAGGAACTGCTGCGACATATGCAATTTTCTTATATGCAAGTTTAAGTTCATCCTTGGTTTCACAAATGTGCCTACTCTTTAAAAATAATGCTCAATTCCTGCCAATTTGGTGTGTCTATGTGATGGGATTTTTCAGTTTAACCCAGGGGTCTCAAGCACGCGGCCCGCGGGGCTGTCATCTGCGGCCCGCGGGACACAGAGCCGCTAGTATAGGCTCTGCTCCAAGACTCTGGAATTCCCTGACATCGCTGTCCACATATGAACAGCGATATCTGGGGCTTCCCGTGAGCCGGAGTCCCGTGCAGAGCGCTAGTACAGGCTCTTCTCCTGGACTCTGTGGAATTCCCTGACATCGCTGTCCATATATGGACAGTGTGTCAGGGTCTTCCCCAGAGAGGAGTCCTGGGCAGAGCGCTAGTATCGTCTCTGCTGCGGGACTCTGTCGAGTTCCCTGACATCGGTGTCCATGTTTGGACACACGATGTCTGGGGCTTCCCCAAAGCCGGAGTTCTGTGCAGAGCGCTAGTATAGGCTCTTCTCTGGGACTCTGTGGAATTCCCTGACATCGCTGTCCATATATGGACAGTGTGTCAGGGTCTTCCCCAGGGCGGAGTCCCGGACAGAGCACTAGTATAGGCTCTGCTCCGGGACTCTGTGGAATTCCCTGACATCAGTGTCCATGTTTGGACACACGATGTCTGGGGCTTCCCCAGAGCTGGAGTCCCGGGCAGAGCGCTATTATAGGCTCTGCTCTGAGACTCTGGGGAAGCCTCTGACATCGTTGTCCGTACATCGACAATGGTGTCAAGGGCTTCCCCAGAGCAGGAGTCCCAGTGATGTCAGGAGCACAGCTGGAGTCCCAGGAAGAGCCTACTAGCGCTCTGCCCGGGACGCCAGCTCTGGGGTTGCCCCTGACATCTCTGTCAATATATGGACAGTGATGTCAGGAGCAGAGCTGGAATCCCGCAGAGTGCTAGAAGCGGCTCTGCTCCAGGACTCCAGCTCTGGGCAAGCTCCTGACGTCACTTTGTCAGCATCCACGGAGGGCACTGTGGCAGCATCCACGGAGGGCACTGTGGCAGCATCCACGGAGGGCACTGTGGCAGCATCCACGGAGGGCACTGTGGCAGCATCCACGGAGGGCACTGTGGCAGCATCCACGGAGGGCACTGTGGCACTATCTAAAAAGGGGCTGCCCAATCTTGACGTGTGTCTGCCAAACGCTGCTAACTGAGCCGCCGGACTGCATTTAGCGACACTTAAACTGGAAAACTGGCTTGTTAAAATAAGCACGTGGAGAAATATCTCAAATTTTAATCCTAGCGCTAATATTATAGTAATTAATATAGTGTTAGGCTGGGTTCACACAACCTATTTTCAGACGTAATGGAGGCGTCTTACGCCTCGAATTACGTCTGAAAAAACGGCTCCAGTACGTCGGCAAACATCTGCCCATTACTTTCAATGGTCTTTACGATGTACTGTGCCGACGACCTGTCATTTTACGCGTCGCTGTCAAAAGACGGCTCGTAAAATTACAGCCTCGTCAAAAGAAGTGCAGGACACTTCTTGGGTCGTTTTTGGAGCCGTTTTCTCATAGACTCCAATGAAAACAGCTTAAAAAACGGATGTAAAAAACGCTGCGAAAACGCAGCAAAAAACGCAAGTTGCTCAAAAAACGTCTGAAAATCAGGGGCTGTTTTCCCTTGAAAACAGCTCCGTATTTTGAGATGTTTTTGACTCTACGTGTGAACATACCCTAATAGTAGTTCAAATAACTAATTGATTAACAATAATTTTGTATTGTATCAAATTTGAAAGTAATGCGGCCCGTCAACTTCCCATTTTTTTCTATATGCGGCCCACTTACCCGGCCGAGTTTGAGACCCCTGGTTTAACCCCTTAAGGACACAGCCTGTTTTGGCCACAGGCAAGCACCGCTATCAGGTTACCTGTGCTAAAAAAAAAAAAGAACTGTGCATACACAGTAGAACTTATTCACGCAGGGTAGTGCTAAGGAACTATGGGAGAGCAGCGCACCACCCACCCACTTTTTGAGAGGAAGAAAGCGGGACAAAGGGATATGAAAAGTACTAAAAAGTGAGTTTAATTAACCCCTTTAATTCTTATCTGATAACTACAGAATATAATGGTTGCAGTGTCATGCCTCTAGTCGACTACGCTATTGATTCCGTCAAAACGACGGAACACTTGCACGACGGAGACCAATTGAAATCAATGGTGATAGAAACTGGGTGTCTGTCGGAACTGAGCCCTATCGCAGATGTGAACGAAGCCTGAGAGATAAACACATTAAAATAGATCCTTGCACCGGAAAATATATTCTCCTGTATTTCCCCTCATAATGAGATAATCCTATTAGTAGTTCCTTTGAAATTTCCCAAGATTTTTTTAGCAGCAGTAAAAAAAAGGATGTAGAGTTTAGTCTGTAATACTCATAATATATTAAAGGGATACTCTACGTCACCCTTTTTTGTGCATTCTGGCACCTGTAGCATTTTACCACACTGGGCATGTTCCCAAACAGTGGAAATTCTGCAACAAAATCTGCATGCTGCATGTGTATTTTGTTAAAGTGCACCTAACTTTTCAGATGACTTTTCAGAATAAGCTGTCATGTGAGTGTACATGAAGAATAACACTATTTCTGGCCATTATATGACTTGTATTTTGCATTATTTTTTTTTAGCAGTTTTCCCCTCTGTAGGCTCTATCTCTAGTTCTCAGTTGTCTCTGAGCTAGTGAGTGGAGCCTAACTTCTATCATGTCTTCTATACACGTCACACATAGAAGAGGAGAATCCTGCTCTCCTATATCTATCACATATTTAGAAGCTGCAGCAGCACGTAGGACATAATACACTGCTCATTACTGCTGTATCTGTGAATCCAGCATTGGGGTGACATATAAACCTTACCATGAGCAGCTGCAGCATATCAGTGTGTGTTGGTGTCTCAATCTGTTCCGACCTTCTGTTCCTTTCTCCTCTCTATTGATTTCTATGGGCAGTATGTCTGTTTCTCTCTCTCTCTCTTCTCTTGCCCCCTCCTACTACACCCTCCCCTCTCTCTATAGCCTTGTATGGGTCAGCGTGTCTGTGTCTTTCTCTCCTTGCTTCCTCCTCATTTTTCCTCCTCCCCTCTCCATAGACTTCTATGAGCAGCATGTCTGTGTCTCTCTGCTCCTCCCTCCCCTCTACATAGACTTCTATGAGCAAGCTATGTACACCTTTTGAAATAATTTTAATTAAAATAAAAAAGTATCAGTGTTTTTTGTACAACTTTCTAAATAATGTTTATTAAAAATTATTGTTACTTTTTGAGACACAGCTGCTTTGTATACTGTATGCAGAGCAGCTGTATCTAGCGCTGAAATCTGTATCCATCAGGTCAGCGGCACTGACTGGTTCAGTGGGTCGCAGGATCGAGCGGTTATCAATCGCATCTTTGATCATAACTTAATGTGATCGATAACAGGTGGATCCTGCATGTCAGAGACATACAGGACCCGCTGACACTGAACCTGTCAGTGCCGCTGACCTAACGCACTCAGGTCTCAGCGCACGATACAGCTGCACTGTATACAGAATACCAAGCCGCTTTATCTCACTTCTGTAACGAGACATGATTTTACTTGCCAAAAGTGGGTGGACAGTAGATTTAATCGAAGGGAGACAACTAATAGCAGGAACTTCACATAGAATTTCCACGGATAAAACAACTATATTTTAGCAGTAAAGAAAATGACAAAGCTGATATGCTATTCTAATAGTATACCTGATATATAAGTCGTTTAAAAAGTCCATTTAAGATTTTTTTTTTATCTGCAAATCCCAAAATCCGTGTTGATTTTTTTCCTCTTCATTTAAGTTGGATCACATACATTATACTGTGCTACTTTGTGGATTTTTAGTGCATAACCTGCACCAGATGTACCACATCTGAGCGTGACTCTGTTTTTGTGTTTTTTTTTTGGTGGATGAGTCAATTATCTATGAGTCATAGATCCATAAATAATTGTACAATGCTAGTGCCAGGCATTCAGCGTGACAGGTATTTTCTGTATACCGACCAGTTTTGTGATCTATTGTTTTGAGTGACATCAGTCTGCCTCCCTTGAATTATTATGCTGACTCAGACAGTGTCTTGTAGATGTGATCCCAGCTTGTCCCAGCAGTGATAAATACTTCTTCAATAATGTCTAAGTCATTGTAACCAGTGATGCACAATTCTACGGCTATGTCCACACGTCATGAATTTGCCTATGGCAAATCTGGCATTGATTTTTTTTTTTTACAAAATCCGTAACCGAGATCCACAGCTGATATTCGGACTGGAATTCAATGGATCTAATCCATGAATTTAATGAATCATGCTGCATTATTCAGTAGGGATCTATTCCTGAGCGTGTGAATACGGTATAAAATATCTCTCTCTCTCTCTCATTTTTTACACTGCGTGTGGATAAGATTGGTTCAATCTTTGCTGCTACTATATTACGCTGCAGATTTTCCACAATGAAATCCGTTGCAGAAAATCTGCAGTATTTACGCTACCTCTGCAACGCTCTAGCTGGGGATTCCGCTCCAGGAGGATCCCCTGACGTCGCTGTCCATAACATATAGTGTAAAAAGATCAAAAACACACTCCAAATCCGCAATAACAGTAACCAGACTGGAGGAGGAAAAAATATAATGGTTATAGCAAACAAAAGACGCTCTGGCCGGTGATTCTTCTCTTGGAGGAGCCTCTTACGTCACTAAACATATATGGACAGTGACATGAGGGGCTCTCTCTAGGAGTGGAATAGCTGGCCAGAGTGTTGCCGACTGGCCAGGGATTCCGGCATCTCAAAGCCCCTAATGTCACTGTCCATATATGGACAATGACGTCAAGGGCTTTCCCAAGACAGGAGTCCCCGGCCAGAGAGCTTGCGATTCTCTGACTGGGGACTCCATAGTTGAAAGCCCTGACGTCACTGTACATATATTCCCCGTGCTCAGCGCATAAAGTAGCGCTGTGCCTAGGAAATCCTCTTGTGAGAGGCAGCTTCAATTTTTAACGGCCATCACAAGGATTGATTCCTGAAAAACAGCCGTTAAAAATGGATCCGTTGAGTTCCATGGAGGCCGACTGGCCAGAAATAGAACATGTCCTATTTTTTTGATGGCTAGTATTCATGGGCCGTTAAAAAATAAAAAAATAAAAAAAAAAAAACGGCAGCGTGCATACAGCCATAGAACTACACTGTTCTGAAAACGGCCATGTGATGGCCGTAAAAAAAACAGCCATCACATGGCCATTTTTCCTTGTCGTGTAAATGTAGCCTTACATTTGCAACACAATGGTAAATCTTTCCCAATATTCACTTTTTAAAGAGTGGTGGAGGTTAGTGTGGTAACATGCATTTGGGAGACAAATAAATTTATTGTAGCCCTTACTATAAACCATAAAACAATGATTAGGGTATGGTGAAATATGGAAAATAATAAATCTTGATCAGGATAGTAAAATTAGCATCCTCTTTTACATCTGCATTGGGGTTTCCATTAGGGGCTTTTGTCGCAGATCCGGCCGAAAAGGTATGTTCACACAGTTTTTTTTCAGGCAGAAAATTCTGCCTGGAAAAATCAGCTCCGGTTTTTTTAAGTGGTTTTTCACCACACGCGTTTTCTTTAGGCTTTTTTTTTTTTTTTTAAGCTATCTCTTCAACAGAAAGATGGAATAACCGCAAGCGTTTTTTTGCCAAAAAAATAGTCAAAACTCGCGTAAAAAAACGTCTCCCATTGATTTCAATGGGGTTTTTGAGGCGGAAAACGCCTCAAGATAAGGCATGTCGCTTCTTTTGACCTGGGAGTCAATTTCGGCCATTTTTGCCACGGTTTTTGCTTCTTTTTACCGCAAGCGTTTTTTCTGCTCGCTGTAAAAAAAAACGCCTCCACCTCCCATGAAATCTATGGGAGTCAATTTCAGTCGTTGTTTCCGCGGCAAAAACAGAGGCAAAAAACTCAGTGTGAACAGAGCCAAACACTGACGCAGGTGTGAGCCCAGCCTTAGCTGGATGAAAAATGACACTCCAAGCTTGCTTGACATGATTGCCCACTCAGAAGCCAGAATACAGATTCATTTTTCTGTATGCAGAATTCTCTCAGTAACCATTGAGGAACGGATTCAGTCAGTATTGTGTACATTGATGAGCTATTGAAGTTCCTATTGGTTTTATTTATTTTATTTTATTTTAAATCAAAAACACAACATTCAGTCATATAAGGCCCTGTTCACACAGAGGTTTTCTTGGCACTGATTTTGACTCGGAAACCGTGTCTGAATCAGTTTAAAAAAATTAAACATTTTAGTGTAAAAAACGTTGATATTCATTTTCGCGGCCTAATTCCACTAAGTTCAGCAAAAAACCTGTGGGGTTTAAATGCTCACTATACCCCTCGATAAATTCCTTGAGGGCTTTAGTTTCCAAAATGGGGGCACTTTGGGGGGTTTCCACTATTTTGGTCCCTCAGGGGCTTTGCAAATGCAACAGGACACCCATAAATGATTCCAGCAACACTTGAGCTTCAAAAGCCAAATGTCGCTCCTTCCCCCCTGAGTCCTGCGGTGGGTCCATAAAGCAGTTTATTACCACATATGGGATATTGCCGTAATCGGGAGAAATTGCTTTTCAAATGTTGGCGTGCATTTTCTCATTTATTCCTTGGAAAAATTAAATTTTTAATTTCACAGTATAATTACACTAAATTCTGCGAATAAAAACGGGTCAAAATGCTCACTATACCCTCAAAAAATTCCTTCAGAGGTGTAGTTTCCCAAATGGGGTCACTTTTTGCGGGGTTTCCACTGATTTGGTCCCACAAGGGCTTTGCAAATGTGACATGGCGCCACAAACTATTCCAGCAAAATTTGAGCTCCAAAAGCCAATTACTGTGCTCAGGAGAAATTGCTTTACAAATATTGGGGTGCCTTTTTTCCTTTAGCCCTTGTAAAAATAAAAAAATCTGAGATAAAACTACATTTTATGGGAAAAAAGTAAGATTTTTATTTTCATAGCCTATTTCCAATTAATTCTGCAAAAAATCTGTGGGGTCAAAATGCTTGCTACACCCCTAGATAAGTTCCATAAGGGGTGTAGTTTCCAAAATGAGGTCACTTTTGCGGGGTTTCCACTGTTTTTGTCCCTCAGGGGCTTTGCACATGCGACATGGCACCGAAAACCATTATAGCAAAATTTGAGCTCCAAAACCCAAATGGCGCTACTTCCCTTCTGAGGGCTGCCGTGTGTTCAAACATAAGTTTATGACCACATATAGGGTATTTCTGTAATTGGGAGAAATTGCTTTAGAAATGTTGAGGTGCTTTTTCTCCTTTACTCCTTGTAGAAATAAAAACATTGTATGTTTTATTTGAAAAAATTTAGATTTTCATTTTTATGGCTTAATTCAAAGAAATTTTGCAAAAAAACTGTGGGATCAAAATGCTCACTATACCCATAGATTAATTCCTTGGGGGTGTAGTTTCCAAAATTATGTATCTTTTCCCTATGTTGTGGCACCATAAGACCTTTTCAAACCTGTGCCTAAAATATTTTCTAATAAAGGAGGCCTGAAAATTCACTAGGTGCTCCTTTGCTTCGGAGGCCTGTGTTTTAGTCTTAGCACACTAGGGCCACATGTGGGATATTTCTAAAAACTGCAGAATCTGGGCAATAAATATTGAGTTGCGTTTCTCTGGTAAAACCCTCTGTGTTACAGGGAAAAAATTATTACGGATGAATTTCGGCAAAAAAAAAGAAATTTGTAAATGTCCCCTCCACTTTGCTTTAATTCCTGTGAAACGTATAAAGGGTTAAGAGACTCTCTTAATGCTTTTTTGAATACTTTGAGGGGTGCCGTTTTTAAAATGGGGTGATTTATGTGGACTTTCTAATATATAATGCCCTCAAAGCCACTTCAGAACTAAACTGGTCCCTGAAAAATAGCCTTTTGTAATTACTTTTTTATTTTTCCATCAAGAAAGGACTTGTGTGGGAACTTGTTTTTTGCGTAACAAACTGACGTTTCGATCAGTACCATTTTTAGGTACATGCGACTTTTTGATCTCTTTTTATTCCATTTTTTGGGAGGTGAAGTGACCAAAAAATAGAGATTTTTGTATGGTTTATTATTATTTTCTTTTATGGCGTTCACCGCCATTGTTAGGCCTCCAGTTGCAATAGCAACCATCGCCGTTCCCTATCATGAACGCGGCTTCTAAGTGGTTAATCAGCAGGGACACTGCCAGGGGGCCACGCTGAAGGAGATGCGGCAACTGCTGTACGAGACTGCAGTCGTCACAGCTCCTGTATGTGCTGGGAGGATGGCCGATCCTCCCGTGATGTACTATTCTGTCATGGAGCGCGAACGATGTGCTTACCATGACGGAATAGTACGTCAAGGAGCGGGAAGGGTTTAAAGAGTTCAGAAAGAGAAAAGTCTCGGGTATGTTCTGATCAGAGGGTGACAGGGACCAGGTCATCTAAGGTGAGTCCAAATGAGGAGATTGCAGTGATACAGGAGGGGTGATGTCCCAGTGGGTTGATGGAGGTAGGCCAGTCCTAGAAGCGGTAGCCTGGTTAGGTCTGCTTACTCTCCATGTTCCGAATTCCAGACCACTGGACTGCAGCTGCAATTGTGCATTAAAGGCTGTCAGTTAGCGTTATCGAGGAGAAGAGGAAGTGAAGAAAAATAAAATGTAAAAAAGGGGGGAGGGGAAGGGAGAGTGGAGGGGGAATAGGGATATGAGGACACGCAGACCATGAATACCCCAACTTTTTAAAGGAAAAAGAGAGATGAGAGAAAGGAATTGCAAAGGAGACCAATTGTCACGATCTGTGGGCATGTGGACCCACTGGGCTGTACCGCCATAGCGGGATAGCAGCTGGCCAAACTGTACCAAGTCAATGTCTATATAGTCCAAGCACAAGGGTTTCATCAGGCGTGGTGTAACACAGCAGACGTGACCGGTGGTGTAACACAGCAGATGTGACCGGTGGTGTAACAGCAGGCGTGACCGGTGGCACAACACGACTCCAACTTTCTATGGCTCTGGAACAAGGTAGCACGAGATACAGGATACAGGTAGCAGGTACGGGAACACTGGGAACAGGATAACACTAAGGGACTATTTGCAAGACTAACACGGGTAAACACAACAACGCTCAGGCAAGGAGCAAAGGGGTAGGGCCCTTCTTATAGTCCAGGGTAATCATGGGCTAATTAGTGATAATTTTCATGTTCACCCGCTGGCACTTTAAGGCCAGGCACGAGCAGGCGCGCGCACCCTACGGGATACCACAGAACGGAGCAGAAGTGAGCGCTGGCGTCTCCTAAGTAGGAGATGTGGGTCAGATCCATGGCTGCGGCCATCGAGGGGTGAGTAATACCGACTGTCTGCGGCCGTTACAACAATCACTCAGTGTGTATGATTATACCGGGCCAATATAGAGGATCATCACCAACTAACATCCGTTCAAGGAACCATATGGTAAAACAAAAACAATCTCGTATTCTGGTCTTAATGTGTGCAGAGAGGATGAGTGTTATGGGTCTGAAAGAAACCACATATTCTTTATTTTATTTGCAGGGAGGTGTTCACCCAATCTATTTGTAATAGGAAGACCAACTTTTACAAAAATAAACGCAGGGATGGGATGTCTGGGCCTAGTCAGGTCTGCAAGATAGTTTTTTGGGCAGAAAATTAGCCTCTTGTAGAGCTGGGGGACAGGAGAAGTGTTGTCACGCAGATGACCAAAAAAAGACCAACTGGGGGTTAGGAAAACTGTTGCATAGTATGTGTGTGGGTGAAAAGTAGTATTCTATTTTGGGACACTGGGCAGGTCCATAAGCAGTGCTACATGTCAGCCACATCTGCCCCGCACCTGGAGCAAGCCGGGGTTGGGACATTTCCCCTATGGAAGTTTTGTAGGGGAGAGATATACCCTTTATGTGCAATTTTCAAGAACATTTCCCAGTAGAAAATCGCCGGTATTAGCTTCAGTTCCTGGCAAGTGTGCCAAGGATTAAATCAGTTGTGAGCTCCGAGTCATGAGAACTCTACCGCCCCAATCCCTTATTGAGTGTCCGATAATCAACTAGTATCCGTTGAAGTGAGTAGTAAGCTGAGATTTGTTTATAGGGTTCCATCAAGATGACATGCCGGTGACAAAAATTGTCGTCCCAGTCCTCCATCCACATGGAGCGCAACACACCAATGATATCTTTGTGCCTTCTCACCACTTTTCAATAGTTACCAGGAGAGTGGGTGGGGTTTAGCAGGGGGGACGTGGCCACCATAGACTGACAGATTTACTATAATTTACGCCAGAATCAGGCATAAATTATTCCACAAACCTACGCCAGTTTATAACCGGTGCAGATTTGATTTTCTAACGCATAGACAGGCAAAGATGTGGCAACTTTATTAGGCGGCATGCACCAGTCTTAATAAATTCCACACAAGATGAGACTTTAGTATGAGATTGTGCTGTACGTTAAATTAGATGAAAGCCTGACACTACGCTTTCTCTCAACAAGTGTAAAAAAAAAAGCGCAATCGTGTCACACACAATACGTTCTATTTCAAGCCCTGACCTAGCCAGAAGGCTCCGCAAAAAATGAAAGACAAGTTGCCTCAACTTACCCAAGATTTGTTAGACCCATCTGTGGGGTTGCCGAGGGGTTTATGTGATAGTCCCTCTAGACCTTCAGCAGGGACATCCCATAAGGGAACCTCATCCTGAATGATCCTAGTGACTCACACATATGTAGAGTGACACACTGTGAACAAAAAAATAAATAAGTGCCATGCAAGCTAACCCAGTCTAATGGCTGCTGTATGAAAATATCTCATATTAACCCCTATGATCCAGTACTTAACATCTAGCGCTCTGATGGACAGTTGCCACCACATGACTAGGAGCCTAGAAAATGCAATTACTGCCTGTTTAACCCTTGTGATGCCACAATCGATAGCACAAGAAAGGGACGCTCTTTTCAGAACCTGAATGTCAGCCCCGGTAATAGCAATTGTCAGGGTTGTCATTTTAAAGGACAGCTCTGGGCCTAATCATCAGACCCCCACTGATCAGAAAGTGATTGCATATCCTAGCTTTATGCCATTACTTTGTGAGATGGAAACAACCCTATTAAAATAAAAAGCTTATGTTTAATGGACTGAATCCCCACCTTTTATAATCATGTTGTTTTTAGGTCCAACATTCTGGTCAGATTATTTTCTTAATATATTTTTTTATATCAGTCAGAGCTCAGTTTTCCTGATACAGAGCTCCAAATTCACTGCATAGACATACATTAGCGTTAAATGATAAAATGCTTCCACTACTAGGGGGAGCTTAGATGTATACTGTCGTATTGAGTTCCAGTATGCAGTAGGTTCCCCCTAGAGGTGGCAGAATGTCATAATTAAAGGGGTTATCTGGGACTTTTCAAAATCCGCAGCCGCGAAGGGGATGGTGTAAAACAATAAACTAGTAGATACTCACCCCACTCCCCTGAGGGTAGCATAAAGAAATTACAGACTAGACTCTTCTCTGGCTGTGTTGGCTACGCGTTGCAAGGATTAAAGTGTAAGTTCCCCAAAACTACTTAACATTAGCACACAAGTGACAGACCACTGAAATCATCGTGTCTGTAACTACTTTATGCTTCCCTCAGTGACGGCATCTTAACGAAGATAACCGGTTCCCTTTAAGGCCAAAACTGCCTTAGGTCTTCACTTATATTGTTTGAATACCTGACCACCCTTTACTGAAATGCATGTAAAGCATGCAGTAACTTATTGATCACTGATGCGAGTCTGCCAGTTCACACTATGACGGTTGCAATGGAGACCTATGCTACAAGGTCTAGGACTGAAATAAATGGGGTTACATTTTCTGGAGAAGAAATGCTTAGCATTTCATGACGGAATTTAAAACAAGAGATTATACTGAAGTATTTTTTTTTGTTAAAATCCTCACCCTTATTTAGAATGATACTTGTTGCAAAGATAAGTGTAAAGTTACGTTGGTTGGTGTGTTATTCTAAAAGCAAAATGTACTGCAACCAACGGATTCAATGTAAACAAACCAATCCCTCAATTGCAGGATGATTGATTCTGAAAGAATTTCATGATGGAATGCAGAAATGTCACAAAAGCAGATCACGCCTAAATAAGTTGATCACTTCATTCAAGAAACCAACTTTCTGAATGTTGTAACACTATGCAAGAATGATCATCATACCCTAACCAAATAAAGGGGTCACTTAAGTGCTTGCTCGCACTATTTTTCATGTAATATGAAAATGCTGTTGGTTCTACTTAAGCAAGCCCATAAAATAGGGGCATGTGGTTTACAAAAGTCTACTGAATAGTTTACTGGAAAAGTCATTATTTCCCTTGAATGATTTTTCATTCATACACTTCCATCTTGTTTCATCTTGATTTCTATATATCTGTGTTTACTTATGATTTATGATTATGTATATGTACTTATGATCTGTTTAGAGCTTTTGTCATGAGCCTAAACCTTAAAAGATCAGAAATTGCATGTTGTTTTCAATATAAAAGTAATGAGAATAAGCTACAAAATGTTTGATATACATCAAAGTCTCTACACCTAATGTAGCCCATGTGTTTTGTTTTTTTATGGACAAATAAAGTAACTTTTTTTCTTAAATGCTTCCTCTTGTGTCAACTACACATCAGTGTACAAAGTGATGCAGTCATTTTATCAACTGGGGTAATGCTGACCATGTTTTTATTTTGTTTTGAAGACCTGACTTCAAAGTAGGAATTCAGTTCTGAAATGTTATCCAGTCCTTAGAATATGTAAGGACTTATTATAGACAATGTTCATGTCTGGGTCTTAAATGAATTACCATATAACATTTATGATCTACCACTATAGCTTACAGTAATTCTAATTTGATCAGTAGGTTCTGTCATTGACTTCTATAGTCTCTCTTTGGATAGCCATTGGTAAAAGGACTTGTTCCCACCATCCCTGTGCAGTGTTCTCTTTAGGTTACATGACAATTGTAAAATTATTTCCCTGACACGGTTGTTGTGATTGGATAGTTTGAAGCATTGTTAAACCATATTTCTTATTATTTCATCTTGCTTCCAGCACAAAGTGGTAAAGATGTTGACGACATAAGACAAGCATGACTTCTGCTGGTAAAATCTGTCATCATGCCATGATGAGTGGCAATTCAGTTCCTGGGGAATTGGCTCTGGAACCCTTGATTATGTGCAAGTTGTGTCTGTGTGAACATCCTCTTGACATGATGACCATCCTTCGAGAATGCAGCTGTATCTTCTGTACAATGGTAAGCAGTTTGTTATAATTATTGTTAAATAATAATGTGGGTTTGAAAATTTGATAGGAGAAAATACCACATAATTACGTTCTACCATATCAAATTTAAAGATCTTAAAATTCAAATTAGAATTTAACAAGCAGAACACAAATTCTGTTTAAATATTATTTGACATTTATAAAACTAGTTAAAAAAACAAACCAGTTACATTGTCCATATTAACCAATCGGTTGAGAGTGAGAGGCTAGCAAACACCTCATAGATTGTAAGCTCTTGCGAGCAGGGTCCTCACTCCTCGTCTTTGAATTGTAAATTAACTTTGTCACTATGTAATGTCTGATATTGTCTGTTCATGTTCCCTCTAAATTTTAAAGTGCTGCGTAATATGTTGGCGCTATATAAATAAAGATTATTATTATGTTCACATCCCGTTGTTTGGCCTATATTTGAAGCATACACTGGGAAAAGCCCCCAACCTATGCAGTAAGCATAGGCTGTGATGGATGCCTAACAGTGGTATGTGCAGATCGTAGACAATAACGGTATCCGTTTAAAGGATACGTAATAAAAAGGGGTCGTGAGAGTTTATGTCGTATCTGTTAAGCGGATACCATTTTAATCTACGAGTAATGTATGCCACTGGAACGCACCCGTTTAACGCATCCATCACATATTTACCGTTTAATGCATAACATACGTCATGAAAAGCTTATAATGTATCTATTTAACAGATGTTCCTATACGGATACTATACAGACTAACATATAGACTGTCCTGTTATAAAAAAAAAAGGATACGTTTAATGTATTAATTTTTTTTTTAATGGCATCCGTAAGATGGAATAACTAATAGACGTATAACGACCAGATGCAGGCGAGAATTACACTTTTTTGGCCTACAATGGAGCCCTATGGACACGTTTAGCATGTACATCAGTAGCTTTCGAGATGTACACGTTAAACGCAAACAAAAAACGTGAAGTGAACATCCCCTAAACGTGCCATTTTTCAGGCTTTTTTTCGTGGCCAAAAATGCTGTGGCCAGATGTTACATTAAAGGCTATGTACACCTTTGAAAGGCAAAACATTTTTATTTTTTTTTTATAAAAAAGCGTTTCAGTGTGTTTTGTGTAACTTTGTAAATACTGTTTATTAAAAATGATTTTTACTTTTGTAGTCGCAGCAGCTCTGCATTCTCTATACAGAGCAGCTGTTTCGCTATTCACTAAATCCGTCAGTCCCGCGGACCTGACGGTTCAGCGAGAGCAGGTCCTGCGTGTCTCTGACACACCGGATCCACCTGTAAATGATCACATCTAGGTTCATAACTTAGATGTGATAGATTACTGGTGGATCCTGCATGTCAGAGACACGCAGAACCCGTCGACACCGAACCCGTCAAGTCCGCGGGACTAACAGATTCCGTGAATAGCGCTGGATACAGCTGCTCTGTATAGAGAATACAGAGCCGCTGTGACACAAAAAGTAAAAATAATTTTTAATAAAAGGTATTTATAAAGTTACACTAATACACCTTTTTATTAACAAAAATAATAATTTGCCTTTCAAAGGCTTTCATAGCCTTTAAAGTCTACAGTGAAATATAAAATGCACTACAATCAATTCGTTTTTGTTTGTGGTGTTTTTGGGTCAGTGGCATTTTAAAAAAAAAAATTATTTTTTTTAACAATTTTTCTATAGAATGCATGGCACAAATTTAACAAAATGAAAATAGCCACCAAAAATGCTTATGAAAAAAAAGCAAAATTAGAAACGTTAAAAAAAATTATTGCCGTTTTTACAAGCATTTAAAAACATGTGTGAAATAGGCCTAGTGGTGTTCTTAGAATTCTGGGTATAAAGATTTCTGGAATTCATTAACCAATCCGTTACTATATTTTTAATAGTCAAGTGAGTCTTCAGAATGTTCACCTATCAGACCCTTCATTAAAAACGTTTTTCTTCTAAGGGGTGAAAATATGACGACACATTTTCCCGATTCCACGCAGTGTATATGGCTAAAAAGGGAATAAAAAAATGTATTAGGTGGTTATGAAGTGTTAAAATGACATCACAAAGTATAAACACTTTTCTAGTCCCTGAAATTCACTTCCGAAAATTCATAGGCCTAAAGGAAATTTCAGACTGCTTGAAAATACCAGTGATCTAGATAGAAGAAATTGTCAGTTATTGCTCTGACAAAGAGGCCATGCTGTCTAGCTTAGATACATTCATCTCCTTCTACATGCTCTTCAGCAGGACATCAACTCCTGAATTTTGAGAGTTCAGTAAAAGCCAAAAAATTATGCATACTCCATATAATTTTCAGCATATGAATCAAGTCTTTTTAGCCTAGCCTATTTAAAATGTGGGCAGAATGAATAGTCCTTTATGCATGTGTTATTTTAGTGTTTTATAGCATCCTGATGAACTGCAGAAAAATGCAAAACGACACACGTATTCAATATATTAGTAGAGCAGCATAAGACTATACAGTTTTATAAATTTTTGGCAGGATAAGCATATATTTTTCTCATGTACATCTCTATGTGCATTATACATTTTGTCATCTGTTATTGACATAAAAAATAGACCACGTAAGTTCTTAAGGAAATTCATGGAAAATTCCCACTAAATTGATCACATTCAACTTCTGCATTGAGGAAAACCACAACATCAGTTATGGTGACGGGGTGAAGCATTACGTTAGTGTGACAGGATTCATAAGATCTTCTATAATGAACTTAGTACCAGACCAAGTATGAACAAGCAATTCATCTGAATTATTTCATCAAATATACAACAAAAATACTATTAAAAAATGAGAGCGTACAAGGAACTATAGAAAAATGGGTGGCTGAGGTGGTATTATAAATAGGGTTAGAGGTCATCATGCACATAATTAATAACACAGTGGTTTGCCATGAATTCGCACAGTGCACGCTACATAGAGTGCATACATTTGCTATGAAGCCGTTGGCAAAACTTGCGACGGGTGTGGTGGGTGACTAGTGGTATTTTCTATTAATGCACTTGCACTTTCATTTGTGCTCTGATCATTTCTTGATAAGGTATTTGTGCCCTACTTCTACTTGGCAAATGTATGGACTTTGTATGTAACCTGCACCCTGCTAATTCATAGCAAACCACTGTTATTTATGTGCTTGATATAACATTACTTTTGGTACTCTGGGTTTTTTAATGTTCAATACTTAAATTTTGTCTGTGTTTGGACTGTCTGGTACGGTCTAATTTTTTTCATAGTATTTTTATTTTGAAGGCGGATTAGCAGTTTACTGATGGATCAGGTTACAGCTGCTGCCCTTAGAATACCATGGAGAGGGGAGTAGTAGGAGGGAGCAGGTGCAGAATGAAAGAGGGAGGCAGAGGCACACACAGATAGACGCTGCTGCATGTTCTAGTAAGTCTTCTTTTCTCTGTGTGTGCAGTGTATGGGGGACATCTTGGCAGCTATTCTCTACCTATTTCTGCAGCTATGTGGTGCGTTGTGTGAGTACGTAATCTGTGTATTTTTGTGGTTTTATTTAGGGTAGTCACAATAAAAATGTATTTTATACTAAATAATTTATACTAAATAATCACATTTATTTAGTTTTGCGTCTTTGCATTATTAAGGTTTTTATAAAAAAATTATTTTACACATCCTATACATTAGCAGCAAGAGACCTTGAACTGGGGAGCTGAGGTAAGGAATGGGGGGTTTAGCGTTGTCTGTGTCAGAACACAACACTTAGGGCTTATTCAGACGAACGTGATATATGTTCGTGCAACGCGCGTGATTTTCACGCGCCTCGCACGGACCTATGTTAGTCAATGGGACCGTTCAGACAGTCAGTGATTTTTATCACGGTGTCCGCTGCATAAAACTCACGACATGTCCTATATTTGTGCGTTTCTCGCGCATCACGCACCCATTGAAGTCAATGAGTGCGTAAAAATCACACGCAGCACACGGAAGAACTTGTTTGTAAACAGAAAAGCATGTGCTGCTTTTCTGTTTTCATTCAGAGTGTCATAATGATAGCGGCTGCGCGAAAATCACATAGCCACGCATCATACGTGGCTGACACACGGAGCTGTTAAGTACCTTTTGCGCTTGCAAAACGCCACGTTTTTTGCGAGCGCAAAACGCACACGCTCGTGTAAATCCGGCCTTAAGGGCATTTTGAAATTATACTAGAAAATGGCCAATACTAATCTACCTAGGTATCTACTTGATTTGAAATGAATGATAAGTCAACCTGTTTCAATAACCTGGCCGTAAGGCTCTATCTATACCACAACATTGACTCCCCTTGTAAAAAAAAAAAAAAAAAGTATACCACGCAGTCGTGTTTTTTTTTTTTTCCCCCTAGGATATAGTGGACTATACTTTTTAGAGTTACAAATAGTATAAAGAGGTTCATATGGCACTGTTTTGGCATACATTTGGCCCCTATAAACCCGCCATTGTATACGTTTGGATAATTTTTTCGATCGAAATGTGAACTACAGACATAGCCCATAAACATGATGTGAATAGTGCTTAAGATAGTCATCATTGCCCACAACATTATTTGGCCTCAATGATGATTGTTACGTTGGCTACCTTAGGCCCTGTTCACACAGTTTGTTTGCCGCTGTTTTTGCAGCGGAAACAAACGGACCGAAGTTGCCTCCCATTGATTTCAATAGGAGGTGGAGGCGGTTTTTTCCCGTGAGCAAAAAAAAAAACGCTTGCGGGAAAAAAGCGACATGCCCTATCTTTAGGCGTTTTCCGCCTCAAAATCCCCCATTGAAATCAATGGAAGACGGATGAAAATTTATTTTTGACGTGTTTTTTTGGGCAAAAAACGCTTGCGGCTTTTACCTTTGCCTGTTAAAGAAAGAGGTAAAAAATGCCTCAAAAAAAAAAATGTGCCAAAAAATGCCTGTGGTGCAAAACCACTTAAAAGAAAATGGAGCTGATTTTTCCATGCAGAATTTTCTGCCTGGAAAATACTCTTGTGTGAACAGGGCCTTAGAATAGTATTGCTGGGAATAGCTATAGCTTTAGGTTCTTCCAGACACTATTTGTCACAAACAGTATATAGTTTCTCTTTGTTTAAAATTACAAAGAAAACATTGTAATTTCTTTCATTAGTTATTTAGCAAATGTTCCTTCTCTGTAACTATGGACACTTTATGTAGTAGTGAATTTAAAGCATAGCTAACTTTTCAGGTGACTCATTAGTATAAGCTGTCATATGTGTGTACATGAGAAATAGTGAATTTTTTTTAATTAGTTTTCCCCTCTGTAGGCTCTATCTCTAATTCTCAGTTTTATCTGAGCTAATGGGCTGAGCCTAACTTCTATCATGTCTTCTATTCACATCACACATAGAAGAGAAAATCCTGCTCTCCTATCTCTATCTATTATACATATATATAGAAGCAGCAGCATGGTGAACATTATACAGCAGTAATAAGCAGTGTAGCTAAGAATCCAGCACTGGGGTAAGCGAGTAACACTTACCAGGAAGCTGCAGCATGTCTGTGTGTATCTTTCTCACTCCTATCCTGCTCCCCCTCATAAAAGACTACTCTGAGCAGTGTCTTTGTCTGAGTCACTCTGCTCCCTCCCTCTCTGTAGACTTCTATAAGCAGGCAGTAAAGATACAAAACCCCACTTCCTGTAGTCTGTCTGCTCTGCTCTGTAACTGAAGACGGAGTTCAGTTGACAACAAGGGGTGGACAGCAGGTTACAGGAAAGGAGACACCTAGTGGCAGTAACTTCACACAGAATTTGAATGAATAAAGCAACTATATTCTAATGATAAAGTTGATTTATATCAGGTATACTATTAGATTCGCATAAATTATTTGAAATGTTAGTTTCCATTTAATGCCTTTATAGACCCAGAAATCGGATATGAACTTCTAACTCATATTTAGGTTCAAAAGAGTAGTTCAAGTATAATAGAAGTAATTATCTTATATTTAGTGTAAATTTTTATTGTGGAACATAGACATATGGCCTTCAGTAAATTACATATTCCAAAAATGAGTTTTTATGGTTTAGTGTATCAGAACTTAATTTATTGCTCAGTCTAGCCCTGTATGTGTGAAAGTGAAATAATAAGATAGATTTGTCTAGTAGGTGAGTCACCATGACTCTTTAGTGTCATACAGCCTTACCTTCAAAATTTGCAGGTTTCAGTCTTTTTAAGGTTCATTTAAAAGCAGCCCCCTTTTATCTTTTCATTGCAATGTGCACAAAGGTGTCCTGTAACAACCCTCATCTTTGATATGTACTGTATTTTATGCTGAACATCCATGGTAAGATCTGGCTGTTCAATCCCTGGGTGAAACAACAGCATAAATCCCTGATTGGCAGAAATTACTTTAGAAAATTCAGTATAGGTGGTTTAAATGCTAATCCAACTAGGTTTTCTTTCATAACCTATAATGACCCTTTGAATTTGTGTGCTCTGTTTGTAAACCCTTTACCACTGAAATAAGACAAAATGTATGATCCCACTAAAGGGGGTTTTACACAGGACGATTATCGGGCAGACGAGCGTTAATATAACGCTCGTTGCTGATAATTGCCCTGTGTAAACAGGGGAACGATTGGCAGATGAACGCGCAAACTCGATCATGTGCTGGTCGTATCATTTAAAGTAAAAGATTATCATTGGCGGCAGCACATCTCCCTGTGTAAACAGGGAGACGCGCTGCCGACATGATAATAATGTATGGGGACGAGCGATCGGAGTAACGACCACTCGCCCCCATCCATAGCTCTGTGTGACAGGAGCAAGCGAGCGCTGATCAACAAAGTCTCGTTGATTGGCGTTCGCAGTACAGGCCAAGTGTCGGCCGGTGTAAAAGGGCCTTAAAATGTAGCTAAACGTTTGAGAAACTTCTGACATGTCATAGTGACATGTCAGAAGTTTGGATTGGTGGGGGTCCGAGCACTGAGACCCCCACCAATCGCTAGAACAAAGAAGCTGAAGCGCTCGTGTGAGCGCTCAGCCGCTTTGTGTCTGTACGGCTTTTTCCGGAAATAAATGTATCGTGTACGGGCTCATAGACTTTCTATTGAGTCAGTACTCCGATGCATTTATTTCCGGAAAAAGCCGAACAGACACAAAGTGGCTGAGCGATCACACGAGCGCTTCAGCTGCTTCATTCTAGCGATTGGTGGGGGACTCCGTGCTCGGGCTCCCACCAATCCAAACTTCTGACATGTCACTATGACATGTCAGAAGTTTCTCAAACGTTTAGCTACACTTTAATACACCCCCTTTCCAAATCCGCTTCAGACCGGCTTCAGAAATTTCCAGCCATACATTTCTCCTACAGTATTACATGGTGGCTATACAGATGTGATACATGGATGGGCCAGGTCTGCTAGAGCAAGATTCGCTCTGGTTCGCAAAGAGGGATCCCCCTCTATGATTTCAATATGACCTAATATGGCATGTGGAAAGGGGTTGTCTTAGGGAGTTTATCACTTTAAGGGGCATTGTGTCCTTTCCATCTGTTTGTTTTCAAGTAGTTAAAAGCAGATGATGCAATGCAGTATAGAGTATTTTAAAGGGAACCTGTCAGTAGGTTTGGAGCCACTAAACTACCAGTAGGCTATTATGCAGCTGGGGTTTAGTGCTCCAAACATGCTTACCCTAAAAACCTGAGTTTAGGGAATAAAATAACAACCCTGGGTATAGAGTCTGGGGGCATCCAAATTGCGCACATGAAGTTGAGGACCGTACAATGCGCATGCCCCCAGACTCCTTACCTAGGGTTGTTATTTTATTACCTAAACTCAGTTTTTGAGGTAAGCAGGTTTGGAGCACTAACACCCAGCTGAATAACGACATGCTGGTGGTTTAGTGGCTCCGAACCTACTGACGGATCTCCTTTAATTAATAAAGATATCAACATGTTGTGTACAATGTAGTAAATATGATAATGCTTTTTTTTTTTTTCCTCATTTAGTGCCTCAGGCAGTATGTGCAGCTGGCAGTTCGTGAAGGATTTGGTTCTCCAATCACTTGCCCAGATATGGTGTGCTCAAACCGGGGTCTACTTCAGGAAACAGAGGTACTGGCATCTGAACTACTTCCTTTTTAGATCAATACCTGAATTCTTTCTAAACTGCTATTTTAGGTGTTTTACTTACCACTAATATGTACCTGGCAACAATCTCTCATTGCTTTTGAAAGTCACAAGCAATGAAGTTCTTGTTCCTCTTTTTGCCTTGAGGTAATGTTTACTTTACTTCAGCTCAGTCAGTGTGTACTCTTTTTGTATCCACATTAAAATATCCTAATCTTCCACATATATGCTGTGCCTTATAAATCCAGTATGCTTTTTAGTTAGACTGGCGTGGCTTGCAGTTTGCATGCTTCTGCAGAATTCTATTTTCATACAGTACTATTTGTTTTGTTGCAGTAACAAAATGTGGATAATGTGTGGATTTATTATTTGATCATTCATTTTCAATAACAGCCAGTTTGCATGCAGCAAGGTTGTTTACAACTTAGAAATGTCTATTTTGTTTCTAGTAATACAGGCTGGCAGCATCGATTTACTTATTTTCTTCAGATTTATATGTTTCAAAACATTAAAATCTCTGCATTTGATGATGAAATAAATATATATAGAGAAAAAAAAATAGTGGTCTTGCTTATGACAACCAGTCAGTTGCTTGCATTTTTTAACCTTAAAGGGGTATTCCCAAAATCATAAATTATCACCTATCCACTCGATAGGTGATAATTTTATTATTGCTGGGGGTACCACATGTGGGACTCTCACCGATAATATGAAGGGGGCTTCCAAATCCTCCTCACTGTACTCCCACAGTGAGGAAGAGATTGAATGGAACACGGTGGTGAAGCATGCTCCCGCTGCTCTATTCTCTGTCTACGAGAATAATGGAAACAGCCGGCTATTTTCGTCATTCCCATAGAAATTTTAAAGGAGCAGCAGCACGCATGCTTGACAGGCGCTCCATTCAATATCCTCCTTACTGTGGTCGAGCATTGAGGAGGATCTGCGGTTTTGGGACCCCCATTCTCCCGAATGTGGGGAGTCCCAGCGATCAAACTTATCCTGTGGAAGGTGATCGTTTTTTTATTTCAGGAATATCCCCTTACCTTACATTTTCATAAGGACAGTTATAATCTGGTTATATAATCTAAACCTTGTTTACATTACCCGCAATGTATTTTGTTCAATATATTTCATGTATAATGGACATTTTACGTTATTAAAAACACTCGGTAGGACTCACATTACAACCTCAATCTGGGTTTCTGTTGCTTTTCAAATCTTTCATCTCTCTGTCCTTGCTTGTATGGGAAATCTCCTAATAGAGAAGCACAAGGGCAGTGTTCTGTGTCTGAATGTGAGTCACTTTTATTTGCATTTTTATATGCCGTTACATATACTGAAACATTCCATGTGCACTGTAAGCTTTTCAGTGGAAATTAGCTCACGGATCTCTGTCTCCTGGTTTAGATGGATTCACGACACCAAGAAATTCACTCCAACACAGAGGTTTTTCTTGTTCAACTGGTCTCAACCAGCTTTATTCTTCTTATACAGATAAAGTAAATCACATCGATGGTACAAAATAAATCCTAGATCAGTCACCTGCGCAAACAACTGCAGTTGAAATCTCAGTTAGATTGCAGGCACCTCACAGATTCTAATGCTTTTTATTTTTTTCTTCTAGCCCGCACCGTTCTTGAGATATTGGGACTGTTAGTTCTGGTGTCTGATATGCAAATGAGACCTTTGACTGTCAAGTGGGCGGTTAACCCTTATCAAGTGACAGGTGTTAACCGCCCACTTGACAGTCAAAGGCTACATTTGCATATCGGGGACCAAAATTAATGGCACCGATATCTCAGCAACGGTGGGGGCCAGAAGAAAAAACTAAAAAGTGGCAGAATCTGTGAGGCGTCTGCAATCTAACTGAGATGTCCGCTCCAGTTTTTTGGGCAGGTGACAGGTTCTCTTTAACATTGCATCTCCTTAGCTGTCCAGATGCAATGCCTACTACCTGCCCCCTAAAAAACACACATGTGTTCCTACCAGAACTTTTGACTATTGACTGGCAATACCTGTTTTCCCCAGGCTAGGAGGACAGTGTGAATAGATCACACCTTTCTTAAAGGGGCCCACAGCTGGCAGCTAATGAGGCAAATTAGGCAGCCCTGGACTGTCCTAAAGAACCTTCTGTTCCCTTCCACTCGAGCAACCCATCCCTTTTCTTCCAGGTTCACATGTAGCGTTAAGACTGCAGATTTTCCGCAACCGATTTTAATTGCGGAAAATCTGCAGTGTATTACAGTAGCAGCAAAGTGGATGAAATGTGAACAAATCTCACCCACACGCTGCTTAAAAAACCTTCCAAAAAAAAGTTCATAAATTGATCTGTGGTGTTTTTTTTTTTTTGTTTTTTTTTATCCGCAGCATGTCATTTTATGTTGCGGAATCGCTGCTTTTCTGTTTCAGGTTTTCTCATAGAATTCAATGGGGAGGTAAAATCCGCAGCACCAGCAGATGTTGCGATTTTTGAGGCGGGAAAGGTGCGATTCCGCCACAAAAATAGCATCTCGTACTTACCTAGATCTCTCTGCTCCTGCATCCAGCCTGGCCTCCACTGGCTGCAGCGGTCACATGGGATGAAACGTCATTCTAGGAGGGACGTGTCGCCATGGTTACAGCCAGGGTAATTATGAACTGCTTTCTGCAGTCGAAATTCTGCCCGAAAAACTGTATCATGTGGTGCGGTTTTTCAGACGGAATGTGGTGCGGGTTCTAGTTCAGATACGCTACATATCCCACCTATGTAAACCTTGCCTTCCAGTTTTTTATCGCACTAAATGAAGAGAAGGGACACTTTCTATAGCAAAATACCTCTTGAATATCATCACACTTTGTGACAAAATCCTGCCTCTTTGTAGCTTCACTTCTACAGTACATACTATAGTATCAAGTCATGAATTATATGTTCTGTGATGGCAATCTCATTACAGGCGATGTTTTGTGGGCGAGGAATTATTTCAGCAAAAAAAGTTTTCCAAGGTGTATGTCTCATTGTGTCTGCTGCAACTTTTACTAGCAGATGCTACTTCAGAAGAGTGTACATTTTTCATACCTTTTCAGGTCTATGGAAAACTTTGGTGCCATATTTTCTATGTAATGTATGTATTTTGGGATGCTAAATACTTTAGTAATATACTTTTTATTATAATTGTTTCTTCGTTTCTGTTTTGCAGCTTCTCTGTATCCACTGTACATAGAAGCTGGCGAACGACGTTGTCTGCCGAATCCGTCGGTGAGCTGGTCTGATGGCTCGGTTGAGACGTCATCTAAACCTAAGGCCAGGATCACACACACAGTGTTGATACAGTTTTTGTCAGTTTTTGGCTCGGTCTTTAGAGCCAAAGCCAGAAGTGGTTTGGAGGGGATGGAAAGGTATAAAGAAAATAGTGATGCATTTCCCTTCTTTTGTGTCCACTCCTATGTTTGGCTAAAAAAACTGAGCCAAAAACGGCAACAAAATTGTATATGTGATCCTGGCCTTATACTGATAAAATCTAAGTTGAGATTCGTTTGACAACGTCATTCTGCAGCTTCTTTGTAAAGAGAATACGTAGAAGCTGCGGAACAGAAATGAAGCAAAAGTTTTATTGTTCCAAAATACATGCATTGCATGCAAAAATGGCATCAAGGGTTCCAAAGCCTTTAAGTTCTTCTAATAGACTAATGTATTTTTTTTTTGTTTTTTTTCTTAGATTGCGTGCTTAGTATCCATTGAACAGCTACAGTTGTATCAGCGGTTAAAACTTGAACGAGGTATGTGTTGTATGTCATTAGTCTCTGAAGTAAACGTGTGTTTATTTATATATATATATATATATATATATATATATATATATACACACGCACGCACATATATTAAATGCTTTTATAATGTTACATGTACTGTACATTCTGTAAAACAAACGAACCAGTGAAGAGTTATGACATTTACTTACATAGTATGGGGCGAACTGATGTTCAAAGTGTATAACAATAGGCATATCCACCTAATGAGTTGAGTACTGGTGGACACAAATGCTCAATCACTCTCCCCACAGCCAAGTCTCTCCCCATAGAGTCTCCTCAGCTTGTTAGGACTGTAAATCTCTACATCCTGACAGCAGATATGCGCACTCAGGTATTTTTGTTTTATTTTATTAGATTTTCATTGCTTTCTAAGGGAGTGCATACTGTGGATGTCACACAGTATATACTTCACTACTGTGTATTCCATGTTGCATATCTGCAGGGAAGGTAAGAAGGAACTATATTGTCATCTGCCAGAGGGGGAAGGCTGATTCTGCTCTGTGCCCTCCCCGAACAGCACAGATTTGCAGCAGCACCAAGGGGAACACAGGGACAAAAAAAAACAAAAATGCATTTTCATATGCTAGAAAAACTATAAAATAATTTAAAACCACTATTAACAGTACTTGTGGACTTTTGGTATGAAAGTTATTCATGGGTTAACATCTCCAGTTTTTGTAAATAAAGCTAGTTTTTATAAAGAGTTGAGCAAAGTGGAGTAGTTGTCTATAGCAACCAAAGAACTTCCAGCTTTGGTTTTAAGCTAAAAGCTATGTTTGGTTACTTTGGGCAACTGTTTTTATTGACATTTTTTCGTTTTTGCACTGTTAATAATAAATAGCCCTGTTTTGTGTTTCAATTTCTCACCATGTTAAATGGTTTGTCCGTGCACCGGACGGTTTTTCATACTGATGACCTATCCACAGGATAGGTCATCAGTATATGATCGGTGGGGTCCTTCACTGGACCCTGCACCAATCAGCTGTTCTGGCTGCCTCCGGGCACCGGATGTCCGTGCCGGAAGCAGATGGCTCCGGTCACAGTATAGCGGCCATGCTGCAGTACTGCAACTCTGCTCCTATTTAAGTGAATAGGAGCAGAGTTGCAGTACTGCAGCACGGCCACTATACAGTGTACGGCGCCATCTGCTTTCGACACCAGCCACTGCATAACATCTAGTGCCCGGAGGAAGTTGTTGATGTCAAATCATCTGTAATTTGCAGCTGAAATACCAGCATGGCTGATGTTAAAAGGACACTCTCTTGGCATCCATCAGGCTCATAGGGGTCTTTGGACCTGTTTGGCGTTTGCATTTCCTGGCACATACACTAAACGTACACAGTGAACATTTGCTGAACATAGCCTACAAAATAGCTGACTTTGTAGTTCATAGTTGACAGTTGCACGCTTCCCTATATCATCTCTGCATTGTTTTGTTTTATGTGCAGAAATGTACAAGACCAGGCATGCATGTAGAAAAAGCAATGAAGAGACAAACCAGTGATTATCCTGTGTATCATTTACCTACTGTCGAGGTAAATCTATAACATGAGCAGACATAATTAAATAGATAGGAAAATGTTTCTCTCTTATCCATTATTTTATTCATTCTGTATGTGTTTAAAGGCTATGTACACCAGGCTGTGCTTTTTATTTGTTTTTTAATAAATAAATTAGTCAGTGTTTTTAGTGTTACTTCTTAATTAGCTTTTATTAAAAAATCTTTTTACTTTTTTAGATACAACTGTTCTGTATTCTCTATACATCTAACTTAGATGTGATTGATTACAGGTGGATCCTATTTGTCTCCCGCCGACACTGAACCCGTCAGGTCTGTGGGACTGCGAACGATACTGAATAGCGAACGATACTGCTGTTCTGTAGAGAGAATACAGTACAGCTGTATCTAAAAAAGTTTTTTTTAAAAAGCCCTCAAAGGTGAACATAGCTTTTAATTATCATGGTAAAGGAGAGTCTGACAGGACTAGATTGGTAGTAAACATACAAGAATCCTAGCAACGTCTTCCTATCAATTTAATTATATCTGCTTATGTTATTGATTTGCCTAGACACCAGGTAAATGTTGCAAAAACTGGAAAATAACAGGTTTGTCTCTTGTCTACACCTGAGCAAATATGAATAAATCTCATAGACCTGTATAGTATATGGTAATAGTCATACATGGTATCAATGTTAGAATAATGATTTCAAGAATAAGTCAATATGCTATAAAAAGGACTTAAATAATGTCCAGGCTTGAGACCATATCATACCACTTTAAAATGAAACTGTGAAACATGTATATAGAATGGCAATGTTGGGGTGATTGAACTGGTATTTATGAGAGAACAATGTATCACTCTCAATAAGTAACAAATATTAATAGTGTATAATACAATATCTCCTGAAGAATCCACCCAAGTAGCCACTTAAACCAAAAAGGTTTCAGCCATGTGGTGCAAAACATGCAAGGACTCATCCCGAGACATATTTTTGTGTAAAATGTATCAAGGAGGATAAACACCTTGAAGCGTGTTTCGGTAGACCTGTAGCTTCGTCAGGTGTTGTAAAAGAAGCATGTTTTTTTTCTCACTCTGTTAGGGGAGATACAGACGGACGTTGCGTTTTTGCGCGCGCAAACAACGCTGCGTTTTGCGCGCGCAAAAAACATTTGACAGCTGCGTGTGTCATCCGTGTCTGATGCGCGGCTGCGTGATTTTCGCGCAGCCGCCATCATAGAGATGAGGCTAGTTGACGCCCGTCCCTGTCCAAGGTGCTGAAAGAGCTAACTCTTTCAGCACCCTCGACAGTGAATGCCGAACACAATATCGAAAAACCTGTTGAAAAAGAAGAAAAAGTTCGTACTTACCGAGAACTTCCCGGCCGTTGCCTTGGTGACGCGTCCTTGGTGACGCGCCTCTCGACATCGGGCCCCACCTCCCTGGATGACGCGCCAGTCCATGTGACCGCTGCAGCCTGTGCTTGGCCTGTGATTGGCTGGAGCTGTCACTTGGACTGAATTGTCATCCCGGGAGGTCAGACTGGAGGAACACGCCGGGAGTTATCGGTAAGTCAGAACTTCGTTTTTTTTTTACAGGTTCATGTTTATTGGGATCGGTAGTCACTGTCCATGGTGCTGAAACAGTTTAACTCTTTCAGCACCATGGACAGTGACTATCTCCTGACGTCGCGTACCGATAATTTTTTTGCCGGGTTCGACCAAAACGAGTTCGGCCGAACCCGGTGAAGTTCGGTTCGCTTGTCCGGCTTCGCTCATCGCAAAGACACTCCGTTTGGATGTTCGGAAACAGAAAAGCACGTGGTGCTTTTCTGTTTACATTCATCCTTTTGACAGCTGTTGCGCAAACACGCAGTTCGCACGGATGGGTGCGTGATGCGTGATGCGCGAAATACGCAGAGTTATTGAACCTGTCGCGCTTTTTGCGCAGCAGACAAACGCTGCGCAAAAAGCACGGACTGTCTGTACTGCCCCATAGACTTGTATTGGTCCATGCGTGCCGCGTGAAAACCGCACGGACCGAATACACGCTCGTGTGAATCCCCCCTTATGTCCAGGTTAGACAACGTATTTGATACTTGTTCTGAAGTGCTTTTCAAATTAAGGATAGTTGCACAACGTGAAGGAATCCGGTTGCGCAGTTAAAGGCTATGTACAGATGTGGCCAAGTTTAACTTGCTGCAGCATGATATCACACAACAAAAGCCATTGAATAGCCCTTGAAAAAGTCAAGTCAAAGTTTCCTGGGAATTTGTATTCAATGCGTTATGAGTCAAAATAAAGATGGCTACATCTGTACACTGTTGAAATCGTTGTTTTTTTAAAATAAAAATGTCTATCAGTGTGTTTTGTGGCACTTTGAAAATACTTTTTATAAAAAAAATACTTTTTGAGATACAGCTGCCTTGTATCCTGTATACAGAGCAGCTGTATCTCTCAGCTCAGCGGCACTGACAGATTCATGTCTTTGGCATTCAGGATTGAGCTTTTACTGGTCACATCTAAGTTCATAACTTAGATGTGATCGATAACAGGTGGATCCTGCAATTTGAGAGTGTTCAGACCGCACTAGGTTTTCGTATTGGTGCATGCGTAGGGGCCCAACCCGTACAATATTAAAAAAGGTACTATGCACACCAGTAGTAGTTATCAAAAGGTTGATTTTAATAGTTTCGCCAGTATCCGTGCAACGTTTCGGTCATATCCTTGCCCTTTATCAGGCACTATAAAATTAATGAATGAATATATATTAAACCTGTAACATAACATGGTGTCAACGAACATATAATTTTTGTATTGGGAATAAACAAATATAATCATACAAAGAGCTTCGCTAGAAGCAATATGCGATATTAATAACTATGAGTGGTACAAACAGATCTAATCGCCACAACATGCATAATATCGAAACAAACAATATATATATAAAACAATACAAATGATGCACTCTATCATCTACAGTGGAGTATATCAAGAACAGGAAAAAAATTGCAGACTTGATGGTACATAGTATATGTCAGATAATATTCTGTTCGAAGTCATAAGCAGGTAGTAATAATTCCTAATGAGAAGAGGTATTGTCTAACGCTAATTGTAAAGGAAAAAAGGAGTGAATGTTGCATTCAAGAATATGGAATAAATAGAGCAGTTTAAGGTAGTTACGTGTGGGTGCACATTACTAACAAACGCTATCCATGAACATTAGTTACTGCTCTAATCAAACATCTGGAAGTTTATACAAAGTAATGCACTTACATATACATCCCCTAGGAGTATTAAAGAACTTCTAAGTTATAGATATGCAGTACATATTCAAAACATAACGAGGAGAAACATATAAATGGTCTACTACCTGTAGTATCCTGGGTCCTGCCAAATGGCGCTTAAGGACCCTCATTGGCGTCAGTGCTGTCCATGTGATCTTCACCACCGCTCACAGCGGTGTATATAATGGAGGGTCAGTGGCCATGCAGGCAGCGCCTCCACTAGCGGTCAGCTGCCTTTCCCCAAGTGCCATTTTGCAGGACCCAGGATACTACAGATAGTAGACCATTTATATGTTTCTCCTCATTATGTTTTTAATATGTACGGCACATAAGTAAAGCACACGTTTCTGAAGGTTTAGACCGGGTTTCAGCTCTCTAGGACCTACCGTTCTCGACATATTCACAAAAGCAAATATAACACCACTGGCTTCCACATCAAGGACCTTCCTCCATATCACATGACCCGAATTAGCCAATAGAAGGTCGCAGGTCCTTTTATTCTTAGGGTATGTTCACACGGCCTATTTACGGACGTAAATCGGGCGTTTTTGCCCCGAATTACGCCCGAAAATAGCGCCTCAATAGCGCTGACAAACATCTGCCCATTGAAAGCAATGGGCAGACGTTTGTCTGTTTACACGAGGCGTATATTTACGCGCCGCTGTCAAATGACGGCGCGTAAATAGACGCCCGCGTAGAAGAAGTGACCTGTCACTTCTTTGGCCGTAATTGGAGCCGCTATTCATTGACTCCAATGAATAGCAGCGCTAATTACGGCCGTAATTGACGCGGCGTTCAAGCGCCTGCACATGCCGGTACGGCTGAAATTACGGGGATGTTTTCAGGCTGAAACATCCCCGTAATTTCAGCCGTTACGGACCCCCGCCGTGTGAACATACCCTTAGCCTCACTTACATAAACACAGTTTTAGACCAGGTTTCCATAACAACCAAGCCATTTTTCTTTACTCTACGTAAACGAACTGTACCTATACTGGATTTCGGCATTCTCATGGATTGAAACCATTTCATACCAGTCATGCCTCCAAAAAGGAACCCTGCACTTAGACGACAGACTCCTGTGGCAAAGCAAATGGCAGTTGCCCGAGCTGCTGAAATCTCTCAACAGTACCAAGCCCGTGGATTTCAGCAGTTTCATAAATGTAACCACTTTCAGCCCAGTCATGCCTCCAAAAAAGGACCCTGCTCTTGGACTTTATTGGATATGTTGGCTTTATATCAGTAGGAAGTTTTTAACCATACACACTAGGGATGTCACGATACCAGAATCTGGACTTCGATACCGATACTTCGTTTAGTATTGCGATTTCGATACCAATTCGATACTTTGCCAACAGTAATAAAAAAAAAATGTTCTTCCATTTTCTGATGTGAGGCACGAGGTGTGATGATGAATTTTGAATGTGCCTCACATTAATAGTAATTAACCCCTTCATGTTTCTCAGTCATAATGGGTTAATATGTAAGGTACATGATGGGGTTAATTACTAGTAATGTGAGCTACATGGAGGTTAAATTCATCACACCTTGTGCCCCACAATAAGTGATAGAAAGCAGAGAATGGTGTATGTGCACAAAGCTTGCTTGCTTCCAACAACTGCCACCCTATGCCGGCTAGCCATGCCGAGGCAGGTGCTGAGGCGGTGGGGTAGAGCTTCCTCTTGTAGCTCGGTGGGACAGCGCCATTAGGGAATCGATTGTCAAAAAAAATAATCGTCCGAGGCCTCAAGGATGAATTAATCAAATTAGTTTTATCGGCCAGCCCTAAATTAGGAAAATGGGAATATTTCTTCTCTAATTTTGCGATAAAAGCTCTGACAACTGTAGTCGGCTTTCCACATGGATCAGTGAGTAGTCAACATCTCACCAGATTTTGACTGCTCTTTGAGAGCCTGTGAGTGTGCAGCCTACTATGTACACAGTAAAGATTTCTGCTGCTGTCTGGCCTTACTTAATGCTGGATGTTGTTATTGAGCAGTAATATAAGATGATTCTCCTGTGTATTATGGAGCAGCTACAGGAGGAAGCATGTATTGCTTACATACTAAATGTATGTTATAGACACATCTGGAGCGGAGTATGCTGCTCACTGAGTTAGTGGAGTAGAACTGGAGGGTGAAGACATGGGTCAGCAGGATCAGGCAAGTAGCTGGGTTATTGTAGTTTGGGGCAGTAGAAAGGGGTCCAAGAAAAGGAAGGGCAATCCTGTTTCTGATATTCCAAGCAAAATTGCCAAGTTGGGTGATGATGCGAGGGTCTCGGTCTCAGAAATGGCAGCCCTAGTGGATACTGATCTCCCTAACATCCCGGAGAACAACCCAGCTAGTAGTCGGTGGGATGGTAATGCAGGTAAGGCAAGATAATTGGTAGTTGTAGGGGATTCTATAATCAGGAAGACGGAAAGAATAATTTGTCGCCAAGACCGCCTCAACTGAATGGTTTGCTGTCTCCCTGGTGCAAGAGTTTGGCATGTGGTGGAATGGGTGGATAAATTACTGGGAGGGGCTGGTGATGATCCAGCTCTCGTATTTCATGTGGGAACCAATGACAGAATAAATGGTAGATGGAGGAGCCTTAAGAATCATTTTAAAGAACTAGGCTACAAGCTGAAGGAAAGGACCTCCAAGGTAGTATTCTCAGGAATACTGCCTGTGCCATGCACATCACAGGAAAGACAGCGGGAGCTCAGGGAGTTAAATGCATGGCTTAAGTCTTGGTGTAGAGGAGAAGGCTTTGGGTTCCTAGAGCACTGCGCTGACTTTTCATTGGGGTACAAACTGTATTTTGCAGATTTGCATCTAAATGGAAAGGGGTCCGCTGTGCTGGGGGAGAGAATTCTAGCTGGGGTGGCGGAGTATTTAAACTAGGGCTGAGGAGGGAGGTCAATGTAGAAAAAAAAGGGGTAGTTAGGTTAGAGAGGGGTCAGATTAAATTGGTGGGTGGGGGAGAAATAGACTGTGGGGAGAGGGCTAGACAACAGGATAAGGAGATCCTTTTGTTACAAAACAGCAATGAAAATAAAATGCCCAAATAATGTCAAATAATCACATTTCTGATACTGAAAGTGAAAAATTGAAGGGCAAGTTAAAGTGTATGTTCACAAATGCCAGAAGTCTAGCAAACAAAATGGGGGAGTTGGAGGCCTTGGTATTGGAGGAACATATAGATATAGTTGGTGTTGCTGAAACATGGCTAGATTCTCTACATGACTGGGCTGTAAATCTACAGGGTTTTACACTGTTTCGGAAAGACAGGACAAATAGGAAAGGAGGTGGTGTATGTCTGTATGTGAGAAGTGATCTGAAGGTGAGTGTGAAAGAGAGAATAGTGGGTGAAGATTGTGAGGAGGTTGAAACCTTGTGGGTGGAATTACAAAGGGAGGTAAACACTGAAAAAAATAACTTTTGGTGTAATCTATAGACCCCCCAATGTAACTGAGGAGATGGAAGATCAGCTATATAAACAAATGGAGTGGGCTGCACAGGCTGGTACTGTAGTGATAATGGAAGATTTTAATTACAGGGCTATTAACCCGTTAGTGACCGGCCCATAGTGTTTTTACGTCGGTCACTAACGGGCCTTATTCCGATGCAATAGACTTTTGACGTCGCTGCATCTGAATAAGTAAACAGAGCAGAGAGCTGTCAAATCTCCCTGCTCTCAGCTGCCAGAGGTAGCTGAGGGCTGGGGGCGTACCTGCTTGACCGGGTGAGATCGATATTCGTATCGATCTCACAAGTTTAACCCTTCAGATGCGGTGCTCAATAGCGTGCACCGCATCTGAGTGGTTTTGGAGAGAGGGAGGGTGCTCCCTCTCATCTCACTGACACCCGGCGATAAGATTGCCGAGTGTCTGTGTCTCCGATGGCAGCCGGGGGCCTAATAAAGGCCCTCAGGTCTGCCTGTAGTGAATGCCTCCTAGATCATGACTCTGGCATGACCTAGCAGATGCCTGTCCGTTTTAAACGGACATGCATAATACACTGCAATACAGAAGTATTGCAGTGTATTATAAATGCGATTGGACGATCGCATAGTGAAGTACCCTAGTGGGACTAGTAAAAAAGTTTAATAAAAAGCGAAAAAAATAATAATTAAAAACCCATTTTTCCCCCTTACAAAATGCTTTATTTTTAACAAACAAAATAAAGTAAAAAAGTTACACATATTTGGTTTCGCCGTGTCCGTAACGACGCCAACTATAAACTTATTACATCATTTAACCCACACGGTGAACGTCGTAAAAAGTAATATAAAAAATCATGCAAAAATAGCTGTTTTCTTTGAATCCAGCCTTAAAAAAAACGTGATAAAATGTGATCAGAAAGTCGCATCCACTCCAAAATGGTACCGATAAAAACTACAAGTCGTCCCGCAAAAAAAACAAAGCCCTCCTACAATTGCATCTGCGAAAAAATAAAACCGTTACGGCTCTTCAAATATGGAGACACAAAAACAAATAATTTAGAAAAAAAAGTTGTAAAACACACAAAAACTATACAAATTTGGTATTGCAGTCGCAACAACCCACTGAATAAAGTTTATTTTGTTATTTATACGACACGGTAAACGGCGTAAATTTAGGACGCAAAAAAGTGTGGCGAAATTGCTGTTTTTTTCTATTTCCCCCCACAAAAAAAGTTAATAAAAGTTAATCAATAGATTCTATGTACCCCAAAATGGTGCTATTAAAAATTACAACTTGTCCCGCAAAAAACAAGACCTTATACAGCTATGTCGACGCAAAAATGAAAAGGCAATAACTCTTTGAATGAGGGCAGGATGAGGGCTGCAATTCAGGATATAGACTTGAACTAATGTCAAATAATGGTATAAATAATAAATGGGAGATTTTAAAATCTACTTTGGGTAATTTTAGTGCAAAATTTATTCCTATAGGTAACTAGTATAAACTACTAAAATTAAACCCCACATGGCTTTCACCTTCTGTAATATATGACAAAAAAGGGCATTTAAAAAATAAAAATCTGAGGGTACAGCTGTAGCCTTTGGTAATTATAAAAAGCTTAATAAAATCTGTAAAAAGGTAATACAAAATAAAAGGCAGGTGGGCAATGAGAGTAAAACAAATCCCAAAAAAAATCTTCAAGTATGTAAATGCAAAAAAGTCAAGGTCTGAACATGTAGGAACCCTAAATAGTGGTAATGGGTAGTTGGTCACAGGGGATCAAGAGAAGGAAGAGTTACTAAATGGGTTCTTTAGCTCTGTATATACAACAGAAGAAAGAGCAGCTGATGTAGCCGATGCCAGTGCTGTTAATAAATCAGTTGATATACTGAATTGGCTGAATGTAGATATGGTCCAAGCTAAGATAAATAAAATAAATGTACACACGGCCCCGGGACCAGATGGGTTACACCCTAGAGTTCTTAAAGAGCTTAGTTTAGTTATTTCTGTCCCCCTCTTCATAATATTTAGAGATTCTCTAGTGACTGCTTTAATGCTATGGGACTGGCGCAGGGCAAATGGGGTGCCTATTTTCAAAATGGGCTCTAGGTCTTCCCCGTGTAATTATAGACCAGTAAGCTTAACATCCATTATGGGTAAAATGTTTGAGGGTCTATTGAGGGACTTTATACAGGATTATGTGACAAAAAATAGTATTAGAAGTGACAGCCAGCACGGTTTTACTAAGGACAGAAGTTGTCAAACTAACCTAATCTGTTTTTATGAAGAGGTGAGCAGAAGCCTAGACAGAGGGGCCGCTGTGGATATAGTGTTTTTGGACTTTGCAAAGGCATTTGACACTGTCCCCCATAGATGCCTAAGGGGTAAATTAAGGGCTATAGGTTTAGAAAATATAGTTTGTAATTGGATTGAGAATTGGCTCAAGGACCGTATCCAGAGAGTTGTGGTCAATGTTTCCTACTCTGAATGGTCCCCTGTTATAAGTGGTGTACCCCTGGGTTCCGTGCTGGGACCACTATTATTCAACTTATTTATTAATGATATAGAGGATGGGATTAATAGCACTATTTCTATTTTTGCAGATGACAACAAGCTATGTAGTAATGTTCAGTCTATAGAAGATGTTCGTAAATTGCAAGCTGATTTGAATACACTAAGTGTTTGGGCACCCACTTGGCAAATGACCTTTAATGTAGATAAATGTAAAGTTATGCATCTGGGTACCAACAATCTGCATGCATCATATGTCCTAGGGGGAGCTATCCTGTGTGAGTCACTTGTTGAGAAGGATGTGGGTGTACTTGTAGATCATAAACTAAATAACAGCATGCAATGTCAATCCGCTGCTTCAAAGGCCAGCAAGATATTGTCGTGTATTAAAAGAGACATGGACTCGCGGGACAGGGATATAATATTACCACTTTACAATGCATTTGTGAGGCCTAATCTAGAATATGCAGTTCAGTTCTGGGCTCCAGTTCATAGAAAGGATGCCCTGGAGTTGGAAAAAAATATAAAGAAGAGCAACGAAGCTAATAAGGGGCATAGAGAATGTAAGTTATAAGTAAAGATTAAAATAATTAAACCTATTTAGCCTTGAAAAGAGATGACTAAGGGGGGACATGATTAACTTATATTAATGGCACATACAAAAAATATGGTAAAATCCTGTTCCACGTAAAGCCCTCTCAAAAAACAAGTCTCTGTCTGGAGAAAAAAAGGTTCAACCTGCAAAGGCGACAAGCCTTCTTTACTGTGAGAACTGTGAATCTATGGAATAGTCTACTGCAGGAGCTGGTCACAGTAGCTACAGTAGATGGCTTTAAAAAAGGCTTAGATAATTTCCTAGAACAAAAAAATATTAGCTCCTATGTGTAGAAATTTTTCCCATCCCTTAGTTGAACTTGATGGACATGTGTCTTTTCTCAACCGTATTAACTATGTAACTATTGTGAGCTGGCGTAAACTATGTATGTTCGTAAAAATTAGGTTACAGATGGAAGGCAGTATGACTGCAATCTTGGTCTTGTTTTAAAGCCAAAAACCCAAGCTAGAGCAGGCTGAATTGTGTAGCAGGGGATGTGCGGACAGCATGTAGGGAGTAGAGGAGGATCGGTAAACCTCTTCTTGTCTCTGTATGGCTTTAGATTACTTTTTTTTTTCTTCAAGGAAAAGGGTGAGAAGAAGACTAGTTACTCATCTAATAACCCTTAAATGCCTAATGAAGCAATTAATTAACTATTCGACATGGACGTTTCAGTGTCACACACACACAAATAGAATAGAGTCGAATATTCAGGCACGTTTTTCTTATAATCACTGTTTGATGCAAAGCTGCATGATGGTGGTTTTGCATATAAATGGTTAAGTCAAATTTTTATACACCTCTTGCTGTGCGCTATCTCAAGTGCTGTAGACTTTAGTAGCATAGTAGCTGTTTGGGGTTTATAATATATATTTCTATCACATTTGTTTATGAAGGCCAAATGCTGTCAGTTTTTCAGGGATATTTTGCATCAATGTATCTCCAAATTTTCATGCATTTCCCAGCTGTCTGACCATTTTTAAAAAACAAACAAAAAAAGAGTTGAATTTCATACATCAGTTTTTTTTTGTCTCAACCCCCTGAAAACACCACAGTACCCATGTAGATAATTCCGAAATGCCCCTGCAGATAGTGTAACAGTGCCCACATAGTGTCTCAGTGCCCACTGTAGATAGTGCCACAGTGCCCATTTATATTGCCCACATAATGCCACAGTGCCCATGTAGATAGAACCCCCCCCCCGTAGATAGCACCACACTTACTTGTCCCCGTTCCTTCACCGTCCTCTTCTCCAGCGATGCAGGCCTAGCCTCTTTTGACAAGGCTTGCTCCAGTGGAGCGACGCAGGAGGCGCGATGACGTCATCGTGCTGCATGCATCACAAAAAAGCTCTGAATGGAGGGGAAGAAAAACAACATTTCCCTTGCTTCGCCAGCGCTGTCAATTGTATCCGCGTCATGGGGAGACAGATACAATTGAGTGTCCTTGTAAGGGCCAGGATCAGTTTTTAACGGCCGTCACGTGGATGGCTTTCTGAAAAACAACTTTTAAAAACTGATCCATTGACCTCTATGGGGGCCTCTGGGCAGTGAAAACAGACAAAAATAGAACATGTTCTACTTTTTGACGGCCAGTATTCATGGGCTGTTAAAAAATGTCAGCGTAAATACACCCACAGAACTTCATTGTTCTGAAAACGGCCGTATGACGGCCATTTTTTATTGTCGTGTGAATAATGAATATAGCCTTATGCTTTACAGCATCCACATGGACCATAGGAACCTGCAGACTGGAGATGTTAATTTACTTATATGGGAGAGGTTTCTAGGAATTCTCTGTGACCTGTGCAGAGGTCATTGTACAAGAGGGGGAGAAGGTGACCTGTGTTCATCACCTTTTGTTAAAGGTGTGATCCTGTGTTGGCGTTATCTTTCCTTGTAATCTTGCCTGTGATTGAACATGAGATGACTACTGAAAAGTGATCTCTATAAAATAGGAAGTCTCCGCCTATTATGAAGCTCAGTAACCAGTGAGAAAACTGCAACATTTCAGGAGTTTTTGAAAAAAATGTGTCCGGGTTTACAGACCAGCAGTTATTGCGTGTCTATAAACCACTTTGGTGGCAGAAGTTTTCCTCTTTTTACCTTGTCTCATGTGTAAGTAAGTATGCAAAGTAAATAGAGGTTGATTAGTGATGTGTGAAGATCATGCTTTAACAAACATACAGACACAGACTATAATTGTCTTTATCAGGAGCATGAAATTCTTTAACTAGACTGTCATAAATAGGTGAATGAAATATTTACACGGTGTATGATTTCTGACTATTATTCTATTTTAGAAGTTCACCTTGACCCTTGCCGAACATGGTGCCCTACTGCAGACTGCCAAACGGTATGCGAAGTTGAGCTGGGTGATTCTGGTTTGCCTGTATCAGTGGACTGCCACGTTTGCCATATAAAATTTTGTTCTTCATGCAAAAGGTCTTGGCACCCTGAGCACGTGTGTCAAGAAAAGCAGCCAGTAGCTGTACAACCTGAAAAACGGTAATTTGATTTTAACTACCACTATTGTGATGATGAAGTAATTGGAAAGTATTACGTTATTTTCTGCATTGGTACACAGTCAGGCTTACTTCCTCATAAAGATCCAGGAGTGGTTTGTAGAAACTCTGCTATCTCGTAAAGGAGTTCTCCGGGCATGTTATATTGATGGCCTATCCTTAGGATAGGTCATCAATATCAGATCGGTAGGGGTCTGACTCCTGAAAGCGGCGGCCTCTTTAGTTTACAGGCTCAGTGCCGTACACTTCCGTGGCGACTGTGCCCGGGATTGTAGTTCCGTTGTCATACAAGAAAATTGAACTGAGCTGCAATCTAAGGATAGGCCATCAATAAAATGCTCAGAGAGCCGCATTAACTTCTACCAAACACCTACTATTTAGTCAACCTTTAGTTAACCTTAGATATTGTCGGGTTCATCCTCTTAACAAAATACTTTTTATTTTTGTAAACCAACCAGAATGTTCAAAAGCAGGCAAAGCTTCTGGAGCAATGAGGTTTAACCTACTGTAACCTACTCGATTATTAGAACATAACACAGGCTTCAGACCATATAACAATTACTTGTAAATGGTTCAATTTCCGTATCATCTTGTAGCTGCACACACAAATGTGCAACTGCATGTAAAACTATGCCGTTCATACTAACACTCACACAATGACATTCATTGTTTGTGTCAGTAAAAGGGGAAACCGCTTTTAAAGGGAACCCATCACCGTAAACATGCTGTCCCATCTGCGGGCAGCATTTTAAAAAAAATAGGAGGAGATGAACAGATGTATAGTTTTGTGGCAAAAGGTTTAGGATAACCTGTAATTTATCTATTTAAATCCCTGCTCACTTTATGCTTAAGAGTCCAGTGGGCGGTGTACCTCAGTGATTGGTAGCTATTTCTGAATGCACTCTAATGCAGGAAAGACTGTCAATCAATGGTTGAGACCGCCTAATGATCTCTTTAGCCCACAGTCTGCAAGTATTGAAATCAATAACTTACTGTTTGTTCCGAATCCTTCCTAAAAAACTATATCAATCTTCTCAACTCCTCCATCTCTACAAAAGAATGCAATCAGATTGGACAGCATGCTAGACATGACAGGTTCCCTTTTAAAGCGCTAATAATTTAGTTCAGAAAAATGGGGTAAACAACCCTAGGTACGATTTGGAATTATTCAGTATACTGTGCGCCGTGTTGTAAAATATGGGTCGCTGTAGAAATATTCCAATATTTCTACTTATGGCTTTATGCATCGCCCTATGTGCAAAAAATGCTATCTTCTTAAATGGCAGAGACATGTAAAAAAAAAAAATATATATATATATATATATATATGACAGTGCATGGACCAATGGACCACCACCATTTGCTAGAACAAATGGACTTCTGCCCCCTTTGGCTCCTGTCGGCCTCTCTCCGCTTCAATCGGGAGATGCTATCTTTCAAGGGATTGGCTTATTTCCCCCTACGGACGGTGCCTGTGTCCAGCCAGAGTTCCCCCTACGGACGGGGCCTGTGTCCAGCCAGAGGTCCCCCTACTGAACAAGCCAGCTGCCACCATTCACCCATGAGCCATGCCAGCCAGTGTTACCCCAAAAGACTTGCCTGCCACCACACGTTAACATAAACAATGCCAGCCAGCATGTTACATGTTTAAAAGAAAGTGGTAGGCGTAGTCAGTAAGTGCTTATGGGGGAGCTCTTGACAGTGAGCGCTTCTAGACATCTAGACTCCGGGCTACGCAGGAACTCTGTTGACACTCCTGCAGTTTTCCTCTTCTTTTGGGAGAGTGCCAGACAATGTAGGACAGTAGGCAAGTATGATACTGACCTATACATGTATCTATATTTGTAGGCATCAAAAAAGGAAAGCGAAGCAGCACTCAAAGTGAAGTGGGTTTATCCACCAAACATCCAGTACAACGTTTCACCTCCTCTATGAAGGCATTTTCAAGCAATGTGTGATAAGAATACATGAGTACATATAAGAGGCAGAGCCTGAATAATTAGTGTTACATATCAAAAAGCAATTATAAAACAATGTCAATTTTACGAACATTACATAGTGTACAGTGACATATAAAAAAACTAATAATAATATTAAATAGGAGATATGATATATTAATTTTCAAATCAATACATCAACGATAACATATAAAATACAGTGTTCAAAGTTAATTAGTCATACACCGTGTTAATTATTAAAATCAAAAAGAGCTGACACTCCCCAATCTAAATAGAATTAGTATATCAGGACTCATATGAATTCCACGGTCTCACAGCTATCGGCGTTCTCAATGTTGAATAGCGCATGCTTGTAGGTGACTCACCAATTGGGTTAAACCAAACGTGATCGGCAGTCACCGTGAAAAACACAACGCAACAATGCAGGGGGAGTATCCCAAGAGCCACCTTAATAGGTAGATACAACGTGTATGCGCATCACTAGCATGTGTGTGTCGGTGCCGCCAGTAGCACAGTGGATTCAGTATGATTTAAATTATATAGCATAGAGGATCGTCATATAAAAGGGCTAAATAGCTCAACTATGGGTAACCTGTACAGTAATATAAACAAGCAAATACGGTCCATCCACCGTTAAGGTGAACAACGTCATACAAAGTATCTATTCATAGTACAGATATCAATGCCTTACATCCCTGGGTTTGAGGTGCATCCCCCATTATACATAAGAGAACATCTCGTCCTAGGTATCCACTCCGCCTCCAAGTGGATATATCATCCACAAGGGGACATATAGTGAAGACCACTCCAGGATCAAATGGCAAAGGAGGAGAGAGTCTGTTCTGAAGCCTAGCACCGGCCCTATCTGACGTATATAAACCACAGTGCTGCTCCGACCCTTTGTTTTACTATATGTTTATTTGTATATACACCTATATACACTTAGAAACATGCAAACAATATACACCATATGGGCAAAAGTATTAGGACACACCTCTTAATCATTGAATTCAGGTGTTTCATTAAGTCCCATTGCCACAGGTGTATAAAATTAAGCACCTAGCCATGTAGTCTGCCTTTACAAACACTTGGGTCGTTCTAAAGACTGGGTCTTTCTAAAATGGGTCGTTCTAACGTCTAAACTGTAATAGGATGCCACCATTGCAACAAGTCAGTTCATTAAATTTCTTACCTTCTAGATAGTCCACGATCAACGGTGAGTGGTATTATTGCAAAGTGGAAGCGTTTAGGAACCACATCAACTCAGCCATGAAGTGGCAGACCACATAAAGTTAAGGAGCATGGTTTCCAAGTGCTGAGGCGCAAAGTGCATAAATATCGCCAACGCTCTGCTGACTCAATAACTGCAGAGTTCCAAACCTCCTCTGACATTAACATCCACACAAAAACAGAGCCCAGGAGCTTCATGGCATAAGTTTCTATGGCTGAGCAACTACATGCAAGCGTTACATCACCAAATACAATGGTTGGGTGAGTTTGGTGTGAAAGAACTTGACAAGTCTGTACAGAGCACTGACCTCAAACCCATCGAACTCCTTTGGGATGAACTAAATTGGAGATTACGAGCCAGGCCCTCTCAGCCGACAATAGTGTCAGACTTCACAAATGCTCTTCTGGATAAATAGGCAAAAATTTCCACACACACACACTGTAACGTCCGCTGGGGATGTGGACCTACTTGGCTACTCTGCCGTAACGGAGTAGCTGCTGGCCAGACAAGTATAGGATAGTCACTGGTAGATGGTACCTTTATGGCAGGCTGGTGCCGGGTTTCTGGAAGCAGGCTGGTGCTGGGTATGGTTGAAGCAAGTTTATGATGGATTATGGGAAACTGGCTTGTGCTGGATTATGGGAAGTTGGTTTGTTCTGGATTATCGGAAACTGGATTACTGGAAGCAGGACTGGTCACGGACACTGGACTCAGGATGCAGGACTGGTTACGGACACTGGACTCAGGATACAGAACTGGTCACGGACACTGGACTCTTCACAGACACCGGAATCAGGATACAGGACTCGAAACCAGTACAGGACTGGTCACAGACAATGGTTTCAGGGAACAGGATACAAACCTTCACAGACTAACTCTGGGTTAGAAATAACATTGCTCAGGCACTGGGGCAGAGGGCATGTCCAATTATATAGCCCAGGGTGTACAGGGATAGTCTAGGGGCACTTTAGAGGTGCACACGCTGGCCCTTTAAGAAACCACCAGTGCACGCGCGCACCCTACGGAACCAGGAGCAGGGGGCAGAGCACTCCCAGGGGTGAAGGAGGGAGATGCCGGTGGTGAGTAGAAACAAACTACCGGCTGCCGGTCAAGGGGAGTTTCCAGCGGTCTGCAGCTGTCAGCGCTACAGTGCCCTCCATTTACTCCCCTTCTTAGAGCCAGAGCGTAGGAGGAATTTTTTGATGAGCGCAGGGGCATCAATGTTCTCTTCAGGTTCCCAAGATCTCTCCACAGGACCAAAACCCCTCCAGTCCACAAGGTATAAAGTCTTCCTTCCAACAGTTGTCTCCACTCTTCTAGACCCAGCTTGATGTCTAGGAGCTCACGATCACCAATGGAATAGTTCCTTCCGGCAGAAGAAGAGTTTAAGGGAAAAGCTGTCCCCTGTAGTTTTTTCTCCAGAGTCTCTTTGGAAGAGAAGTGCACCAGCACCAATGGACGAGGCGTCAACCTCCAACGAAAACTGTATGGGAGACATCTGGATGATATAGACTAGAGGCAGAAATGAAGGATCTTTTTAGCTCTGTGAATGCAGACTTGGCTTCCGGGGGGTCCAATTACTTGCATTTGACCCTTTTTGGTGGGGGCAGAGATGGGAGCATTAAGCGAAGAAAAATTATGGATGAACTGTTGGTAGAAATTCGCAAAGCCCAGAAACCTCCTGTATAGCACGGAGACCTTGAGGATGAGGCCAATCAAGAACGGACGAGTCCATGATCCGAAAACAATATAACCCAGGAAGGATAAGGATTTATTTTCAAAGGTGCATTTTTCCAATTTGGCAAAAAGGTTATTCCCCCTTATACGTGACAGGACTTGGCGAACATGCTTCCGGTGTGTCATCAGATTGTTAGTGTAGATCAAGATGTCATCCAGATAAACCACCACGCAGACATACAATAGATCCCGGAATATGTCATTCATGATTTCCTTGAACATAGCTGGAGCATTTCATAACACGACGGGCATCACGAGATACTCATAGTGACCGTCTCTAGTGTTGAATGCAGTCTTCCACTCGTTACCTTTTACAGATACGTATGAAGTTAGAAGCCCCACGAAGATCCAGGATAGTGAAAATCTTGGCTCCACAAATACAGTCGTAGCGATCAGCGGTTAGGGGTATTTTTTTCTACAGTGATCTTATTCAAACAACGATATTCTATGCAAGGCCAGAGGGATCCATCTTTTTTTCTCATCAAAGAAAAATCTGGCTCCGTCTAGAGAAGTTGCACTTGGTCCGATAGTCTAAACCGGGCAACCTGCATTGGTTCTTCAGAGGTAGTAGCGGAAGGAAGTAGCAGGGGTCTCTGAAAATTAGGTGCAAATCTAGAGGGCCTTCTCTCTTGGAGGGCTTCTTGAGAGCGTTCTCAGAACCTGACACTGTCCCTCATAGACGTCTAATGGGTAAATTAAAGGGATCCTGTCATCAACATCTTACCTGTTAAACTCGCCTGACCCCTCAATGGCCGCAGCTGTCCAGAGTGCGTTCCTGTTCTCTTCTTTCCTGAAGTCCTCCTCTGTCTGTAAATATCGTCGTTTAAACTCTTCCCGCCTTTTATGGTAATTATTTTCCCTCTGGGATGCAGCTTCTTAACCCCGACCACCGTTGCCACCTGTCTGGCCCTGACTGGCTAAGGAGCCGTCAATCAAAAAGGAGGTGGAGTCCACTCTGAGATGCTGGAGGAATGAAAACCTGACTCTTTTCAGATGAAGATTTGACTCTTTTCTGCTCATTTGCATACGGCGTGGGACCACTTAAAAACTGAATACTAAAGCTACAGAGCTTACTTAGAACATATTTATAGCTTAGATGACAGTGATTTTTCACCCACTTTCACCAGGTATTGCTGGCTTTATAGCTAAAATGCTGGTGACAGGTTCCCTTTAAGGACTATAGGTTTAGAAAGTATCGTTTGTCATTGGATTGAGAATTTGTTCAAGGACTGTATCCAGAGAGTTGTCAATGATTCCTATTCTGAATGGTCCCCTGTTATAAGTGGTGTACCCCAGGGTTCCGTGCTGGGACCACTATTATTCAACTTCTTTATTAATGATATAGAGGATGGGATTAATGGCACTATTTATATTTTTGCAGATGACACCAAGCTATGTAGTAATGTTCAGTCTGTGGAAGATGTTTGTGAATTGCAAGCGGATTTGAACACACTAAGTGTTTGGTCGTCCGCTTGGCAAATGAAGTTTAATGTAGATAAATGTAAAGTTATGCATCTGGGTACCAACAACCTGCGTGCATCATATGTCCTAGGGGGTGCTACACTGGGGGAGTCACTTGTTGAGAAGGATCTGGGTGTAGTTGTAGATCATAAACTAAATAACAGCATGCAATGTCAATCAGCTGCTTCAAAGACCAGCAAGATATTGTCGTGAATTAAGAGGCATGGACTCGCGGGACAGGGATATAATATTACCACTTTACAAATCATTAGTGAGACCTCATCTAGAATATGCAGTTCAGTTCTGGGCTCAAGTTAATAGAAAGCATGCCCTGGAGTTGGAAAAAATACAAAGAAGAGCAACTAAGCTAATAAGGGGCATGGAGAATCTAAGTTACGAGGAAAGATTAAAAGAATTAACCCTATTTAGCCTTTAAAAAAAGACTAAGGGGGGACCTGATTAACTTATATAAATATATGAATGGCACATACAAAACATATGGTGAAATTCTGTTCCATGTAAAACCCCCTCAAAAAACAAGGGGGCACTCCCTCCGTCTGGAAAAAGAAAGGTTCAACCTGCAGAGGCTAACAACCTCCTTTACTGTGGGAACTGTGAATCTATGGAATAGTCTACCGCAGGAGTTAATCACAGCAGGGACAGTAGATGGTTTTAAAAAAAGGCTTAGATGACTTCCTGGAACAAAAAATATTAGCTCCTATGTGTAGAATTTTTTCCCTTCACTTTTCCCATCCCTTGGTTGAACTTGATGGACATGTCTTTTTTTCAACCGTACTAACTATGTAACCTCAGCTCTATGCGTGTAGCCAAGAGAATACAGGCATCCAAAGTGGAAGGGAGATCACGACCTGCCAGCTCATCTTAAATTCTACTGGCAAATCCTTGCCAGAAGGTTGCTACTAGGGCCTTGTTGTTCCCAGCAAGTTCCACTGCGAGAGTTCGAAATTGTATGGTGTATTCTCCTAACGTCTAACCTCTTTGACGAAGGGACAGAAGGGAAGCAGTGTCAGAAGATGTAAGGCTTGGTTCCTCGAAGACCGTGCGAAAGGTGTCTATGAAGAGCTTCAATTTTGAAGACTCCGGTCCCTCACGTTCCCAGAGAGGGTTTGCCCATGCCAAGGCTTTGCTGGACAACAGGGAAATGATGAAGGCTATTTTCGTCTGGTCTGACTGGAACAGATAAGCATGCAATTTGAAATGGATCCTACACTTTATGAGGAAGCCTCGGCAGATCTTGGGATCACCATCAAAGCGGGGTCGAAGTAGTAACTGTACTCCGGCTTCAGAAGAGGCAGGACATGCAGCAGGCATAGGGATAGATGGAGCTACAACTTCTGCAGCTCACAGAGGAGGAACAGGAGAAATGTCCAGGCAAGTGGCTAAGGTTTTAACAGCTTGCATTAGATTTTAGAACACTAATTTAGGATGCTAAACCCCTGTTGGTTTACAGCAGGGGTTTAGCATCCTAAACATGCCCCTCTCAAAACTGTTGTTTTTAACATTGTGTCTAAAAGGAAGTTATAATACAGTGCACGCTTTATGTAAATTACCAGAGAAGAGTCCTGAGAGGAGTCAAGGTGTACTGGTCTCGGCTTCATTGGAGCACTGAGCATGCGCAGGCTGCCGTTGGCGCCGTTGTACTGATTTCAGGACTCTTCTCTGGTAATTTACATACAATGCGTTTTGTATTATAACCTCCTTTTAGACAAAATGCTAAAACGGACAGTTTTGAGAAGAGCAAGTTTAGGACCCTAAGTTCTAGTAGTATAACGACATGCTGGTGGTTTAGTGCCCTAAAATCTCTTTGAGGACTGAAGTAGCATGATATCATACATTCTACTGAGGATATATGTGTTATCCGTTGCCTTTGTTTTTGCGGTTATATAAATCTATGTTTTGTTGCTAACATTAGCCAGATAGTAAACAAAAGAATTCTTGAAACATTCCAGATCACTATTATTTTTTTAGTACAAAGTCTTTCGTACATCAAACCAGTAATTAAGTTGCACCCACGCAACCAGTATTTCTGGTTTAGGAGAATGGAATCAAATTTATCCAATGAAAGCCATTCTCGCACATATTTTTTGATGCTTTAGGCTGAATTCATACTCTGCGTATTTGTGCGTCTTTCGTGGCGTTTTTAATGGTTTTCATTTGTACAAAATATTTTACAGATCACACCAAATGAAATAACTAGTAAAAACTTCTTTAAAAAAGTGTTACATTTTAGATTTTTGATGCCGTTTTAAATTTCCAGAAAATGTATGTATTTGTGTGAAGGACATAGCAAGACTTTTTAATGTGACAAATTTCCTAAACCCAAATTAGGTGTAATGCATATTCTTATCATTAAATTATGCCTGTTTATGTACTATTGTGTCCTTACAGTTATCATATACAGACCTAAATCATTAAAGGACTTTACTCGATTTGTTATTTATTCTGATATAAATTGGAAAGCAGAAACCTGTGGTTAATAAAAGACAATTACCCTTCATAACTGGTACCCAACAAGGGAGACCTAATGTTAACAAATAGACCTGATGAGATATCTAAAGTAAAGGTTGGGGGTCACCTTGGTAATAGTCACCACAACATAATAAGATTTAATTTATCCTTTAACCCCTTAAAGAGGCTCTGTCACCAGATTTTGCAACCCCTATCTCCTATTGCAGCAGATCGGCGCTGCAATGGAGATAAGAGTAACGTTTTAAAAAAAAAAAAAAAACGAGCATTTTTGGCCAAGTTATGACCATTTTTATATTTATGTAAATGAGGCTTTTTAAAGTACAACTGGGCGTGTATTGTGTGTGTACATCTGGGCGTTTTTTACTTCTTTTACTAGCTGGGCGTTGTGTATAGAAGTATCATCCACTTCTCTCCACAACGCCCAGCTTCTGGCAGTGCAAAGACACAGCGTGTTCTCGAGAGATCACGCTGTGACGTCACTCACTTCCTGCCCCAGGTCCTGCATCGTGTCGGACGAGCGAGGACACATCGGCACCAGAGGCTACAGTTGATTCTGCAGCAGCATCGGCGTTTGCAGGTAAGTAGCTACATCGACTTACCTGCAAACGCCGATGCTGCTGCAGAATCAAATGTAGCCTCTGGTGCCGATGTGTCCTCGCTCGTCCGACACGATGCAGGACCTGGGGCAGGAAGTGAGTGACGTCACAGCGTGATCTCTCAAGAACACGCTGTGTGTCTGCACTGCCAGAAGCTGGGCGTTCTGAAGAGAAGTGGATGATACTTCTATACACAACGCCCAGCTAGTAAAAGTAAAAACGCCCAGATGTAACGAACACAATACACGCCCAGTTGTACTTTAGAAAGACTCATTTACATAAATATAAAAATGGGCATAACTTGGCCAAAAATGCTCGTTTAAAAAACAAAAAACAAAACGTTACTCTTATCTCCATTGCAGCGCCAATCTGCTGCAATAGGAGATAGGGGTTGCAAAATCTGGTAACAGAGCCTCTTTAACTGGTTAAGGACTAGGCTGTTTTACAATTTTGCTATGCGCTTCTTTAGATGACTATAACTCTGCAGGTGAATAAAGTTCATCTTTGAATTTTACACTCTTTTTAAAAGGACAGATAGGGCTTTGTTTTAGTGGCATTTGTCAGTATATATCATTTTTATTTTTTTCTCAAGTGGGCAAAATTGGAAAAAAATTCAAGAATTTAGCAATTGCGTCAGTTTATGATAGCATTTTTCACACACGGTATGGACCACGGACAAAATTAATCTCCTTTTACATTCTTCCACTTCTCCCGTGCATGGGGTTACCAAATATGTGTGCCTTATTCACTGTGTGGGCATGTGCCAGGGCTTGGCATAAAAGGAGGCTTTTTGGCCTTTTCGGTCTAGGAATTTTTTGCATTTGATTTTATAGCAGCGTACTGTTTTCTGGGGGGCCTAATGCTACTGAAACATTAGAAACACCCCATAAATGACTTCATTCACACAAGTAGATCCCACAAGGTTTCCTTCAAGGGGTTTATCATATTTTTAGCAAGTCCAGTTTTCTTCTGAAAGTTTCTTGAATAAGATGGAACAAAATAAAATCAGCGCTTTTTTAGCAAATGCGTCAGTTTAGGCTAGTATTTTTCACACACGGTATAGACCACGGCCAAAATTAATCTCCTTTCACATTCTTCCACTTCTCCCGTGCATGGGGATACCAAATATGTGTGCCTTATTTATCACATAGAGATGTAGGAGGGCGGACGATAGAAGAAGCTTATTTCACAAATCGCTTTTTTTCAAAGCTGGTTTTACAAAACTCAACAGAGTTTCTATAACACTTCGAAAATATCTGCTCTTGAAGCAGAAATCCCAAAATATTCATCTAGGGGTATAATGGGAATTTATTTTTTGGGGTTTTCTAAAATAAGAAATTGCAGGTTTATGCAAATGGAGCTCTCCAGCAGATGAACTTTAGAGAATATGCAAACATGACATCCACCCCCCACCCACCCATTCCCTCCCTCACCCTTGGAGTAAAATCAGGGGAAAAATAAAAACGTAATGTAGGGCAAATATATTTTCAACGAATTAACTAAAATCTAATAATTCAGAACAGTGTGGTATTTTTTAAAACATGGCTCAATGCACAGGCCTGGTTATGAGGGACAGAAATATCGGGAATCTTTGCGGTGCCCGTCTTTTCTGCAGACGCGGCACTTTTTCTGGGGGTTGCTTCTGGTTGCTGTTGGGGGAATCCGACTGATGAAGTGTCTTTCAGTCAGTCGCGTGACATCCTCAGACTGGGGGCATTCTCGGGTGTCCTGAACATCAAAAATGAGGCCTTCAATAATTTTTTCCTGGAAATCCAGGTATGTGTCTCTGCCTCTGTTTTTTTTGTAGAGCACAAATGAGTTGTGGATGGCCACCTGTAACAGATAAATGGCCACTTTTTTGTACCAGGTTTTACTTTTGCGTTTTACTAAATAGGGCTGTAAAACCTGGTCGCTTAAATCCACCCCCCCCCCCATGTACTTGTTATATTCGGACACGCTCACTGGTTTGTGCTTGTCCGATGTTGCCCCTCTTTCCCTCACTGCCACTGTTCCTGCGGTATGAATCGTGCTTAGCACATACACATCTTTGCGATCCCTGAACTTGACCGCCAGCAATTCTTCAGATGCATAAGCACAGGAGTCCCCCTTTACCATGCACTTCCCCACTAATTGCTGTGGAAAACCAATTCGGTTTTTGCGCATGGTACCACATGCAAATGCCTAAACAGGGGCACACTCGAATAAAAATTATCACAGTACAGGTGGTACCCCTTGTGAAGCAGAGGCTGCATTATCTCCCACACGATCTTACTGCTGGTGGAAAGATCAGGGGGGCATCCAGGAACATTTATTGTGCGGTCCCGCCCTTCATAAATCCTGAAGGCGGTGGTATATCCTGACCCGCTTTCACACAATTTGTAGAGCTTAACGCCATATCTTGCCCTTTTGGAAGGTAGATATTGGCGAAAGCTAAGTCTGCCATGAAAGTTGAGGAGGGATTCGTCCACACTTACATTCTGCTCAGGGGTGTAGAGTTGCAGAAATAAATTATTCAGGGAATTTATTAGCGGTCTTATTTCGAACAACCGATCCCGGTTTGCATCGGTACTTGGGGGGGCCTGTGCGTTGTCATTGAAGTGGAGGAACCTCATTATTGTCTCATAACGATACCTGGGCATTACTGCAGAATATACTGGGGTGGCTTGGGTGGGTCTTGTTGACCAGTAAGACCTAATGGAGGGCTTTTTGACAATACCCATATTTAGGGTGAGCCCCAAATTATTTTTTAATTCCTGAAAATTGGTGGGCGTCCAATCTCTGGCATGGGTGGATGAAGGTTTCTGCCTTATATATTGAGTGGCATATAAATTTGTTTCGTGGACAATCTGATTTAGGATGTCGTCCGTTCTAAATAAATGGAAGTAATCCATTTGGACAAAATTTGTATTGTCCACGGTTAACCAGGAGTGGCAGTAAATCCGTGGATTCTAGGCCCAAAAGATGGGGCAGGTGCCCATACAAGAGCCTGGACTGGAGGGACCAGGCTGTCCCGTGCTACAGCGCTACTTGGCCCTGCGCTTCATGTTCTGCAGTTTCAACTGCGTCAGGGATAACGTCCCCTGAAGATGAACCTGAAGTGACGCTGTAATCGTCACTACCTAAAACAGGTTCCATCTCGGACGCCATCTCTGAGGCGGTCTCCGACTCAGACCACAGCATGGCGTATGCCTCCTAGGCGCTAAACAACTTCCTCGCCATAACGTCACTAACACTAACTAAACAAATTTTTATTTTTTTATTTTTTTTATAAAACACACAAACTAACTGGTATATAGATTTACACTACCGCTAACAAAAAAATAAACCGCTATTGCTATATATATTATATATATATATATATATATGTGGATATATATATATAATTATATACTCCCTACCTGCCTATTCTAATAGAATAAAAGAAAGAAAGGTAGATAGATAGAAAAAAAGATAGATGGATAGATAGATTTCTATCTATACAGAGAATGTTTTATGAGTGTAACTGTATTTTTTTGTAAATGTAACTGTATTCTTCTGGCAGCAATTCTCCCGAGTCTCTTCTTCTCCTCAAACTGAAACAATGTTTGAGGAGAAGAAAAGAGGCAGGATATTTACTGCCAGAAAAGTCAAAATAAAACAAATGTGATCGCTGTGATAGGTTTTCACAGCGACCACATGTTCAGGGACCATCAGATTGGTCCCTGATACTCTGCGCAGTGCCCAGAGCTGTTGGTAACAGCGTGGGCACAGGGCTGTGTGCACGCGATCGCGTGCACACTGTTTTATATGCAGAAATGCATGTGATCGCTGTGATTGGTTGTCACAGCGATCACATGTTCAGGGGCCAAAAGATTGGCCCCTGACATTCTGCCCAGTGCCCATGGCTGTTAGCAACAGCCAGGGCATAGAGCTGTGTGCACGCGATCGCGCGTGCACAGTCTCTGAAGCGCCGCCGTAAATAGTCTATACGGCGGACTTCAGAGACCCTGACCGCTGGCCGTATAAATACGGCCAGCGGTCGGGAACCTGTTAATGACCGGGCCATTTTGCATGTTAATGACCAAGGATTATTTTTAGTTTTTTCATGGTCGCATTCCAAGAGTCGTAAGTTTTTTTTTTTATTACGTCGACATAGCCGTATAAGGGCTTGTTTTTTGCGGGACGAGTTGTATTTTGTAATTGCACCATTTTTAGATGCTTACAATATATTGATTAACTTTTATTAACTTTATTTTAGGAGAGAATTGAAAATAAGCAGCTATTCCAGCATTAATTTTCACGTTCTAAATTTACGCCGTTTACTATGCAGCGTAAATAACATGTTAACTTTATTCTATGGGTCGGCACGATTACGGGGATACCAAATATGTAAAGGTTTTATATGTTTTCCTACGTTTGCACAATAAAAACCCTTTTAGAAAAAAATTACTTGTTTTCGCATCGCCGCGTTCCAAGAGCCATCATCTTTTTATTTTTTCGTCGATGTGGCCGTATGTGGGCTTGATTTTTGCGGGCCAATGTGTAGTTTTCATTAGTACTATTTTGGGGTACATAGGAGTTATAGATTAACTTTTTTTTTATTTTTTATGGGGGGAATGGGAGAAAATAGAATTTTGCCGTTGTTTTTTGAGTTTTTTTTGGACGCCGTTCATCCGACGGTTTAATTAATGTGTGCATTTTATTGGTCAAGTTGTTACGATCGCGGGGATACCATATATGTGTATGTGTTATTTGTTTTGACACTTTTACTGAATAAAACCACTTTTTGGGCAAAAAAAGTAGTTTTATTTGATTTTGACTGTAATAATTATTTTTTTTTTCAACAAACTTTATTTAACTGATTGACATTTTTTTTTTTAAGTCCCACCAGGGGACTTCACTATGCGATGTGCCGATCGCATATATAATGCTTTGGTATACTTAGTATACCAAAGCATTATTGCCTGTCAGTGTAAAACTGACAGGCAACCTGTTAGGTCATGCCTCCGGCATCGCCTAACAGGCAGTTGCGGAAGACAGACCTGGGGGTCTTTGTTAGACCCCCGGCTGTCATGGAAACCTGACGGCGACCCGCGATTTGTTTGCGGGGGCGCCGATCGGGTGACAGAGGGAGCTCCCTCCCTCTGTCAAACACATTAGATGCCGCTGTCACTATTGACAGCGGCATTTAATGGATTAAACTGCCGGAATCGGAGCGCGCTTCGATTCCGGCAGGTTCCAGGCCGTGTATAACAGCCGTGCTCCTGCCGCTTATCATGTGGGTACACTGGCAGTACCCGCGCCATCACAGGATGGATATATCCGCCGTCCTGCGCGAACTAGCAGCTGCTGAGGACGGATATATCCGTCCTTCGGCGTTAAGGAGTTAAAGCAGGGGTCGCAAATACTTGGCCTGCGGGCCGCATGCAGCCCCTGAGGCTGTCCTCTGCGGGGCACCGAAGCTTCCTTGGGTGAGGAGAGAGCAGGCCAAAGGAGGGGCGTGCCGGCACTCCTTCATGACGTCCTGAAGGAGCGCAGTCCCTTTCCCGCTCTGCTGGATCATTGGTGGTAGGGGACCAATGGCCACACAGCCCCCTGCTGACAGCGCTACACTCCCCCCTCACTGTATTTAGCTGCATTGTGGCTCCCCATAGGAGTGGAATCCCCAGCCAGAGCGTTGCCGGCCCGAGCATCAGCAAAGCTCTGGCCGGGGAATCTGGTCCAGGAGGATCCCCTGACGTCACTGTACATATATGAACAGTGACTTCAGGGGTGCTTTAGCAGAGGAATCCTGGTGCAAAGTGCTCTGGCCGGGGAATCTGGTCCTGGATGATCCCCTGACGTCACTGTCCATATATGGACAGTGACTTCAGGGGCACCTCCAGCAGAGGATCCCTGGCCAGAGTGCACTGGCCGGAGAATCCGATCCAGGAGGATCCCCTCACATCACTGTCCATAGTGACATAATCACAGTGACTTCAGGGGCTCCTCCAGCAGAGTAATCTCGGGCCAGTGTATCCGCAATGCTCTGGCTGGGGATTTCACTCCTAGAGGGAGCCCCAATGGAGCTATCTATATGGGGAATGTGGCACTATCTATAGGGGGGGTTGGTACTATCTATAGGGGGTGTGTGTGGGGCATATCTGTAGGGGTGTGTGTGTGTGTCACTATATGTGGGTGTGTTACACTAGCTACACAGGGCACTGTGGCATTATCTACAGAGGGCACTCTGGCATTATTTACAGATAGCACTATGGCATTATCTACAGACGGCACTTTGGCATTATATACAGGGGGCACTGTGGCATTATCTATGGGGGATGTGGCACTATCTACAAAGGGCACTATGGCAATATTTACAGAGGGCACTCTGGCATTATCTACAGAGGTCTTGTGGCACTATCTAAAAAGGCACTGCCCAATCTTGACATTCTTGTGTCTGCCAAACGCTGCCAACTGAGCAGCCAGACTACATTTAGCGACACTCAAACTGGATAGCTAGATTGTTAAAATAAGCACGAGGAGTAAACTCGCTAATTTCCAGTAAGTTTAAACCTAGCGGTATTATTATAGTAATGTAGTATTATTAAATCAGTTCAAATAACTAATTAACAATAATTTTGTATTGTATCAAATTTGAAAGTAATGCAGTCCGTTAACTTAAAATTTCTTCTATGTGCGGCCCATTTACCCGGCTAAGCTTGACACCCCTGCTTTAAAGGGTAACTAAACTTTCAGAAAACTTCTGACTTGTCCTAGTGACATGTCAGAAATTTTGATCGGTGGGGGTCTGAGAACTGAGACCCCACTGATCGCTAAAACGTATCGGCCGAAGTGCTCAGGTGAGTGCTAAGCCATTTAGTTTCTGATCAGCTTTTCTCTGAATTCCGAGCAGTTGGTGTACCGGCTCTTAGTCTTTTTATTGAGTCCTTACAGCGTTACCGGCTTTCCAAGAAAAGCTGATCAGAAACCAAGCGGCTCAGCGCTCACTCGTGCGCTTCTGCCGCTTCATTTTAGCACTCGTTAGGGGTCTCTGTTCTCAGACCCCCACTGATCAAAACTTCTGACATGTCACTATGACATGTCAGAAGTTTTTTGAAAGTTTAGTTACCCTTTAATAAGATCTTTAGTAGAAGAGCGACGATTACTCTAAACAGGAAGGCCAATTTTCATTGGCTAAGAAAAGCCCTTACAGGCATAAACTAAATGGTATATTTTTAAAAGCATTTTAAATACGTCCTATGTCAGAGAAAACACCATACCTAGAGCATGCTGCGTTTAAAAAAAACAAAACACCACTGGCCCAAAATACATCAAGGAGCCGGAAAAACAGCACAAACAAAAAAGCATTGTTTGTGATGCGTTTATGCTTCACTATAGGCTTGAACTAACATCTGGCCGCAGCGTTTTTTTGGCCAAAAGAATTGCAGGCAAGAACGCCAGTAAAAACGGCACAAAAAACACTGCATTTTTACTAAATATGCTATTTGTGGAACCATCCTAAAGTCAGCAAAGATTGAAAAAGAAAGAATCATTGCCAAAGGAAGTAAAAATTACCCGAAAATGTTTTTCAACTCAGAAAATCTAGGTGTAATGATGCAGGAGGTTGAGGAAAGGGACAATCTTTTAAATGCCTTCTTCTGTACTGTATCCATTGACATAAGAAATGATTAGGGATAAAATAAATGAACCATGAAATGTCTCCTGCCTAGCCCGGCAAGAAGTACAGCGCTGCCTGAAATACACTAAAATAGACCAATCCCCGGGTCCAGGTGGCATACACCTCCTAGTTCTGCAGGAATAAAACTGTGATTGACAGACGATTGTTTAAAATATTTCAGCTTTCTTTAACCCGTCAGGACGAAGCCTGTTTTGGCCTTGTGGACACAGCGGTTTTTTTTCCAAATCTGACGTGTTAGGGTATGTTCACACGGCCTATTTACGGACGTAATTCGGGCGTTTTTGCCCCGAATTACGTCTGAAAATAGCGCCTCAATAGCGCTGACAAACATCAGCCCATTGAAAGCAATGGGCAGACGTTTGTCTGTTCACACGAGGCGTAATTTACGCGCCGCTGTCAAATGACGGCGCGTAAATAGACGCCCGCGTCAAAGAAGTGACCTGTCACTACTTTGGCCGTAATTGGAGCCGTTATTCATTGACTCCAATGAATAGCAGCGCTAATTACGGCCGTAATGGACGCGGCGTTCAAGCGCCTGCACATGCCGGTACGGCTGAAATTACGGCAATGTTTTCAGGCTGAAACATCCCCGTAATTTCAGCCGTAACGGACGCCCTCGTGTGAACATACCCTAACTTTACGTGGTAATAACTTTGGAATGCTTTTACCTATCCAAGAGATTCTGAGTTTGTTTTTTTCGTGACATGTTGTACTTTATGTTAGTGGAAAATTTGGTCGATTTTCAATTCAGTATTTATTTGTGAAAAATACCAGTATTTAGAGAAAATTTCCAAAAATTAGGATTTTTTTCAATTTAAATGTATCTGCTTGTAAAACAGATAGTAATACCACACAAAAAAGTTCCTAGTTAACATTTACCATATGTCTACTTTATGTTGGTATAATTTTTCGAACATCCTTTTATTTTCCCAGGACTTTACAAGGCTTAGAACTTTAGCAGCAATTTCTCACATTTTCAAGAAAATTTCCATAACCTATTTTTTTTAGGGACCAGTTCAGTTCTGAAGTGGTTTTGAGGGCCTTATATATTAGAAACTCCCCATTAGTCACAATTTTAAAAACTTCACCCCTCAAATTGTTTCTTAACCCTTTAGATGTTCCACAGGAATTAAAGCAACGTGGAGGTGAAATTCTTAAATTTGATTTTTTTTTTTTTTAGAAAATCCATTTTAATCAATTTTTCTCTGTAACGCAGAAGGATTTACAAGAGAAATGCAACTCAATATTTATTGCCCAGATTCTGCAGTTTTTAGAAATATCCCACATGTGGCCCTAGTGTGCTAATGGACTGAAGCACAGGCCTCCGAAGCAAAGGTGTACCTAGAGGATTTTGAGGCCTCCTTTTTATTAGAATATATTTTAGGCACCATGTCCGTTTTGAAGAGGTCCATTTGGCAAACTACACCCCTCAAGGAATTTATAGAGGGGTATAGTGAGCATTTTGACCCCACAGGTTTTTTGCTGAATTTTGTGGAATTAGGCAGTGAAAATTTAAAATCTATGTTTTTTCTAACAAATTGTAGTTTTAGCTCATATTTTTTTCATTTTCACAATCGATAAAGGTGAAAAAGCACCCCAATATTTGTAAAGCAAACTCTTCTGAGCACGGCAATATCCCATATATGGTAATAAACTGCTGTTTGGACACACGGCAGGTCTTTGAAGGGAAGTAGCGCTCAAATTTAGCTGGAATGGTTTTCGGGTGTCATATCGCCAAAGCGATCCCTGAGGGAACAAAACAGTGGAAACATTTAGACCACACAGACCTTTTGCAGAATTTATTAGAATTAGGTTGTGAAAATGAATATCAACATTTTTTCCACCAAAAATTTTGAATTTTTTTTCATTTTCACAAGGGATAAAGGAGAAGAAGCCACACTACATTTGTAAAGCAATTTCTTCCGAGTATGGCAATACCCCACATGTGGTCATAAACTGTTGTTTGGACACACGGCAGGGCTCAGAAAGTCAGGACCACTATTTGGCATACAGAATTTGCCTGGACATATGACAGGGCTCTGAAGTAAAGAGCAACATGTGCATTTGAGGCCTATTTTGGTGATTTTCACAGCATTGACCCACAATTAAAAATTAATTAACCCTTTCAGGACCGAGACATTTTTTTGCTTTTTCGTTTTTTACTCCCTGCCTTCCAAGATCCATAACTTTTTTTATTTTTTTTTATTAATAGACTGGTGTGAGGGATTATTTTTTGCAGGAGGAGTTTTAGTTTCTATTGACACCATTTAAAGTACCATATAATGTACTGGGAAAATGAAGAAAAATTCTTTGCTGGCTGAAATTGGAAAAAACTGGGATTTCTCCATTGTTTTTTGGGTCTAGTTTTTACGGCCTTCACCGTGCTATAAAAACGAAAACGTAACTTTATTCTGCGGCTCAATACGATTACGATGATAGCAAATTTACATAGTTTTTTTTATATTTGACTACTTTTACAAGAAAAAACTATTTGTTAAAAAAAATTATTGTTTTGAGAGCCATAACTTTTTTATTTTTTGGTCGATTGAGCGGTGTGATGGCTTATTTTATGCGGGGCAAGGCGTAGTTTTTATTGGTACCATTTTACATACAACTTTTTGATTACTTTTTATAAAATTTTCACTGAGAGGTAAAGGTGACCAAAAACATAGATTTTGTCGTTTTATTTTTTTACGGCGTTCACCCTGGGAGTTAAATAATGGTATTTTGTAATAGTTCGCACTTTTATGGACGATACCAATATTGTTTATTTTTTTACATTACTTTAGAGGAAACATTGGATAAGGTTTTTTTTTTAACTTTTAATTTATTTATTTCTTCTCACTCCTAATAACTTATTTAACTTTTTTTTTTTACATATTTTATTAGTCTCCCTAGGGGACTTGAATACACTGCAATACTAATGTATTGCAGTATATTGTCATTTTTACAGGCTTCTGTAACAGCGCATTCGCTGTTCCTGTCCGTTTTGTCCCGGGTGTCAGCTGTAATACACTGCTGACACCCACAGCATATGGAGCTGGCACAGCGCATGAGCACACTGCATAAATCATGGCCGCATCACGACGTGCTATTACGTCATGGTGCGCGAAGGGATTAATGCGCAGCGGATGGTGCAAAGCGAAAATTGCAATTTTCCACCGATATGCCATTTTAGCGCACAATATGTTGGGTCCAGTTTGTGCCACTGAAGACAAATACCTCATAAAAGGTTAAGGTTCTCCCGGGACTGGTGATGCCATATATGTGGACATAAACTGCTATTTGGGCACACTGTAGGCTTCAGAAGTGACAGGGCGCCATTTGACTTTTGGAGCTCAGATTTAGCATGATAGTAGTTCTGTGTGTGGTTTTACTGGTATTTCAGTTTATAATGTGGGGGCATATGTAATCTGTGCAGAGTACATCACGGCATAATAAGAGGGTATAATAATGGGGTAAATAAATAATAATACACGGATGTGTGACCAGTGTCGCACTGATAAATGGTGCCCAATCTTATCCGCTTTTGGAACACTCTGCACATTTTGTGTCACCATATACCGAGAGACAGAACTTTTACATTCTTTTCTCCAATGGAGCTGTGTGAGGGTTTATTTGTTGCGGGACAATCTTTAGTTTTCATTGGTACCGTTTTGGAGTGCATGCAATTTTTTTTTTAATCTCATTTATTCCATTTTATGGCAAGCAAGGTGACCAAAAACAAGAAATTCTGAGAATGTTTTTTCTTTATTTTTTTTACAGTGTTCACCGTGAGATATAAATTACAATTTTACTTTAGTCTGGGGTCGACACGATTATGGCAATACCATATGTACTGTATAGTGTTTTTTTTATGTTTTGCAACGTTTGCACAATAAAATCACTTTTTTTTAAAAATAATAAATTTTTTGTGTCGCCATATTCTGAGAGCCATAACTTCTTTATTTTTTAGTCAAATAAAGCTGTGTAAGGGCTTGTTTTTTTTGCGGGATGGCTTGTAGTTTTTATTGGTCCTTTTTTGGGGTACATGTGTCTTTTTGGACACTTTTTATTCTATATTTTGGTAGAGGTGGTGACAAAAATTATTAATTCTGGCATTGTTTTTTATTTATTCTTTTTGCGGTGCTCACCGTACGGGAAAAATAACATAGTTTGGGTCGTTACAAACGCGATGATACTAAATATGTGCACTTTTTTAACGGTTTAATTTTTTTCCTATAATAGAAGACTTATAGGAAAAAAGGAAGCAATCGCGTAGTGGGCGGTGCCGATCTTTCAGAAACACTTAAATGCTGCGATCACTATCGATCACCGCATTTAAGGGGTTAATTGCCAAAATTGCTGGTGCTTCACTGCTGGCCGGTAAAAGGAGAGTGTCAGCTGTCAGGGACAGCTGACCTTCCTGTTCCCGGACACCGTCCATTAGGACAGTACTCACTGGGAATGTCTCAGTAACTGTACGTCCTGGTGCGGGAAGTAACTCCTCACCAGGACGTACAGTTGAGTCCTATTGCGGGTAGTGGTTAATGACAGAATCTGTTCCACAGGACTGCCGCATAGAAAATTTGGTGCCAATATTCGAAAAGGGGTCAAAAGTCAGGAAACTATAGGCTTATAAGTTTAACCTCTATTGAGATGCTATCCTGGTGTATCAAATATAAATCACCTTGTAACACAATGTCAGAATTGGTTTATGAGTGAACGGTCCTGTCAAATTTATCCGATCCGCTTTTAAGAGAAGGTAAGTTCCAGACTGAACCTGGGTAAGGCTGTGGATCTTGTGTCCAGACTTTTCAAAGGCATTTGATACTGTCCACATTAAAGGTTGGGACAATGAGAATGCTGGGACTGACAAAATATGTGTAATTGAGTTGTTAACTTGATCAGTGATAGAAAGTGGAGGGTAGTTATTGAAAAGACTCAATTTGGGTTACCATTGTGTACAGCCAGTATTGGGCCCTCTTCTTTTTGTTTTTTTTTTTAAATTCCTTATTTAAGCCCTTCATACTGAAGGTATTTTAAACCTTAATGACCAAGCAATTTTTTTAGTTTTTCCATAGTCTCCTTCAAAGAGCTATAACTTTTTTTTATTTTTCCATCGACATAGCTGTATAAGGACTTGTTTTTTGGGGGGACAAGTTGTATTTTTTAATAGCACCATTTTGGGGTAATTATAATTTATTGATTCACTTTTATTAACTTATTTGTTGGTGTAATAGAAAAAAATCCTGAAATATCGCCACTTTTTTGTGTCTTAAATTTATGCACTTTATCGTGTTGTATAAATAACATAATAACTTTATTCAGCAGTTAGTTAAGATTGTGGCAATACCAAATTTATATAGTTTTTTTTTAAATGTTTTTTTACTACTTTTACACAGTAAAAACTCTTATTTTTGCTAAATGATTTGTTTTTGTCTCACCATATTTTAAGAGCCATAACTTTTTTATTTTTCTGCTGACATAGCTGTATGAGGGCTTTTTTTTTTGCGGAACGTGCGACTTGTCGATCACTTTTTATCAAATTTTTTTGAAGGCAGGATGAACAGAAAATAGAAATTCTGGCATTGTTTTTTATTTTATTTTTTAAGGCGTTCACTTTTCAGGTTAAATAATGCAATCATTTTATAGTTGGTCGTTACGGACGCGGTGATATCAAATATGTGTAACTTTTCATTTTTTTTAAATATAATATACGATTTTGTAAGGGGAAAAAGTGTTTTTTTTAATTTTTTTTACTTAGGACTTTTATTTATTTATTACAAACTTTATGAAACTTTTTAAATTGTATTTAGTCTCACTAGAGGACTTTACTGTGCGATCTTTTGGTCGCTTTTATAATACACTGCAATACTTCTGTAATTCTGTGTATTATGCCTGTCAGTGTAAAACTGACAGGCATATGTTAGGCCGTGCCTCTGGCATGACCTAACAGGCATTTACTAAAGGCAGACCTGGGGGCCTTTGTTAGGCTCCCAGGCTGCCATAGAAACAATCGGCACCCCGCGATTGCATCACGGTGGGGTGTGAGAGAGAGAGCCCCCTCCCTCTAAAACCACTCATGCGACGGTCGCTATTGGGGATAAACATGATCGGAGACCACTGCTAGTGGTCTCAGATCGATGCCCTGAATCCCGAGGCTGTTAGCAACAGCCCAGGCTTCAGGATCACCCCCCTTGATGCGGGAAAACTTCTTCTGAAGCGCTGATGGGAAAAGGTGGCGCTTCAGAAGAACTACCCCGTAGAAACACTATACGCCGGTCGTTAAGGAATTAAGCCTTTTTAAAGAAATAAATATTACCAAAGAAAAAAACAAAAAACCTTGTTAGCACCAAGGCCAGCATTTACACACACATAAACGGATGCAAGCACGCAGGCTCCATCAGAACAAACCAAAGACAAAAAACAGACCCTGTAAAGGTGTATAGAAAACAACATGGGGGTAAGGTCTGGAAGAAAAAAAGAGAAGAAAGAGGCGGGGGAAAAAAGGAGAGAGGAGCAAATGTCCTCTCTTTACCCCCAAGAAAAGAGCAAGACCAACCCTGGAAATCAATCCAAGGACCTGCATTATTGTGCCATTATAGTCTTGTACTCTGCGGATCCCTTGCACACCAACTAGTAGTGCAAAGTGCGAAGAAATATATAATGTCTGTTATGGATTTGGGAAGTAAGATCCTCCATGTGCCGTAAGTCCTCCACTTTATGAAAGCAAAGCTGAAGGGCAGCGCGCTCTCTAGACATCTCCACAGGGCAGGATAGAAACCCAGAAAAATGTTAAAAGAAGTTAACTGTGATGAAGTAGAAAATAGCCTGGCAAAAATGGATTGGAATAGTCTGAGTAAGCACTGTAAGAGGTATAAGATCCTCAGAAGGACATTCATTTTAACTATGGAGCAAGGGCCAAAACAGGTAAAGTTGTATGTCAGCATCATACATTTCTATTCACAACGCCCAGCTAGTAAAACAAGTAAGCACGCCCAGATGTTACAAACACAATACACGCCCAGTTGGAAATAAGAGAAAACACGCCCAGTTGTCCATTAGAAAGGCTCATTTGCATAAATATAAAATTGCTCATAACTTGGCCAAAAATGATAGTTTAAAAAAAAAACAAAAAACACGTTACTGTTATCTACATTGCAGCGCCGATCACATGCAATAGGAGATAGGAATTTGATAATTTGGTGACAGAGCCTCTTTAAGCAAGTGAAGAGGAGGAGAGACATTTGACTGAAATAGATCAAAAACATGGGGAGTTAAATGTACTCTAAGGGAGTGGGGGGAACCCACAGAAATGGAATGTGGTCTGTAAGGAAAGGATAACTAAGGTGGACAGGGAGACATTGAGGGCTTCTTATTTTCGGGGCTTAATCTTATAGTTGGAGAGGAGGTTAGGAAGAGTAAGCCTAGAGATAAAAAGAGCAAATCATTAGCGTAGGCAGTGATCTTGTGTAACAAACCCCCACCAAAACAGCGGAAATGTCTGCATTATCACATATACATCGTTGGAGAGGTTCAAGGGTAAGGATACAAATTAGCAGGTAGAGGGGGCATCCTTGGTGGGTACCATTCATGATAGGGAAGTTATTTGAGCACCTCAATAACGCCAACCGCCGTTGACAGTCTGGTATAAAGACTACCAGTCCAGAACAGCATATTGGGACCTAGGTCAACATATTTGAGGGTCCCAGTGAGAAACCTCCTGTCCACACAGTCAAATGCTTTTTCTGCATCTGTGAACAGGAGCATGGTTGGGGTAGAGAAGGAGGAGATACAATGTAGAATGTTAATGGCTTTAGTGGTGTTATCTCTGGCTTCTGTAGCCGGCATAAAACCAACTTGGTCTTTATGGATGATATGTTTTAGGAGGGCGGTGAGGCAATTGGATCGAATTTTAGCAAATAGTTGAAGATCACTTTGAGGAGTGCAAGGCCTGAAAATTACAGGAGGCATGAAAATGGTCCCGAAGCGAGGAGAAGAAGTTCTCTTAAGGGCATGACCACACATGGCGGAATTCCTCCGCAACTGTCCGCATCAATGCCGCACCTAATCCGGGTTGCGGATTACGGCTGCGGATCTGCACAAAATGTGCAGAAAATTGATGCGGACTGGCCGCTGCGGACTGCAGGAAAAGTGCTTCCCTTCTCCCTATTCAGTGCAGGATAGAGAGAAGGGACAGCACTTTCCCTAGTGAAAGTCAAAGAAATTCATACTTACCGCCCGTTGTCTTGGTGACGCGTCCCTCTTTCGGCATCCAGCCCGACCTCCCTGGATGACGCTCCAGTCCATGTGACCGCTGCAGCCTGTGCTTGGCCTGTGATTGGCTGCAGCCGTCACTTAGAATGAAACGTCATCCTGGGAGGCCGGACTGGAGACAGACGCAGGGAGTTCTCGGTAAGTATGAACTTATATGTTTTTTTACAGATACATGTATATTGAGATCGGTAGTCACTGTCCCGGGTGCAGAAACAGTTACTGCCGATCGCGTAACTCTTTCAGCACCCTGGACAGTGACTATTTACAGACGTCTCCTAGCAACGCTCCCGTCATTACGGGAGCCCCATTGACTTCCTCAGTCTGGCTGTAGACCTAGAAATACATAGGTCCAGCCAGAATGAAGAAATGTCATGGTAGTAAAAACAATACGCTCCGCAGCACACATAAGATCTGCGGACTTCATTGCGGAATTTTGACTCTCCATTGAAGTCAATGGAGAAATTCCGCCATGAGTCCGCAACCAGTCCGCCACTGCTCCGCAACAGACAGAGCATGCTGCGGACACCAAATTCCGCTCCGCAGCCTATGCTCCGCAGCGGAATTGTACGCATCGTGTAAACGAACACTGCTAAATTAAAGTGAAAGTCAATGGAGAAACGGCTCCGCTGCGGATTAACGCTGCGGAGTGTCCGCAGCGGAATTTAAGTGAAATTCCGCCATGTGTGAACCCGCCCTAAGAGAGCGTGAGCCCATCTGAACCCGGAGCTTTATGGATCAGGTGTTTATTAATGGAAGGAGATTGTAAGTCCAGTAGAGTAGTAGAGGAAATCCTCCATATCACAAAGTATGCAATGCAGAAATGCAGGTTTAACCGTATTAGGAAGATATGCAGTGCCATACGTACATAGGGAATCTGCCATTCTGCCCTTAACAAAGACATATCGACCCGAATTATCAAAGCGACAATCCAATAACTTCCAGGGTGCATTTCAAGAAATCTGCACAGATACACCTCTGATTCGGTAATTTAGGAATTTAGATTCTACGGAAATCTGTTTCCTGTAGGAAAGCTACTGAAGCGCGCTTTTTTCAGAGAAGATTGAGCAGGGAGCATAGATTCTCTGGGAGGTTGAGGCCCTGCACATTTAGGAAAAATACATTGAGCAGGTCAATCTGGGTGCCTACAGGGGGGTTGGGATTAGAAGGCAACAGGGTGAGGAAAAAAAAGAGTTCTTAGAGTTGGGGACTATAGATATTATGTAATAAAACCCAGTAAAATGGTCAAATTAAATTGGGGCAAATCTGGGAGTACGATGCACATAACTCCATATAAGGAAGATATAATTTATCAGGAGACTGTCATAGAGGACCCCTGGGGCATGCAGGATCACCTGAAATTTTGTCAAAATGGGTACCTCTGGGCCGGTATGAAGATGTCTACCTATGGCTGTGTTATGAAGATCCAAGGTATAGTCAGGTTTGTATCTGCAGCGGAAGCAGAGTGACACATGGTCGATACACTGTTCGGTGTCGGGGTAGGTGTTATGGCGGGCCTGAACGAGGTTGGGCTCAGAGAAAGTACAGGGGTAGCAGGAGGCTGGGACCCGTTTTCTTCACCTTTGGCATAGTTTGATGGCAAGATAGATAAATGTAATTCCCATTATTAGTAGATACTGACATGGGGCTCGAGCAGAGAGCGACTTCACTCCGCAATGTCTAAGTCACGCCCCCTCTTCTTTTTAATATGTTTATTGATGACATTGTAGATGATGTCCCAGAGGCAGGGCTTCAAAGGAGTATAAAGATGGCAGACCTGGGGGCCTTCATTAGGCCCTGAGGCCGCCATAACAACCATCACCCCCCCCCATTCACGGTGGGTGTTAACAGGGCGATCGGGTGTCTGAGTGGCGCGGACACCCGGATTGCGCTGTTAACACCTGCCTCTGGTCCCAGAGACATGATTGGAATCTGATTGGTTCAGGCCCCGATCATGTGACATTGCAGGGAAAGTTTGTTGTAGCAATAAACTTTCCCGGGATCAATCTCGGGTGTTGCCGCTGGATGTCATGGCAATAAGTTATGGTGCTCAGAATATGGTGACAAAAAAATATTCTTTTTATAAAAAAAGTGATTTTATTGTGCAAACGCTGCAAAAAATAATAAAACTATATACATATGGTATCGCCGTAATCCTATCAACCCGCAGAATGAAGTAAAATGGTCATTTATAGCGCACGGTGAATGCCGTAAAAAAAAGAAAGCATTTAAATGCAAAAATCGATTTTTATTTTTATTTTTTTTGGTCCCCTTCGCTCTCAAATTTTTTTTAATAATAGTGATCAAAAAGTTGCATGGACCAAAAATTAGTACCAATAAAAACTACAGCTTGTCCCGCCAAAAATAAGCCCTCACACCGCTCAATCAACCAAAAAATAAAAAACTTATGGCTCTCAGAATGTGGTGAAACAAAAAAATATTATTTTTTTTGTGCAAAAGTAGTAAAATATATTAAAACCCTATATAAATTTGGTATCGTTTGTCGTTGTCGATTTTACCGCACGGTGAAAACCGTAAAAACAATGCAGGAATCACAATTTTTTTCCAGTTTCAGCCCGCAAAGAATTTTATTTTCAGTTTCCCAGTACATTATATGTTACTTTAAATGGTGTCAATAGAATTTACAACTCCTCCCGCAAAAAATAAGCCCTCACACCACTCTATGATCGAAAAATAAAAAAGTTATGGCTCTTGGAAGACGGGGAGTGAAAAACTAAAATGGAAAAGCAAAAACGGATCAGTCCTGAAAGGGTTAATTAATTTTTAATGAAAAATGTATGACCACATGTAGGGTATTGCCGTAATCGGGAGAAACTGCTATACAAACTATTGGGGTGCTCTTTCTCCTTTATGAAACTGAAAATTTCAACATTTTAGTGGAATAAAAAATTTATATTCATTATCACAGCCTAATTCCACTAAATTCTTAAAAAAAAAATCTGTGGCGTCAAAATGATAACTATACCTCTTGAAAAATTCCTTGAGAGTGTAGTTTCCAAAATGGGGTCACTTTTGGGGGGTTTCAACTGTTTTAGAACCACAAGACCTCTTTAAACCAGACATGGTGCCTAAAATATATTCTAAAAAAAAAAGGAGGCCCCAAAATCCACTAGGTGAGGTGCTCTTTTGCTTCTGAAGCCGGCGCTTCTGTCCATTAGCACACTAGGGCCACACTTCAGTATCTGGGAAATAAATATTGAATTGTGTTTCTCTGGTAAATCTTCTGTTACAGAAAAAAATGTATTCCAAATGAATTTCACCTACTTTGTTCTAATTCCTGTGAAACACCTAAAGGGATAAGAAGCTTTCTGAATGCTGTTTTAAATACGTTCAGGGGTGCAGTTTTTAAAATTTGGTGACTTATTGGGGTTTGTATTGTATAGGCCCCTAAAGCCACTTCACAACTGAACTGGTCCCTGAAAAATAGCCTTTTGAAATTTTCTTGAAAATGTGAGAATTTGCTGCTAAAGTTCTAAGCCTTGTAACGTCCTAGAAAATGAAAAGGATGTTCAGAAAGCTTTGCAAATATAAAGTAGACATATGGGAAATGTTAATTAGTAACTATTTTTTGTGGTATCAATATCTGTTTCACAAGCAGATACATTTACATTTCGAAAATTGCACATTTTCTAAAAATGTTGCTATTTTTCACAAATAAATATTGAATTTACCAACCAAATTTTTTCACTAACAAAGTACAATATGTTACGAGAAAACAATGTCAGAATCGCTTGGATAGCTAAAAGCCTTCCAATGTTATTACCACAAGTAACATGTCAGATTTGAAAGAATCGTCTCTCCACAAGGCCACAACAGGTTCAGTCGTGAAGGGGTTAAGTAACTTTTTATAAAAGGAAAAATAGAAAGTGCCCTTAAATGCTAGGTAAACCTCTGAAAGGCATTTTTTTTTTAAAATAAAAAGGTGTATCTAAAATCGGAGTGTCTGCCACTACTTTATGCTGCCCTCAGATAGGGCAGCATAAACGTGGTGACAGGTTCCCTTTAAAAGTGTACCAAAAGCCTGTTTCGAAAACTGCGACACATATCATACAAGCAGTTGCAATTTTTATTAAATAAGTCCCGGAGTAGAAAATGCCTTCAAAAACGCCACACTTAGAGCATGCTGCGTTTTGGGGAAACAAATACACACAGGTGTCAAAAACACCACTAAAATCTGACCCAATTTCTATGTGTGAATCCATCCTAAAGGGGGCCAGAGGTTGATTTTTAAATGCAACAGATATTTGATTCCCTTATTGATGAAGCATTTTTAATGTAAATTTAGCTTTTTTTTTCCTTTCCTTTTTTTCAGAGTCCTTGTTAGTGCAGATGCAGATGCTTGTATCAAGCAGTGTCCTGTTTGTCATATTTATATTGAAAGGAATGAAGGCTGTGCACAAATGATGTGCAAAAACTGCAAACACACATTCTGTTGGTACTGCTTACAAAACCTTGATGTAAGTCTTTATCTACTTTGATTATTATGTTACATTATCCGTTTTTAATGTTAATATGCTACATTCTTTAATATACGGTAAAATTTGCTATGTATGGCCCAGGGGCGTAACTAGGAAACACTGGGCCCCATGGCAAACTTTTTACTGGTTCCCCCTCCCCTGGGTGCCACACACACAGCCCGCCCTTGTAGATAGTGCCCCCCTGTAAATAGTGCCGTACTGCCCCCTCCTGTAGACTGTGCTGTACAGCCTCCCCATAGACAGTTCTATACAGCCCCCATGTAGAGAGTGCTGTACAGCCCACGCTGTAGACACTGCTATGCAGCCTCCCCTGTAGACAGTGCTATGCAGCCTCCCCTGTAGACAGTGCTATACAGCCCCCCTGTAGACAGTGCTATACAGCCCCCCTGTAGACAGTGCTATACAGCCCCCCTGTAGACAGTGCTATACAGCCCGCCTGTAGACAGTGCTATACAGCCCCCCTGTAGACAGGGCTATACAGCCCCCCCCCCATAGACAGTGCTATACAGCCCTCCCTGTAGACAGTGCTATACTTTCAAGTATTACAAAGCGGGACAGTCGATGCGGCGCGCAGCGGCAATTTTTTTCTTTTAAGCCACGCCTCTAATCCCACCCAATCCCCGCCCATACACACCCGGTTCAGCCCACACAGTATCCTGCTCCCATAGTGCCCATCACACTGTATAATGCCCTAATAGCTGTCACCATACTGCCTAATGCCCCCATACAGTATACTGACCCATAGATGCCCCCATACAGTAATTGCCCACACAGATGCCCCATACAGTATAATGCCAACACAGATGCCCCCATACTGTATTATGCCGAAACAAATTCCCCCATACAGCATAATGCCCCATAGCTGCCCCATGCAGCATAATACCCCCATGGCTGCCCCATACAGTATAATGCCACCCATAGCTGACCACCACAGTATAATGCTACCCCACAGTATAAAGCTCTCCATAGCTGCCCACACACAGTATAATGACCCCCATAGCTGCCCCCACACAGTATAATGACCCCCATAGCTGCCCTCACACAGTATAATGCCTCCCATAGCTGCCCCCACATTATATTGCCCCGATAGCAGCCCCCACAGTATAATGCCGCACACAGTATAAGGCCCCCATAGCTGCCCCATACACTATAATTCCCCGAAGCTGCCCCACAGTATAATGCCCCCTCATAGCTGCCCCATACAGTATAATGCCCCCATAGCTGCCCCCACAGTATAATGACAACCATAGTTGTCCCCACAGTATAATGCCACCCATAGCTGACCACCACAGTATAATGCCGCCCCACAGTGTAATGCTCTCCATAGCTGCCCACACACAATAATGCCCCCCATAGCTGCACCCACACAGTATAATGCCTCCCATAGCTGCCCCCACAGTATATTGCCCCCATAGCAGCCCCCACAGTATAATGCCCCACACAGTATAATACCTCCAATAGCTGCCCCATACAGTATAATGCTCCTCATAGCTGCACCCCACACAGTATAATGCCCCCATAGCTGCCCCATACAGTATAATGCCAACCATAGTAGTCCCCACAGTACAATGCCCCCATAGCTGCCCCCACAGTATAATGCCACCCATAGCTGCTCCCATCGTATAATGCCCCACACAGTATAATGCCCCCTCATAGTTGTCCCATACAGTATAATGACCCCCATAGCTGCCCCCACAGTATAATGATACCCATAGATGTCCCCACACCAAAATGCCCCTCATATCTGCCCCCACAGTATAATGCCCACAGTATAATGCCCCCATACAGTATGATGCCCCCATAGCTGTCCCCACAGTATAATAACCCCACAGTATAATGCCGCCCATACAGTATAATGACCCATAGCAGCTGCTAGCGGAGCCTCCAGGCATCGAGGGGCCTGTGGCTCCATGGGCCCCCTCATGCCCCAGGCCCCGTAGCAGCCGCAATGGCTGCTGTATGGCCCATACACATCTTTAACCTTTTGACCAGGAGCTTTACCCCCCTTCCTGACCAGGCCCGTTTTTAAGTTTTAGACATGTGCCAATTTAAAAGCAAATTGTTGTTCTATTATTTTTCCAACCTACATGTGTTTGGTCTTGTCTTTTTAAGAACATATTGGGCTTCCATATTGTGTAAAAAAAATTATAGATATATTTAACTTTTTAAAAAAATATGGAAGGAAAATGGAAAATAAAGTTGAAAAAAATGTGACTGTGTGATTTTAGGTCATTTTTTTTTTTACATCTGGTGCATGTCACTGGGTGAACACACCTGAATAAATATTTGACAACTTCTACCGACTTCAACGATACCAAATATGTGTGCATTTCTTACACGCTGGGCGCAAGGTGGCGCTTACAAAGAATGGTGCGCAAACTGGCTTTTAGAGAAAAAACTTCCAAAGCTGGTTCGCTGACACCATACGACCATTACAGATGTTGTGGCGTTTCCAGTCCACAAAAACTGATGGTCTATACTCCGGATAGGCCATCAATATCTGATCGGTCAGGGACCGACACCCGGCACCCCCTTTGATGGGCTGTTTTGAGGGGGCCACAGTGCTTATACGAGCACTGCTTCCACTTCATTTCCTTTACTGCTGACACTGTGAATCGAAGATACACTTGTAGCGACGGTTTACAGTATTACAGCCTTCTACCATTCAATTGTATACTGTAATACTGTGAACCGCCGCTACAAGTGTATCTGCGATTCACAGTGTGAGCAGTAAAGGAAATGAAGGGGAAGCGATGATGGTACGAGCATCACGGCCCCTTCAAAATAGCTGATCGGCGGGGCTGCCGGTAGACGGGCCACCACCAACCAGATATTGATGGCGAAGGCTCTATTCACACGACAGGGTCCGAGTGTCGTTTTTCCCAGCCGTTTTGCATCCATTCCGGGCTGTGTTTCCGTTTTCAATGGCCGATTTTGACCCGTTTTGCATCCGTTTTTTTCCCTGTCCCTTTTAAAATCTGATGAATTTCATTTGTACATTTTTTGCCACACACTTCCCTCTGTAGGTAAGGCCACACACTGCCCTCTGTAGACACTGCCACAGCCCCGCTGTAGGTAGTGCCACACAGCCCTCCTTGTAGGTAGTGCCACACAGCCCCCCCTGTAGGTAGTGCCACACAGCCCCCCCTGTAGGTAGTGCCACACAGCCCCCCCCTGTAGGTAGTGCCACACAGCCCCCCCCTGTAGGTAGTGCCACACAGTCCCCCCCCCCCCCGTAGGTAGTGCCACACAGTCGTCTCCCCCCCCCTGTAGGTAGTGCCACACAGCCCCCTGTAGGTAATTCCCCACAGCCCCCTGTAGGTAGTGCCACACAGCCCTCCTTGTAGGTAGTGCCACACAGCCCCCCCTGTAGGTAGTGCCACACAGCCCCCCCTGTAGGTAGTGCCACACAGCCCCCCCTGTAGGTAGTGCCACACAGCCCCCCCTGTAGGTAGTGCCACACAGCCCCCCCTGTAGGTAGTGCCACACAGCCCCCCCTGTAGGTAGTGCCACACAGCCCCCCCTGTAGGTAGTGCCACACAGCCCCCCCTGTAGGTAGTGCCACACAGCCCCCCCTGTAGGTAGTGCCACACAGCCCCCCCTGTAGGTAGTGCCACACAGCCCCCCCTGTAGGTAGTGCCACACAGCCCCCCCTGTAGGTAGTGCCACACAGCCCCCCTGTAGGTAGTGCCACACAGTCTCCCCTGTAGGTAGTGCCACACAGTCCCCCCCCCCTGTAGGTAGTGCCACACAGTCGTCGTCCCCCCCTGTAGGTAGTGCCACACAGCCCCCTGTAGGTAATGCCACACAGCCCCCCTGTAGGTAATGCCACACAGCCCCCCTGTAGGTAATGCCACACAGCCCCCCTGTAGGTAATGCCACACAGCCCCCTGTAGGTAGTGCTACACAGCCCCCTTATACATAGCCACCCCCCCATAGATGGCACCCCCCTTACCTTACTCTAGGGGACGGCTCCAGGAGAAGTCCCTCACTTCACTGTCCATATATGGACAGTGAAGTGAGGGACTTTTCCTGGATCGGAATCCCGGCCACAGCAGTGGGGATTCCGCTTCAGAAGTCCCTGACGTCACTGTGTCCATATATAGACAGTGAATGCAGGGACTTCTCCTGGAGCGGAATCCCCAATCCCCGGCCACAGTGTTGCCGAAGCTGTGGCCAGGGATTCCGCTCCTACAGGGAGCAACAAAATACCCTCCTCCTCACATGCACTTCGCACTGTGAGGAGGAGGAGGAGAGAGCGAGCGACGGAAGACATGGCCGTCACTCGGAACTCATTCAAATGATGGCCGTGTATTACCACAAAACACGACAAAAAAGTGCAGTCAGGTCAGGAATTTTGAGGCAGATTTGTTTCTGCCTGCAAAATACTCCGTGTACAGGTTGTCCGACCAAAGATTGCTATGTCCCATAGCCTACACCGCAAGTAATGAGTCAATGCGACACGACAGTTTTGGATTTCTTGCAACTGTCATCTCGAGGCAACTTGCGCGTTGCGACACAACGACATTGACTTTTATTACATGCAATGTAGGCTACGGGACATAGCGATGTTTGGCTGGTCGACTTGTGTCGTGCGTGGCCAAAGTCGCCGTGTAGCAGATAGACAAATTTATTTACAGAGAAAAATATTATTGAAAAAAAAAAAAGTGTGTGTGTGTGTGTTTTTTTTAATTTTTTACATTACATTATTCTTCTCCCTCTCTGGCAGTCTGTCACAGCGATCACCTGACCAGAGACAACGCCGAAGCTCGGTGCTACAGCGGTCTAGACAGCTGTATCATGGAGTTCCTTACCATTGGCACAGCGTTCACATAGCTGAGCGCCTTACCGTCGGCGTGCAAGCGCTTCTTGGAGGAGCAATGTGATTGCTGTGACACGCTGTCACAGCGATCACATGACCGAAGACCACACTGAGTGGTCTCCGGGTGAAATCTCCGTATGCAGCGGTCTCTAGACAGCTGTATCACATAGCTCCTTAGTCAGCACGTAAGTTCTACTGGGAGGAGCAATGTGATCACTGTGACACGCTGTCACAACGATCACACGACCGGAGACCACACTGAGTGGTCTCCGGGTGAAAGCTCCATATACAGCTGTCTCTAGACAGCTGTATCACAGAGCTCCTCACAGTCGGCGCGTAAGCGCTGCTGTTCGGAGTAATGTGATCGTTGCGACAGGTTGTCACAACGATCACATGACCGGAGACCACGCTGAGTGGTCTCTGGTTAAAGTTCCATGATACAGTTGTCTAGAGACAGCTGTATCACGGCGCTTAAGGTTAAGTGTTAATTGCGGACCGCCCGGGCGTTTATAGTCTATGGGCGGTCCGGAAGTGGTTAAGGAAAGTTGACAGGAGCCGTGACATTAAATACAGTAGAGCCCCTTTGGTAACTAAGAAACCCATGATCGATAGAACAGTCTCCCACTCATCACAATATCGTGCCGTTTGGTTATTAGTCACTAAGGGAATAGTCACACATATTGAAAAATATAGGCTGATTTCAGAAGAAAACTACGTCTGTTGCCAGGTGTTTTTAGAGCTGATTTTCAAAGCGTTTTTGGTGTTTGCAAGCGTATTTTGAGGCATATTTTTTTAAGCGTTTTTTTGTGAATGGAAATCGGCTCCAAAAACTCTTCAAGAAGTGACATGCCTCTTCTTTTTATAAGACGTATTTTTACGAGGCATTTTTTAAATTTAAGTTATCTCCAACTGTAAATAACTGAGTAGGACCGCCCACTGGACTCCTAAACCCAGCTGGGATTTAATTGAATAAATTACAGATCATCCTGAATCTTTCAGCAAGAACTATATATTAATCTGCTCAGCTCCCCTTGCCCTATAATATTTTGAGCGCAGCTTGGTTTGCAGTTTCAACATGACAGGTTCTCTTTAAAATCAGAAAATCAAATCTATGCCTGCTATGAGTATATGTAGATTTGACCCAAAATTTGTGCCATTTTCTGGTTTTAAAAGTAATGGGGTTGCCCACACACGGACAACTGCTGACTTATCCACAGGATAGGTGATCAGCATATTATCGGTGGGGGTTCGACACCCGGACCGATCAGCTGCTCCGGCTGCCTCCGTTCAGCGGATGTCCTTGGCGGAAGCAGATGGCTCTGGTCACGGAATTGCGGCCGAGCTTCAGCTCTGCCCCTGTTCAAGTGAACGGCTGCTATACAGTAGTCGGAGCCATCTGCTTCCAGCTCAGAACACTGCATACTCTGCATAATGTCCGGCATCCGGAGACAACCGGAGCAACTGATCGGTGCGGGGTCTGGTTTTCGGAGCCCCACCAATCATATACTGATGATAGGTCATCAGTTGTCTGTACGTGGACAACCCCTTTAATAAATTTGTCTAAAACTAGGTCTTCTTAGAGACCACTTCCACTTTTCTCGTCTTTTTAAATTGTTAGAAAAGACGAAAATTTGAACGTAAAATTGTCGCACCTCATGAATTGCAACTTTTTGGAGCGCAGTTTACATAAAAAACTAGCATAAATTGATGATGTCCTATAAATTCAATGTAATCTGTCCTAGCAACTATTAACAAAACAGCCCAGTTTTTTTGTGCCAGTTAGTCTAAAAGCAAACATGTCTTTATAATATGCTTTCCTACGAGAGGACCTCTAATGGGGGACCTGTTTTATTTAAAAACCCATTAGTCCCTTAAGAAATTAATAATTTTCAAAGTATATGTTAATAAAAAAAATTGTAAAGATACCTCAGTATATGGCTTACTTTCACTATGCTAATCCTGTGGGGAGTTAAGTCCCGAACTTCCAGGTAGGGGTATCCCAGCATCCCCTGCGTCCTCCCACAATCCCCATGGCAGCATCCAAGCTCAGAACGCGAGATCTCGCTGGTTATTGCGCGATCTTGCGTTCTATCTCAAATAGCTCTATTTACTGTATTAATATAGCCGTTACCGATCGGTAACTGCTATATTAATACAGTAAATAAAGAAAGAACGCAAGATCTTGCGATAACCAGCAAGATCTCGCATACTGTCCTTGGATGCTGTTGTGGGAGGTTGTGGAAGGATGCTGGGAAACCCTTAATGGAAGTTCGGTATTTGCATAGTGAAAGTAAGCCATATACTGAGGTATGTTTACATTTTTAATAAAATATATATATATATATATATATATATATATATATATATATATATATATAGATTTTTTCTTAATGGGTTTTCAAATAAAATAGGTACCCCTTTACAGGTGATAGGTACTCTTTAAAGGGGTATTTCCATAATCTACATTTATCACCTATCCACAGGATACATAAGTGTGTGATGCTGGGACCGATCACGAGAACTGGGATCTAAAGCCCCCCCGTTCCGCCTTACTGCACCTGCTGCTCTTACTCATTGGACTCCCCACAGTGATAAGGAGTATGAATGGAGCAGTTGTTGAGTGTGCGCCCTTCCGCTCCATTCAGTGTCTATGTGTCAGATGGAGAGGGCCGAGTGCTGTACTTGACTGTCTCTGTCAGTCCCATACACTTTGAAAAAAGCGGCACCGCGCATGTCTTTCTGCAGCTCCATTCAAAGATTTCTCTCTGCGTTCGTGAAGTGAGGAGGAAACTCTCGGAACCCCCGATATAGCGAACAGTGGAGGTCCGAGCGGTTGGCCCCCGGCGATTAGACACTTATCACATATTTTGTGGATATGTAATAAATGTTGATTCTGGAAATACCTCTTTAATATTAGGGAAACATATTATAGTGACAGATCCACTTTAACTTTGCTGTGTAACTATGTATTTGCAGATGTTATTCAAAATATGTTCAATCTGATTTGACTGAAGCTTCTTTTTTCTTTTTAAAACAACAAATGAGAAACAGAAAGGACATAGCCACATAAGTATAACAGACAAAAACAACAGCTACATAATACAGTACAATAATGTCCAGGGGGAACTAGGCTGTTAAACAGATCTGGAGTTAACGGCAGATGAGAAGAGGATTTCTCAATAAAAGATTTCTGGTTTCTCACTCTTAAAACCTTGCTCAGATTTCTCCCTACTTGCCTACTGCTGCCAATAAAGAACTATTCGGCGACCTGAGCAAGCAGATGAGAAATTCTAATGCACATGTGGCATGTGACACATTTTTCTTCCACTTAATGGCTGGCATACATGTATACCAATAATTTTCAATAAGTTTAATGCATTTTACAACCCCTCTTAGTCACGCCTCTACTTCTCTACACTTTCCATGACTGTAGAAGTAGCCATAAAAAGTCTCTAAAACACAATAATTTTGGCGCACATCACATACTTTTATTTTTGTGGTGCAATTTTCTACAAATCTTTGTTTGTCAATCTTTCCCTCAATATAATCTTTCCATGTTGCAAGTAGTATTGGTAGATTGATAGTTAGGATTATTTTCTCAGAAGATTTCTGTGAAACAGTGGAGCACTCACATTTTCCATTCCACTCAAAGGGTTCACTGCACTAGGGACATTCCTGATGAGAACACTAGTTTGATGGCACAGGATTTCCTGTTTTCAGCTTTACAGACGTGTGAGTGCAAATGAGCAGAAAGTGATTGTGTTATTCTGCTTTATTGGAACCCAGGTTTGTCATGACAACTGCAATTTTGGCATGGAGTTACTTTTCTGTAGACCTTACTTTCACACTGGGCAATTATTGTTACAATCGCTCAGAAACAAAAAAATCTTGACAATAATTGGCCATTGTAAACAGGCCTTGAGACAGAGAAGTAGGCATAGAGGAATTACAGAGAACAGGTCACATGGTTTTCTTATTTTAGATTACTGACATTTATTAATGTTACACAGCAACACGAAGTCCAACAATTAAAGCATGAGGCTAGTGAATTATTAGCCAGTACAACTTTCTATTGAGGTCACCTAGTATTGGATTTTGTTAAACAGAACATAATTTACTAGACAATTTAAAAGGTGACCTCACTTTGTAATGCACATATTCCCTGTGATTTGCTTAAAGTCCCATTCTCTCATACACTATTACTTGTTAACATGTTACTAAAATGTTAAGTTTGAGGCCCTGTTCACACAGAGTTTTTTTAAACTACTTTGGAAAACGCGCCAAAAAACAGCCGAAAATGCCTCCCATTGATTTCAATGGGAGGCGGACGCGTTTTTTTACTGCGAGTGGTAAAAAATGCTCGCGGTAAAAAGAAGCGACATGCCCTATCTTCGGGTGTTTACGCCTCTGACCTTCCATTGACATCAATGGGAGGCAGAGAAAGCGTATTTCACTGCGTTTTTGGCTGTGGCACTCAATGGGCGTGAGCGAAAATCGCCACGAAAAACGTGGCAAACAGCATGCAGGCAGATGAAAAACTCAGTGCGAACAGGGCCTAAGAACTAGAGTGATGTCAACTTTCTTACTTTAGAGCAGGAGAATTTTAAATTTCTAGAATTAGCGAATGTCTGTAATCAGAAGCCCAGTTACAGGCTACATGAATTCGGTGAAGATCAGCCTGTAATGGGAGGGAGAGGACAGCCATTGGGAGTGTGAGGTGTCATCAGTCATATGGTTATGTTCTTGTTGCTGTTAACGCTAGTAAATGATCCATAATAGCATAACCTGTCCTATGTTCTCTGCAATTCATCCTTAACTCCTTCTCGGTTTTATATCTCATTCAAGTGAAAAATTAAGAAAAAAATGTAAGTGAAACCAGTTGACCGGAGACAACAGCCTCGAAGATTGTGTTATACACCAATAGTTCCCCCTTTCACATAGAAATAGATGCACTCACATTTGGTCGGCTTGCCTCAGAACTTAGCTATTATTCCTGATCGCACTGGAGTCTGGAAAATGTCATATCCCAATGAAAGCTAATAAGGGTTTACAAGAAGCTAATGGCTTTATTACTGCAGACTGGAGAGCAAAGACTGGCAAAGGACAGTCCAGGTTGGTAATTCATAATCTGTTGGTATAAAATGAGCAAGTAAAGTGTTCATCCCAGGGAAATCTAGTCTGGCTATGAAATATACAGAGAAGTACAACAGCAAGTAAAAGGCCAATCAGTTCTAGATATCATTAGTTGAGTTTTGACAATGGTGGTAAGTACAGAAAGAACACTTCTTGTTCTCCTTTAATTGTGAAGTAGTAAAACTGCAAAAGGTAGCCTCATATGTCACAGAACACAATTCTGACAAAGCTAATGAAATCATGCTGTACGTTACCAGTTATCATGCCTTTTCAGTGAACAGACCAAAGATGACCACTGTGTAGAGCACTGAATTCCCTAATCTGTAACAGTCTGCCAGCTACTATAAACAAGCATAATTGATTGCCTAATACCAGGCATATTTGGAAGTACTTCAAATTTCCATGAAGTGCGAAACTAGAAAGCTGCGATTCCTGTTTACAAGAATATATTTTTCTGCTTTAACCTATTCCTGCCTAAACATAACGGTATATGCTGCACACTCAGATCTATGTGTACAGTGCATTCGGAAAGTCTTCAGACCCTTTCATTTATTTCACATTTTGTTATGTTGAGGCCTTGTGTTAAAATAAAAAAAATATATATAAAGTTTTCCCCCATCATTCTAGACTCAATACCACTATGCACTCAATGACAAAGCGAAAACAGAATTTTAGAAATTTTTGCAAATTTATTAAAAATTAAAAACTCTAATTTAGCATGGACATAAGTATTCAGATCCTGTGCTATGACACTTGAAATTTAGCTCTGGGGGTCTCCCATTTGTCTGTCATCTTTGAAATGTTTCTACAACTTGATGGGAGTCCACCTGTGGTAAATTCATTTGATTGGACATGATTTGCAAAGACACACCCCTGTCTATATAAGACAATTCATATCACAGCAAAAACCAAGCCATGAGGAGGACCAAACTGTCTGTAGAGCTCAGAGACCGGATTGTGTGCAGGTACAGATCTGGAGAAGGGTACGAAAAAAATTCTGCTGCACACAACCTCAATTACGGACCCATTCATTTCTATGGCAGATGGACACCTTACCATATATTTACAAGAAGGTGTAAATTTACGGACAAATAGGTGTATATTTACGGACCGTGCTTCCATACTTCATAATGGGAGCACGGCCTGCAAATGCGGACGACTGTCCGTGACCATCCGCGGTCTGCCGCGCCCATAATCATGGACTGTGATTACGGGCTCGGTCGTGTGCATGGTGGAGCCTGAAAGTTTCCAAGAGCACAGTGACCTCCATAATTCTTAAATAGAAGAAGTTTGGAACAACCAGGACTCTTCATAGAGCTGGCTGCCCCAACAAACTAAGTAATCAGGGGAGAAGGGGTTTGGTAAGAAGGTTGACTGAGAACCCAATGGTCACTCTGGCTGAGCTCCAAAGATCCTGTGTGCAGATGGGAGAAACTTCTAGAAGGTAAACTATCACTGCAGCACTCCACCAATCTGGGCTTTATGACAGAAAAAAAACCTGCGCGGTAAAAGTCATGTGAAAGCCCGCCTGGAGTTTGCAAAATAAAGCACCTAAAAGACTCTGACTATGAGAAACAAGATTCTGTGGTCTGATGAAACAAAGATTGAACTTTTTGGCCTAAGCGTCATGTCTGGAGGAAACCAGGCACTGCTCATCTGCCAGTACCATCCCTACAGTGAAGCATGGTGGTGGCAGCATCCTGCTGTGGGAGTGGTTTTCAGCGGCTGGGACAGGGAGACTGTTCAGGGTTGAAAGACAGATGAATGGAGCAAAGTAAAGAGATATTCTTAATTAAAATCTGATCCAGAGTGCCCTGGACCTCAGACTAGGCCAAAGGTTCACCTTCCAACGAGATGATGACACTAAGCACACAGCCAAGACAACACAGGAGTGGCTTAAGGACAACTCAATTGAACATCTCTAGAGAGAACTGAAAATGTCTGTCCACTGACGTTCTCCATCCAACCTCACAGAGCTTGAGAGGATCTTCAGAGAAGAATTGCAGAAAATCCCCAAATCCAGGTTTACAAACCTTGTGCCACCGTACTCCAGAAGACTGGAGGCTGTTATCGCTGCTAAAGGTGCTTCAACTAAGTACTGAGTAAAGGGTCTGAATACTTATGTCAATGGAATATTTCAGTTTTTCCTTTTCAATAAATTAAAAAGATTACTAACATTCTGTTTTCACTTTGTCATTATGGGTATTGAGTGCAGAATGATGGGGAAAAACTAGCATTTTATTTTAGCAGAAGGCCTCAACACAGCAAACTGTGAAAAAATATAAAGGGTCTGAGAACTTTCCAAATGCACTGTGTATATATTAAACTGTATTCTATGCAGATAAGTGTTTTGAAATCCACTGCCCATCCACTGATCTCTGCTTCTGATTTACTAGATAATAAAAATATAGAATAATTTATATGTAGTACTAAAAGGGAACATCAAAAAGAGAAAAATGAAAAAGAACGTATGTGCGTATAAATCGCTGGTGTTGTATCGATGTAGTTTTATAAAATAACTTACTGGTTACCAAGCAATTCTGTCCGAATCTTATAAACACACATAGCTAGATTGTAAATCGTAATGAAATTATGGAAATATGTACAGTATATATTTTTTAAGATGCAGCTGCTCTGTAAACAGAGCAGCTGTATCTTACTCTGAATCCTGTACTCATCAGGTCTATGGGACTGACTGGTTCAGTGTCAGCGGGTCCTGCGTGTCTCTGACACGCAGGATCGAATTGTTACCGATCACATCTAAGTTCATAACTTAGATGTGATCGATTACAGGTCGATCCTACGTGTCAGAGACACGGAGGACTCACTGACACTGTATTTATCAGTCCCGCAGACCTTACGGATTCCGGTCTTAGTGCACAATACAGCTGCTCTGTATACAGAATACAAAGCAGCAGTATCTCAAAAAGTAAAAATTACTTCTAATAAAACCGAATTATAAACTTGGACAAAACACTCTGATTGACCTTTTTAATATATATATATATGTATATATTATAGAATTCCTTTCAAAGTGTACATAGCCTTTAAAGCTTTTTAGTGACTATAGAATAATGCTTTAAAAAACTGAAGCAGACCATCAAAATGCATATAGTAGTTATACAGTTATTTAACTCTTCTATTGCTCTGTTCTGTTCTGTAGCCTTACCTTAATTTACTGTGCTAGCATGAATATGTGGGAATGTGCAGATTGAAAAATGTAAAAAGTTTGTCAGTAAAAGGACTTTAGCTTCTCCTGCCCAGTTCCAGCATATCCCAGCAAAGGTGGATTTGGAGTCAGGAGCATCTTGCGTGTCAATGGCCTGTCCCAATGAACACATTCATTATTGTTAATGACGTTTTTATGATTTTTTTGCTTTATTACAGTCTCTTATTAGCTATAGCATTTACAAGAACTCATTGTCCTGATAACATTTCTATCACTATAAAATAACAATGCTGGAGCATCGTTTCTTTGAATGATGCAATGTGCCGTTCAATCGTTATCCTACTAGATATTTATGAGTAAATTTACAACAATTCCCCATCAATGGCCACAGCGGTCACATGCCATACATACTGACCTGACTGAGGCAGCCAGTAATTGGCTGGAGCAGTCATATTTCAGTATGGAATATCTTCGCTGAAGCGAGTTAAACACAGACCGGCGGGGAAGCAATGGTCCGGCAGCACTGCGGCAGCACTGCGGCAGCAGGGGATTTAAGATGTGACTGTTTTTTTTCCCTCTTATGTTATGGCATATGCAGTTGGTCCTGTAAGCTTATACACAACAATGAAGCAGTGATTAACAGCAAATATATGTGGACTTGTAAATTTACATAGTACAAAGACCTGAACTAGTGGAAGGCACTTTGCATCCACTGGCTAAATGTATATGCACTTAACATATACAGAACAAGAGACTGTGGGTATGTTGGGGATGAGTGGCAGACTGCCTATGAGGTATTGCACAATCACCCTTCTGATTGACTGTACTATAGTAATAAAGTTTCTGCATCTTATGAGACGTATATATATATTTTTTTTTAGAATGATATTTTTCTTCGACACTATGACAAAGGTCCCTGCAGGAACAAGCTTGGACATTCAAGAGCATCAGTTATGTGGAACAGAACACAGGTATTTACAAAATAAAAATCTTGCACTGGTAGTTCTTAATTGTGTGGAGAAAGGTGTACACATCTTCCCAATATTCATATTTTCAGGATGCCTCCATCCCATAATAAACACATTTATTAATACATTAAAAAAGTGATACTAGTGTGGACACATAGTATAGATTAAGAACACAAGTTACAATGATGATGAGAATATAGCAGAAATGGAGCCAGTCTAGTGTGGGTGCCAAAGTTAGTTAAGGGAACGGTTGGATTACATTACCCACAAAGATTAGCAAAATGAGGACTGGTTAGGTTGAAGGAGTGATTTAAATACTATGTACAAATATATTTAGGGTAATTACAGAGATGCGTGTAATACTTTTTCAATAGCTAGGCCTGTAACCATGACAAAAGGGGCATTTACTACGTTTTAGGCCATGTTCAAACAGCAAAAGTTTAGGCTGAAAAATACGAGGCTGATTTCAAGAGAGAACCGCCTCTGAATCAAGGCATTTTTGGATTTGATTTTTAAAGCGTTTTTTATTTCGTCAAATACTCAAGAATTTATCTACCAAAGCAACACCTGCTAAAAACACAACAAAACGCATAGTTGCAACCCAGCCTAAAGGGTTTTTTTCCCCCTTGATTTTAGATCCTAAGGAGTGGCCATCAAAATAAAATGCCAGAATAGTCCTTTAAAGTCAATAATGGTTAAATACTGTGAACTGGCTGAATTTGCATTTCTATGTATGTAGCTAAATTAAGCAGTGATTCTGTTTATCGACTGTCTTGAACCCGCTGTCATTTTAAGTGGTTATATTTTATGACTTGTTATTGGTGTAAGAGAGTTAAAAGAAATCTTATAGAAAAACAGTACCTTCCAAAAGTTTTTGATATGTCTTAGGGCCTATTCACATCAGCGTTGTCTTTCCGTTGAGGGGTTCCGTCAGAGGTTTCCGTCGTGGAACCCCTCAACGGTATGTCAAACGGAAACCTTAGCTTCCGTTTGCGTCACCATTGATATCTATGGTGACGGAAACATTGCTAACGGTTTCCGTTTGTCACCTTTCCGGCAAGTTTCAGTTTTTTCGACGGAATCAATAGCGCAGTCGACTGCGCTATTGATTCCATCGAAAAAACGGAAACCTGCTGGAATGGTGACAAAGAGAAACCATTAGCAATGTTTCCTTCACCATTGATATCAATGGTGATGCAAATGGAAGCTAAGGTTTCAGTTTTACTTTCCGTTGAGGGGCTCACCCGACGGAAACCTCTGACTGAACCCCTGAACGGAAAGCCAACGCTGATGTGAACCGGGCCTTAGACATATATCAGAAGTTTCCAGGTGCTGAGACCCCACCGTCGCACTCAGCTGAGTGCCCTGCATCTTCGGCTGTAATCGGCGCTCCTTGCTAGGCTGAAGACATGAAAGCCGTCTTTAGAATAGCAAGGAATGCCAATTTTAGCCGAATACACAGGGTGCTCAGCAGAGTGTTTCTGCACCTTTCAGCGATGGTGGGAGTCTCAACACCCGGTCCCCAACTAAAGTTACTCTTTAATATATGAAGTGTCATAATTTTAATAATAATTGTAATATTCTATTATCATACTTCACTTATTATTATTTTTTTTCTTATCCTGTTATTTTGTCCTGTTTTTCTTTCATCTGAAACACTATAATTTAAAAAAAAAAAATTATTTAAGAAATAAATATTTTTTGATTTTTTTGTTACAGGTTGTGGGTATTCTTGTTGGCTTAGGTATCATTGCAATTGTGACATCGCCCTTACTGCTTTTAGCATCACCATGTATCATCTGCTGTGTCTGCAAATCCTGTAAAGGAAAGAAGAAAAAGCATGGTCCTTCACCAATTGCTTAATCCAGATGGAACTGTTAATTTTTTAAAAGGTTGAAATAATCCCAAACTAGGCATTTATCATTCAGGCTCAATAAATATTCTAGACAATCTGTTGTAATTTTTTAGCATTTTACTTTGACAATATACTGTTTTCTTTAATAAATTTTATATAATATATAGTATATTGACATTTTATGCTATATTCCTCTTGTTCTCTGATATATCTATATAAACATATTTATATTTCAAAGATGGTAAAGACACTGTTAGGGTATGTGCACACGACAACGCCAAATACGTCTGAAATTACGGAGCTGTTTTCAGGAGAAAACAGCTCCTGAATTTCAGATGTTTTACAAGTGCACGCGTTTTTCGCGGCGTCTTTTACGGATGTAATTAGAGCTGTTCTTCATTGGAGTCAATGAAAAACTGCTCCAAATACGACCCAAAAAGTGTCCTGCACTTCTTTGATGCGGCCGTAATTTTACACGCTGTCTTTTGACAGCGACGTGTAAAATGACAGCTCGTCTGCACAGAACATCGTAAGACCCATTGCAAGCAATGGGCAGATGTTTGCCGACGTATTGGAGCCGTCTTTTCAGGTGTAATTTGAGGCGTAAAACGCCTCCATTACATCTGAAAATAGGACGTGTGAACATACCCTTAAAGAGATTTTTGTTTCTGTCAGTGCTAATTTACTTTTAAAATTTAGTTTTGGTCTTTTTTTTAAATTTTAAAATATGACTTGTTATTGTTTCCTTTGTTAGGAAGAAATTTCTTATTTGCAAAATGTGCAATGGTTTATGAGCTTTTTCACTGCGTACTATACCTGAGTAATTTATAAAAAAAAAAATAATAATAAAAATACAGACTGTTTTTAAGAAATAATTCCATTTGTGCTAATGTTGTCTAAATAAGAGACATTATAAGGCTATGTTTACACAGCATTTTTTGACGCGGAAACCGCGCGGCAAAACTCGTAAAAAACGGCCCGAAACTGCCTCCCATTGATTTAAATGGGAGGCGGTTTTACCGTTCGCGGGAGAAGGAAGGGACATGCCCTATCTTCGGGCGTTTACGCCTCTGACCTCCCATTGACATCAGTGGGAGGCAAAGAAAGCGTATTTCGCGGCGTTTTATGCCCGCGACGCTCAATGGCCGCGGGCGAAAAATGCAGCGAAAATCGGCGTGCAGGGAGAGAAAAATCTGCCTCAAACTTCCACATGGAATTTTGAGGCAGAATTTCCGCCTGCAAAAAACTGTGTGAACATAGCCTAACACTACAATAAGGCTGCACATGTGGAGAAATACTAAGGGCTTGTGAATTTATGTATACGAGAGTCTCCTTATCTTAATAGTTGGTTGCGATTATTGGGAACCTTTTTTTTTTATACAAAATACCATGATACTGATGAGCATCCTATTTTTAAAATTATCTTGTCCAGATTTGAAAAATATCTTGGGAATGGAAGTAGATTTTTCTGTGAACTAAATACTTACTATTTGTTAAACTCGACCTGACATAAAATGCAGACAACAGGTCCCATTTAAGGAGAAGGTAGTGACAAGAGGACTGAAACATAATGTAAGCTACTTATAAATTACATTATTTAGAAAAAAGTGCTGCACTATATCTGTATTTACTCACTGGCCACTATTATTAGGTAAAGCTTAATAGTAATTAGTAGAATCCCCACTTTGTTGTTAAAACAGCCTGAAATCTTAATGGCATGGATTCAAAAGTTGCTGGAAACATTCCTTAAAAATTCTGGTCCATACCTTTGCATGATTACTGCAGACTGTTTCTGCCGCACATTCATAATGCATATCTCCTCTTACACTAAATGAATAAGGCACTCAATTGGATTGGGATGTTTTGACTCAGCAGGCCATTTGGGACCCTGCTGAAAGTAAGAATTAGGCCTCATTTACACGAGCGTGTGCGTTTTGCGCGCGCAAAAAACGCAGCGTTTTGCGTGCGCAAAAGGCACTTGACAGCTCCGTGTGTCATCCGTGTATTATGCGCGGCTGCGTGATTTTCGCGCAGCCGCCATCATAGAGATGAGGCCAGTCGACGTCAGTCACTGTCCATGGTGCTGAAAGAGTTAACTGATCGGCAGTAACTCTTTCAGCACCCTCGACAGTGCATTCCGATCACCATATCGAGTAACCTGTTTAAAAAAAAAAAGAGGTTCATACTTCCCGAGAACTTCCCGGCCGTTGCCTTGGTGACGCGTCCTTGGTGACGCGCCTCTCTTGACATCTGGCCCCACCTCCCTGGATGATGCGGCAGTCCATGTGACCGCTGCAGCCTGTGCTTGGCTTGTGATTGGCTGCAGCTGTCACTTGGACTGAATTGTCATCCCGGGAGGTCAGACTGGAGGAAGAAGCCGGGAGTTATCGGTAAGTCAGAACTTTTTTTTACACGTTCACGTATATTGGAATCGGAAGTCACTGTCCAGGGTGCTGAACCAGTTTAACTCTTTCAGCACCCTGCACAGTGACTGTCTCCTGCCGGGTTCGGTCAAAACGAGTTCGGCCGAACCCGGTAAAGTTCGGTTCGCTCATGTCTAAGACACTCCGTTCGGATGTTTGTAAACAGAAAAGCACGTGGTGCTTTTCTTTTTACATTCAGTTTGACAGCTCTTGCGCGAATCACGCAGTTCGCACGGAAGTGCTTCCGTGCGACCTTCGTGGTTTTCACGCACCTATTGACTTCAATGGGTGCGTGATGCACGAAAAACGCATGATTATAGAACATGTCATGCGTTTTACGCAACGCACTCGCGCTGCACAAAATTCACGCATCGTCTGCACTGCCCCATAGAGTAATATAGGTGCGTACGACACGCGTGAAAAGCACGCGCGTCGCACGTGCGTATATTACGCTCGTGTAAATGAGGCCTAAGTCTTACCGGTAATTCCGTTTCCTTGAATCTACCATGACGACACACTAGGAGGAAGAAGCCTTGACCTTTGTAGGGACAGGAACTGAAAGTGGTTAAAAGGACCCCACCCTCAGCCTTCCACCTGTGTGTACCATATCACTACACCGGAAGGAACTAGCTAATGCTATATATATGGTGCACATGGTGATGCTGCTGCAAATTCAACTGTACGCCTGGAGCTGTGGTGTCTTCTCTCTTCCGACGCCAAGGTTGAAGGACCTGTGGGTAATGTCATCACTCCCAGCCAGCTTCTTTCACTACAGACACAGCGTGACGTCACCCTCAGGTCCTTCAACCTTGGCGTCGGAAGAGAGAAGACACCACAGCTCAAGGCGTACAGTTGAATTTGCAACAGAATCACCATGTGCAGGTAAGCATAGCAAACTCCCTAGAGACGAGCATATTAACCTTTTGGACGCCTTTCAGCCGATGTATCTGCTTTGTCTGACGACAAGATTGAAGGACCTGTGGGTGACGTCACGCTGTGTGTCTTTAGTGAAAGAAGCTGGGTGGGAACGATGAGAAGTGTATGATGCGGATTCGTCCGCATCATACACTTCTATTCACAACGCCCAGTTAGAAAAACAAGTAAACACGCCCAGTTGTTAAAAACACAATACACGCCCAGTTGGAAATACGAAAAAAAACACGCCCAGTTGTCCATTTCAAAGCTCATTTGCATAATTATTAAATTGCTCATAACTTGGCCAAAAATGATCGTTTTTAAAAAAACAACCCGTTACTGTTATCTACATTGCAGCGCCGATCACATGCAACAGGAGATAGGGATTTGATAATCTGGTGACAGAGCCTCTTTAAGATGTGCTTTGAAGCGGCTCCAGCCACAGGATCGACACCCGGCTACAGCATGTGATGTTATCACCCAGAGACCTTTCACTCCTTCCTACCCTGGACACCATTTGTAGGTTTTGTTTATAAAATTAAATATATGTTTTAGGGGATTTTTAGATGTTATTTAAATTGACTTTTATTTAAAAAAAAATGAGTTTTTTTCAGATGCAGCTTTTATGTATTCTCTATACATAGAAGCTGCAGTCTTCGCTATCAGCCTATTCCGTCAGTGAACTCCCTTGTCACCCCATCGTCTCGGTGACTAACAATGGCCTCAAAGTCTGCCATGTGCGGAAGCCTATTCGGGCCTAATAGGCTGCCTGCCAGTGTAAAGCTCACAGGAATAATACATTGCAATACAGAAGTAGTGCAACGTATTCTAGAAGTGATCAGAAGTGACTATGGTTAAGTCCTATAGTGAGACAAAAAAAAGCCTAAAAAAAGTTTATTAAAATGTTGAAAAATTTAAGAAAAAAACCCGCTTTATTATGTAAAAAATAACAAATGATCCAAGTAAAAACGCTTAAAAAGTTCATAAATGCTGTTTTTTGTTCATCCCAGTCCTTTAAAGAGTATGTACCCTAAAATGGTATCAATGAAAAGTCAACTCATCCTGCAAAAAACAAGTCCTACCACAGCTCTGTGGACGGAAAAATAAAAAGTTATGGCTCTCTGAATATGACCGCATCAAAATATGATTTTGTTAAAAAGTTAACTTCTGCAAAAGTAGTAAAACATAGATAAACTATTTAAATTTGGCATCGCCGTAATTATACGACCCACAGAATCAAGTTAACATGGGATATATAACGCACCGTAAACGGCATTAAAAAAAAGACAACAAAGCAATGTTCGAATTGTTTTTTTTGTTTATCCCTGCCTCCCAAAAAACTGAATAAAAAGAGATCAAAAAGCTGTTTGTACCTCAAAATGGTATTTTTCACTGTATATTTATAAATTATTGTGCTCCCACAATTTAATTATTACAATTTACTGATAGTGCCCAAGAGTAAAACAATTGTTATTAAATATCTCGTTAAAACCAGGGATACAATCCCCTCTGTCATAACCCAATCCGCTCAAAATTCTAACAAGAAAAAAACGATATGAGTTCATCGGCTGATTCAATTGTGAACCCTATGGATGAATGCTTATATTGATATCGGAGGTAACGTGTGCTTTACAATGTTGCTACAGCAGACCAAACCCTAACTCTAGATGGACAGACAGGGCATTCCCTGAGTGTCCAAGGTGATGGGCTGTATGATCTAAGTATGCTGTGAACTGCACTCATTCCCCCACTGTCCTGACACTATGCGTTTCTATATCCCATATCATCAGGGGTCTTCTTAAGATTCAAAGATGCTGACCGTTGTGCCAGTGATAATTCGTATCAGTTATTAGTTGTGCATACCTTTGCATGATTACTGCAGACTGTTTCTGCCGCACATTCATAATGCATATCTCCTCTTACACTAAATGAATAAGGCACTCAATTGGATTGGGATGTTTTGACTCAGCAGGCCATTTGGGACCCTGCTGAAAGTAAGAATTAGGCCTCATTTACACGAGCGTGTGGTGACGCGCCTCTCTTGACATCTGGCCCCACCTCCCTGGATGAGGCGGCAGTCAATGTGACCGCTGCAGCCTTCTTAAGATTCGAAGATGCTGACCGTTGTGCCAGTGATAATTCGTATCGGTTATTAGTTGTGCAACATAGCGTGTTCGCACTTGATAACAGCGACACGCCATAGCTGGGAATGAGAGTTTATATAAACAACACTTCCCGCCTCTCATTCCGACCATGCCGCCCCGCCAGCCAATCCAGAACTTTGACGTCACCTATGACGAACGGCCGTTCAGAGCGAGGCGGAACATGTGATCCGCCCCGCCAATCACTGCCGCAACATCCACCAGGGGATGCCGGCGTTCGGAAAGCTGCAGCGGACGCCTCCTTAGGAAAGAACGAGACTTGTTATGAGGGAGGGTGGGTCCAATTCTCGGGGCAGTAACGGATGCCAATACAGTAGGCATCCTAGCCACCCAAAGCTAGTGCATGATAACATCATGCCAATCCACCACATAAAAGGGATAAATTCCCAAAGCAAAATCCAAATCTACATAAATCGATGGGTACTGTACACATGGATACAATGTGGAACATTTAACGAGGGAGATATATAGATGTTATATGTCAAAGCATAATATCACCCATACAGCCACACTGCTACATTTGTACATGTGTGTGTGCATATATATATATATATATATATACCATCATAACAATTCATTACATATATGCCTTTCGTCACCAAGCATATTTAATTCAAGATGGTCATGGTTGAGAATTCTCAGAATATCTACAAAGAGATGTGAACAACTTCAGGGATGCAATTCCCCAGTACCATCGCAGTAGGGAGTTGTTATTGGCAGAAAAATTCTTATAGGAAATGTCTCTATTATTTATTGACAAAAGATAAGATGAGGACAAGAGAGGGCAAGAGGGCCAGTGAAAGTGATAACATATCCCCGGAAGAAGATATAACATATTACAGAGGGTGATACCTATATAAAGCATGTATAGTTGACCTGGTCATTCAGACCATCTGGCAGGATGCAAACCATCCTGTAAATCCATTGTGCCTCCTTTCACAAACTTAAATTATCCCAGTCTCCTCCTCTCTTAGGAGGACAAACCCACTCAATTGCTTAAAAGCATAGACACTCTCCTTTCCCATGATGTTTCTCATGTACATGTTTAGAGATAGGGGTGTCTCTTTTATTGCCAATATCCCCAACATGCTCTCTAATACACCGACGAAATTGTCTAATTAAATTCGCTACATAGTTTAGTGGGCACGGACAGGTGATGAGGTATATGACATCCATTGTCCTGCAGTTGATAAAATCTAGAATATTGTATACCATTTGAGTGGTCACACTTCGAAAACTTTCTCCTCTTTGAATAAAGCTGCAGGCCCTGCAGTTGCCACATCTGTGCGTACCTGGTATCTTCCGATTTAGCCATGTCCCCACACGCTCAGCAGGGTCAAGGCAACTGTGAATCACTCTATCACTAATGTTTTTACCCCTACAAAAAGTGACCGAGGGTTTGTCGGTAATCCTGTCTGATATGTCCCTGTCTGCACTCAAAATCTGCCAATATCTTGTAAAAATCTGCATTACCTCAGGTTGTTTTGAGTCAAAAGTGCCTATAAGCCTGGGGATATTAGCGTCTGCCTTTTGACTTGGTGCCAGAAGTTTAGATCTCTCTGAGACTCTCGCGGACTCCATTGCTGTATCTATGATCTTTTTGGGAAAACCTCTCTCCCTGAACTTTTTTTGCAGTTTTCTGGATTGAGTCTCAAAGTCTGACATGGAACTGCAGTTCCGTCGTACTCTCAAAAACTGGCCTCTCAGAATGCCACGTTTCAGAGGATAAGGGTGACAACTATTCCATTGAAGGAAATTATTGGTAGCAGTTACCTTACGATGGACCTTAGTTTGTATCATCCCTTCCATTGTTTTTGAAATTCTCAAGTCTAGAAAGGACAGAGTCCTCGCTGGTAAATCTAAGCCCCAACGTGTTCTTATTGAGGGCAGATACAAAGGCATTAAACTCCTGCACTGACGAATTCCAGAATAACAAGACATCATCAATATACATTATCCATGGGCCAAGCAATGATATCCATTTGGAGAAAAGGTCCCCTAAGATCACCATCTCTTTCCACCAGCCGAGGTACAAGTTAGCATATCTGGGGGCCGCTGGGCTCCCCATAACAGTACCCCGCTGCTGCTGCTGGAAAATATGGTCCTCGAATACAAAAAAGTTATGTTCTAAAACAAAATGTAATAGACACAGGACTAAATCATTGTGGGCCATAAATTGAGTGCCTCTGGATCTTAAAAAATAGCTAACTGCCTGATAACCCAGGCCATGTGGGTTGGAAGACTATAATGCCTCTACATCCAAGCCGGCTAACATGGTCCCAGGTTCCAGAATAATCCCATCAATGCGTTTAAGCACATCTGTCGTGTCTCGGACATAGGATGACAAGCCCAGGACAAATGGGCGCAGAACTTTATCAACATAAGTGCTGATATTTTGAGTCCAGTTATTAATGCCTGACACAATTGGTTTCCACAAAGTGGGGGATACCCCTTGTGGATCTTAGGCAGGCTATAAAAACATGCCATAGTAGGGAACTGTGGGAAGAGAAAATTAAATTCACTAGCACTAATAACTTTTCTATCCTTAGCTTCTCATAAGATTTCAAGAAGTTCAGCTTTATATACTTGTGAATCTTATAGTAATCAAAATTCAACAAGATATCCTCACACATCTTGTTATAGTCCCCTCTATTCATAATCACAATATTCCCATCCTTATCGGATGCTTTCAGGATAATGTTCTTTTTCGTTTCCAGGGTGACTAGCGCTTCTTGTTCATAAAAAGAAAGTTTGTTTTGCATCCCATTTAGATCCTGATCCATCTTCCTCATCTCATCTGAGACGAGATCAACAAATAAATCAAGATTGCTAAAATCACCAATGTGTGCAGTTGACAGCATACTTAGATCATACAGCCCATCACCTTGGACACTCAGGGAATGCCCTGTCTGTCCATTTAGAGTATGTTCACACGGCCTATTTTCGGCTGTTTTTCGGGCCGTAAACGCTCGAAATACGGCCGAAAAATCGGAAGCAGAGTGCCTCCAAACATCTGCCCATTGATTTCAATGGTAAAACTGTGTTTCTGTTCCGACGGAGCGTTTTTCGTGGCGTTTTTTTACGCGTAAAAAAACGTCTGCGAAAAAGAAGTGCAGGAGACTTCTTGGGACGTTTTTGGAACCGTTTTCCATAGACTCTAGTGAAAAAAGCTCCACAAACGGCCGTAAAAAAGCAGCGAAAATCGTGAGTGGCACAAAAACGTCTGAAAATCCGTATTTTCAGAAGTTTTTCAGTTTGCGTGTGAACATACCTTTAGGGTTTGGTCTGCTGTAGCAACATTGTAAAGCACACGTTACCTCCGATACCAATATAAGTGTGTTCATCCATAGGGTTAACAAGTGGAGCAGCTGATGATCTTATATCTTTTTTTCTTGTTATAATTTTGAGCACATTGGTTTATGACAGGGAGGATTGGATCCCTGTTTTTAACGAGATATTTAATAAAAATAGTTTTACTCTTAGTCACCATCAGTGAATTGTACCGCAAAATGGTACCAATGAAAACGATAACTCATCCTGAAAAAAAACAAAAGTTATGGCTCCCAGAATATGGCGACTTTAAAACATAATTTGGTTAATAAAAGTGTTTTTATTGTGTAAGCGTAAAAAAAAACAAAAAACTTTTACTGCAGAATAAAATTAACAGGTCATGAAAACAAAGCTCAAAAAGCAATTGCGCAGTTGATTTTCTTATTCCCCAAAAATATTTTTTTTTTAAATACATTATACGTACTCCAAAATGGTGGCATTGAAAAATACAATTCGTCTCTCAAAAAAAATGCCCTCGTACAGCTACGTTGATGGAAATATTAAAGAGTTATGGGTCTCATAATTCAATTATGCATAATGATGGCCCAGACTAATTAATACGCCCAGCAATTTTTCTCCCAAAATACTACATCATTATTTGCGAGACCACACAGGTGGACCCCATAGACGCAGTGGACATAATGAACTTTTGGGGCTTTGTGTTGCATACAGGGTTAGTGAAGAAGCCAAAAATTAGGCAATACTTGCACACAGAAACTTTAGACAACAACCCCGATTAACTGAATAGCCATGTCTCATGGTACAAAACACTGGCCGTGTACATCATACAGATGGATGTATAATGCTTGTATTATAGATGGCATTGCTGTCCCGATGTGCAGGTCAGTTACAAGATGTGTTTATCCAGGCCCTAATACTTCTGAACCAGGAAGAAGAGGGCTTAAGCACCCCAAACTGTAAAGAAGGAAAAGACCCCCCCCCCCAAAAAAAAGCAGCACGTGTTCCAAAAGGGGGATAAGAAAGGACACCATATAGAAGTGCAACACCTGCGCTGAAAAAGCCTGGCCTGCGCATGAAAGAATGCTTCAAAGCGTACCACACATCTATTTACCCCATTAATATACCACCTTATTATGCCCTGATGTACTCAGCACAGCTTACATATGCCCCCACATTATAAATTGAATTACCAGAAAACCCCCAAACAAAACTACTACCTTGCAAAATCCGCTTTTCAAAGGCCAAGTGGTGGTACTTCCGAGTCCAACAGTGTGACCAAACAGCAGTTTATGAACACATATTGGGCACACTGGCGTAGCTATAGGGGTCGCAGCGGTCGCAATTGCGACCGGGCCCCGAAGCCAGGGGGGCCCACGGCCCCCCCGCACCACATCAATAAAAGTTACTATAGTAACTCGGGCCGCGGGCCCCTGTTACTATAGTAACATACTTTACTTACCTTCCTGGTTCCGGATGGCAGCGGAGGTCCTGACGTCAGGCGCTGTGCGCAGCGCATGACGTCACAGCGCTATGCGCCGCGCACAGCATCGAGACGACAGAATTCCCGCCGCGGCCGAAGAGGAAGGTAAGGTTAGCCCTGACTGGCGGGGTCCGACTCCCGGGACCTGCCAATCAGTTGTTTTGAAGGGGCCGCAGCACTCGTACGAGAGCTGCTCCCCTTCATTCCTGTCACTTCATCCCGGTCACACTGTGAATCCGTGTCGGCGATTCACAGTGTGGGCGAGTAGTGAAATGAAGGGGAAGCAGCTCTCGTACGAGTGCTGCGGCCCCTTCAAAACAGCTGATTTGCGGGTCCCGGGCGACACATCAGCTATTGATGGCCTATCCCGTGGATAGGCCATCAATGTTTAGGGACTGCACAACCCCTAAGCCTACGATGTATCAGGCTTAGGGGGCCCATGAGACAGGATCACAGATTGTGTGATCCTGTCTGCTGGGCCCTGTATCTAAGCCAATCACATGGTAGGCTTAGATACATGGCCCATGCGTGATCCTGTCTGCTGGGCCCTGTATCTAAGCCAATCACATGGTAGGCTTAGATACATGGCCCGTGCGTGATCCTGTCTGCTGGGCCCTGTATCTAAGCCAATCACATTGTAGGCTTAGATACATGGCCCATGTGTGATCCTGTCTGCTGGGCCCTGTATCTAAGCCAATCACCTGGTAGGCTTAGATACATGGTCCATGTGTGATCCTGTCTGGTGGGCCCTGTATATAAGCCTACCACACTGTAGGCTTAGATACATGGCCCATGCGTGATCCTATCTGCTGGGCCCTGTATCTAAGCCAATCACATGGTAGGCTTAGATACATGGCCCATGTGTGATCCTGTCTGCTGGGCCCTGTATCTAAGCCTACCACACTGTAGGTTTAGATGCAGGGCCCCAGCATACAGTAATCTTATACTGTATAAGATTACTGTCTGCTGGACCCTGTATCTAAGCCTATGTTGTGGTAGGCTTAGATACAGGGTCCCACAGACAGTATCACACATGGGCCCTGTATCTAAGCCTAACACATGTGTTACTAATCGTTTTTCTTGTGTGTTTTCTTACAGGTTCGGTCGTTGGACTACGTCGGATTCCAGGACTACTTCGATGACAGCTTTTTTTTTATTATCAATAAAATGGTTAATGAGGGCTGTGTGGGTTTTTTTTTTATTTCAATAAAATATTTTTTCTATGACTTTGTGTTTATTTTTAAACTATATTACTACCGCCTTAGTAATGGCCGCCGGCTGATTGACGACGTCCATTGCTAAAGCGGGGCTTAGTGTTAGCCGGTGCAGAGGCAAACACTAACCCCCTTTATTACCCCGGTACCCACCGCCACCAGGGGTGCTGGGAAGAGCCGGGTACGATCCAGTACCTGACCATCTGTAGTGATGGCCGGGCACCAGGGCAGCCGCAGGCTGGTATTATCAGGAGGGGAAAGGCGAAAAACAGTGGCCCTTCCTAACCTGGTAATGCTAGGCTGCTGCTGCTTTATTGTATCTGGCTGGTTATGAAAAATGGGGGGGACCCCACGTCATTTAAAAAAATAAAAAATAATTGGAAAGAACGATGTGGGATCCCCCCCAATTTTCATAACCAGCCAGATACAACACAGCAGCAGCAGGCAGCATTACCAGGGTGGGAAGGACCACTGTTTTTGGCCTTCCCCAGCCTACTACCAGCCTGCGGCCACTCCGGTGCCTGCCCGTCACTACAGATGGTCGGGTACTGGTTCGTACCCGGCTCTTCCCAGTACCCCTGGTGGCGGTGGGTACCGGGGTAATAATGGGGGTTAGTGTTAGCCTTTGCACCGGCTAACATTAAGCCTCGCCTTAGTAATGGAGGTTGTCAATCAGCCAGCGGCCATTACTAAGGCGGTGATAATAAAGTTTAAAAAGATACAAGCACATAGAAAAAATATTTTATTGAAATAAAAAAACACAACCCTCATTACCCATTTTATTGAGAATAAAAAAAACGCCGTCATTGAAGTCCTCGAATCCGAAGTCCAACAACCGAACCTGTAAAAAAACACAAACACACAAAAATTATCAGTAACACATAAAGAAGCAAAATTATTATTCTTACCTATCCTGGGTCCAGCGCTGGAGACGCAATGTCAGCGAGCTGGGCCCTGTATCTAATCCAATCATGTGTGATACTGTCTGCTGAGCTGTGTATCTAATCCAATCATGTGTGATACTGTCTGCTGAGCTGTGTATCTAATCCAATCATGTGTGATACTGTCTGCTGGGCCCTGTATCTAATCGTATCTTGTGTGATACTGTCTGCTGAGCTGTGTATCTAATCCTATCATGTGTGATACTGTCTGCTCAGCCACTGTATCTAATCCTATCATGTGTGATACTGTCTGCTGGGCCACTGTATCTAATCCTATCATGTGTGATACTGCCTTCTGAGCCACTGTATCTAATCCTATCATGTGTGATACTGTCTGCTGAGCCACTGTATCTAATCCTATCATGTGTGATACTGTCTGCTCAGCCACTGTATCTAATCCTATCATGTGTGATACTGTCTGCTGAGCCACTGTATCTAATCCTATCCATAGTTGATAGGGTCGTAGTGCTATAGATATGCTATGCTGTCTCATATACACACTTTTTTTTGGGCGGACACATATGTATTGGGGCTATTTCCCTGACATTTTAAGCCCTGAGGGTATGTTCACACGGCAGCGTCTGTTACGGCTGAAATTACGGAGCTGTTTTCAGGAGAAAACAGCACCGTAATTTCAGCCGTAATGGCATGTGCAGGCGTCTTTCGCTGCGTCCATTACGGACGTAATTGGAGCTATTTTTCCATGGAGTCCATGGAAAACGGCTCCATTTACGTCTGAAGAAGTGACAGGCACTTCTTTGACGCGGGCGTCTTTTTTACGCGCCGCCTTTTGACAGCGGCGCGTAAAAAAAAAAAATGACCGTCGGCACAGAACATCGTAAGACCCATTCAAATGAATGGGCAGATGTTTGCCAACGCTTTTGAGCCGCATTTTCGGACGTAATTTAATGCTAAAACGCCCGGATTACGTCTGTAAATAGGGTGTGTGAACCCAGCCTTAGTGACGCCCCGGCTGCTAGTGCTGCATTGTTGGGTCACTTAGGAGACCCAGCGATGCAGCTGAAAGCTGCGGACCGTCGGCCATGAGAAGTTTGCGGGGGGGGGGGCCCAGTGAGAATTCTTGCATCGGGTCCCATGAGCCTTTCGCTACGCCCCTGATTGGGCAGTACCATACTGGGGAGAACCCACTCAATAATTTATGGGTATGGCACAAGCTAGGCGCAACTGAAATTGCGTATTTGGAAAATTGCAGATTTCACTCTGCAACATCCATTGCACACTAATTCTGGAAAACACCTGTGGGGTTAAAATGCTCTCTACACCCCTAAACCCATGCCAGCCAAATCTGCACTCCAAAAACCATATGGCGCTCCTTCCATTCGATGTGCCTAAGCAGCAGTGTGTGACCACATATGGGATATTACCGTGCTCTGAAGAAATTGGGGAAAAATTATGGGGTGCTTTTTCTCCCAAACTGTTAAAAATTTAATTTTTCATTTTCACAGCTCCGTTCTAATAAATTCTTTTAAACACCTGTTGGGTCTAAATGCTCACTACGTTTCTAGATAAATTCCTTAAAGAGGCGTAGTTTCCAAGATAGGGTATTTTTTGGGGGTGTTTCTTATGTTATGTTATGGCACCGCCAGGCCCCAAAATCCACAAGTGGCTCCTTTATTTCTGATTCCTGTATTTTAATCAAGTTACACACTGGAGCCACATGTGGGATATAAACTATAAACTACAGTACTAGATACAATACATATTAAAGTGTAGCTAAACGTTTAACAAACACACTGAGACCCCCACCAATCGCTAAAACGAAGAAGCTGAAGCGCTCAGCTGCTTTGTATCTGTTTGGTTTTCTCCGGAAATGAATGCATTGGAGGACGAACCCAATAGAAAGTCTGAGCCCATACTCCGATACATTCATTTCCGGAAAAAGCTGAACTTACACGAAGCAGCTGAGCGCTCACAGCTGCTTCATTTTAGCGATTGGTGGGGGTCTCAGTGCTCGGACCCCCACCAATCAAAACTTCTGACATGTCACTATGACATGTCAGAATTTTGTTAAACGTTTAGCTACACTTTAAGTTTTTCAGTATTTGAGTTTTGGATTAAAATGAAATATCTGCAAAAATGAATATTAAACAATGTTACCTCCACTTTCCTTTAATTCCTGTGAAACACCTAAAGAGTTAACAAACTTCCTAAAAGGTCAGTGAATGTGATTAGTTCAACTTTATAATTAGTTTTTATAAAAAATTATTTTTGGAGGTACAGCTGCTCTGTATTCTCTATACAGAGCAGCTGTATCGTGTTCTAAATCCTGTTCCCGTCAGGTCCAAGGGACTGACGGGTTCAGTGACACACAGGATCCACTTGTAATAAAGCATTACAAAGATATTATCACATAAAGTGACACGTCAGATTTGAAAAATAGGGCTGCATATTGAAGTCCAAAATAGAGCGCGTCATAAAGGGGTTAAAGTGGAACTGTTCCCTAATGTCATTGCTTGGTTATCAGCTCTGGTGGTGTGTATCCTGGCTTTTTCCTGATTATTCCTATAGATTACCTGTATTTTGTGATGCAGCACTCAAGTTACATTTTTTCAGTAGCTAAGCAACCAGCTCAAGGATGAACTACAGTAGCTCACACGGGTTTTCTGGAGTCCCTGATAAGTTTGTTCCAGTTGAACTTCCAGATTGACCTCTGACTTTGTGAACGATGTCAGGAACATTGGAGCAAACTCTGGGCCACACTTAGCATGATTTTCAATGTCTCCTGATATCTCTACTTCTTTATTATGGGGCACATATTAATTTGAGGTCTAGTCTGAGGTCTGCATACTGGGTCTGGTTTGAGGTCTGTGTATATTCTGGGATCTGGTCTGAGGTCTGTATTTCAGGGCCTGGGTCTGTGTTTATTTAGGGGGCCAGGCATCTGTATTTATTTTGGGGGTCTGGTTTGGGGTTGTATGTATGCAGCTTTTTCCCCCTTGAAGCTTTTCTAGGGGGAGCCTTACAAGACTTAATGTGCTGCCATGCTATGTGCATGAGTCCTAATACTACCAAGATCAAAAGGGTCAGGTTCGAGCAACTTACTGTATTCGTTTTTAAACTATTCCCCTATTGACTGCTAGTAAAAACTGCTGTTATACAGCGTTAACTTGCTATATTACAGTGTGAATAGAATACCATTGCTTTCTTTAGATCTATAACCATGCCCACATGCCTAAAAATTTGCCTTAAAGGGGTTGTCATGCACAGAGTAGGTGATAATTGTCTGATTGCGGGAAGCCCCACCGCTACTACCAGGGGCGTAACTAGGAAAGACTGGGCCCCATAGCAAACTTTTGCCTGGCGCCCCCCTCCCCTGGGTATCACACAACCCCCCCCCTTGTAGATAGTGCCTCCTTATAGAGTCCGCCACACAGCGCCCCCTATAGATAGCCCCATACAGCCCCCCTGTAGGTAGCGCCATACAGCCCTTCCCTGTAGATAACGCCATACAGCTCCCCTGTAGATAACGCCATACAGCTCCAAACCCCCTGTAGATAACGCCATACAACCCCCCCTGTACATAACGCCATACAGCCCCAAAGCCCCCTGTAGATAACGCCATACAGCCCCCCTGTAGATAACGCCATACAGCCCCCTTGTAGATAACGCTATACAGCCCCAAACTCCCCTGTAGATAACGCCATACAGCCCCAAACTCCCTGTAGATAACGCCATACAGCCCTTCCCTGTAGATAACGCCATACAGCTCCCCTGTAGATAACGCCATACAGCTCCAAACCCCCTGTAGATAACGCCATACAACCCCCCTGTAGATAACGCCATACAGCCCCAAAGCCCCCTGTAGATAACGCCATACAGCCCCCCTGTAGATAACGCCATACAGCCCCCCTGTAGATAACGCTATACAGCCCCAAACTCCCCTGTAGATAACACCATACAGCCCCAAACTCCCTGTAGATAACGCCATACAGCCCCCTGTAGATAACGCCATACAGCCCCCCTGTAGATAACGCCATACAGCCCCCAACCCCCCCCCCCAAAAAACGACCTATAGTTTGTCCTACAAAAGAGATGTATCCCCTATCTACAGGATAAGGGATACATGTGTGATCGCTGGCAGTGATAAGGAGAACGGGTCCCCCGAAGTTCTCCATGACAAACCTCAGACTTCCGGGGTCTGCGCAGTTGAATAAAAATTAAAGGAGCGCTGGCCACGCATGCGCACATGCGCGACCGGTGCACAATTCATTTCTATGGAGCTGCCGACAGACCCCGGAAGTCCGAGGTTTGTCATGGAGAAATTCGGGGGACTTTCCCACACGTATCCCCTATCCTGTGGATAGGGGATGCATGTCTTTTGTAGGAACAACCGCTTCAGTGGCATCGGGCTGTAGCAGCCATAGCTGCGGGCCCCGTAGCAGCCGCTATGGCTGCTACAGTGATAGTTACGCCACTGGCTACTACCTACACCAATCGCAAGAACACTGGCCTGAACCCCCAGATCCTCCTCACTTCACCCCCCACAGGGAGGAGAGGCTTGAATGTATCGGCGGTGGAGCATGCGCCATGAATGGAACCTATTCTGTGGATCATTTTTGAGTCTGTGAATACCCCTTTAAGTAAGATTAGACACTGTTATTGAAAATTCCTTTAGGTGCACGCCATTGGTCAAAAATGCAATGGTAATCCAAAACTCATAAACCTGACATACTGGATAAAGAGTCATAAAATAAAATAAAATTTTCACTCATTCTAATAGGTTTTAGACCGATCAGCTCCTCCAAATAAGATTTATTTCAGAATGCAGTTCTATTGCCACCTAGTGACCATTTAGCAAGCTACATGATATGTAGTAACAACTCTGTCATGATAGTTATACAGTTATATATAGTTGTTTAATAGATTAATGCAAGCTATCTTTCTCATCATTTGACAAATTAATGCATCAGTCTCTTGGTTGAAGTAAATATCTTGTACAATTGACGTCAGGAAAAAACAACATATACCTCCTCAAAAGCAGGAATGCAAAAACGCAATATATGTTGTAGAAGTTACGTAGTAGAAATCCAATCAGTATAATCATATATTGTAAAACATGGCACATGCCGAATTGTGTTCTCTGAATGAGAATTCTGTTATTTGCTAATTTGTTATATGTTAGCATTCTGCTTTGTAGACCGTGTTGTAGTCTTTATTCAATATACACCTTTTTACTTCAATGCTGACCGCAGCATCTAAATGGTCAGACAGAGGGATGGGGCTCCATATGTCACCCATCGGCACCCCACGATGCAAAAGTGGGGTGCCGATAGGTTTCTATGGCAACAAGGGGCCTAACAATGGCCCCCATCTTAGCACACCTATTAGGCCCTAATAGGATGCATGTCAGGATAGGTCCACACCGTGGACCACATGGCATATGTATTTAAAGGGGTTTTCCAGTCCCTCGCTGAGCTAAGCTGTTTCCGTAACTCCCATAGTAGTGAATAGCAGTTACGTAAGCAGCGTAGCATGCGAGCTACGCTGTTTAGAATGTTTTAAAAAGTGTAAAAATAAAAGATATAAATTACATAAACAAAAAATGCTTTTTTCGCTATAATAAGTCTTTTATTATAGGAAAAAAACTGAACACGTTAAAAAAAAAGTACACATATTTGGTATCACCGAATTCGTAACAACCCAAACTATAAATGTATTATATTATTTTTCCTGCACGGTGAAGAAAAAAAAGGAAAAAAACAATGCTAAAATCATTACTTTTTGGTCACCAACCCTCCCAAAATCTAGAATAAAAAGTGATCAAAAAGTCGCATGTACCCCAAAATAGTACCAATAAAAACGACAACCCGTCCCACAAAAAACAAGCCCTTACACAGCCTTTTTGTCTGAAAAATAAAAATGTTATGGCTTTCAGAATATGGTGACACAAATGTTTTTTTTCTTTTATAAATAAATGATTTTTTTTGCGCAAACGCTGCAAATCATAAAAAAACTATATACATTTGGTATCGACGTAATCGTATCGACCTGCAGAATAAAGTAAAGTTGTGATTTATAGCCCACAGTGAAGGCCTTAAAAAAAAAAAAAAGAATAAATAACATTGTCAGAATTGCTGGTTTTTGGTCACCTTGCTTGCCAAATTTTTTTATAAAAAGTGATAAAAAAAATGGCATGTACCCCAAAATGATACCAATGAAAACTACAGATTGTCCCACAACAAATAAGCCCTCACACCGCTCCGGTGAAGAAGAAATAAAGAAGTTCTGGCTCTCAGAATATGGCGACACAATGTGCAGTGTCCAAAAGCGGATAAGATTGGGCACCATTTGTCAGTGCGACACTGGCCACATATGTACAAATTATTATTTATTTACCCCATTATTATACCCTCTTATTATGCCCCTGATGTAGTCCGCATAGATTACATATACCCCCACATTATAAACTGAAATACCAGCAAAACCCCAAACAGAACAACTACCAAGCAAAATCTGCGCTCCAAAAGCCAAATGCCGCTCCCTCCCTTTTGAGCCCTACAGCGTGCCCAAACAGCAGTTTACGTCCACAGATATGGCATCACCAAACTAGGGAGAACCCGTTTAATATTTTATGAGGTATTTGTCTTCAGTGGCACAAACTGGGCATAACATATCACTAAAATGGCATATCAGTGGAAAATTATAATTTTCTCTCTGCACCATCCGCTGAGCATTAACCCCTTCGCGCACCACGACTTAATAGCATGTCGGGGTGTGGGGGGTGATGTATGGAGCGGGCTCACGCGTTGAGCCCACGCCATATGCTGTGGGTGTCAGCTGTGTTTTACAGCTGACACCCGGGACTAACGGACAGGAACAGCAATCAGGCTGTTACAGGAGCCTGTAAAAAATGACAATATACTGCAATACATTAGTATTGCAGTGTATTGTACCAGCTATACTGATTGCTAGTTCAAGTCCCTTAGGGGGGACAAGTAAAATGTGTAAGTCCAAAAAACCCTTTTCCCATTTTTTCTCTAAAGTAATGTAAATTTTTTTTAAAAATACACAAAATTGGTATCGCTGTGTCTGTAGAATTCTGAACTATTACAATATATAATTATTTAACTTGCACGGTGAATGCCGTAAATAATAAAGAATTTAAAACGGCAAAATCACTGTTTTTTGGTCACCTTGGCTCTACCAAAAAATGTAAAAAAAGGGCTCAAAAAGTTATATGTACCAAAAAATGGTACCAATAAAAATGACAGTTCGTCCCGCAAAAATTAAGACTGCACACCGCTCAATCGACCAAAAAATTAAAAAAGTTATGTCTCTCAGAATATGGTGAAGCAAAACAATTTTTTTTTTAACAAATAGTTTTTACTTTGTAAAAGTAGTAAAATATAAAAAAACTATATAAATTTCGTATCACCGCAATCGTATTGAGTCGCAGAAAAAATTTAAGTTGTCGTCTTTACTGCACGGTGAAAGCAGTAAAAACAAAACACAAAAAAACAACGGAGGAATCTTTTTTTCAGTTTCCCAGTACATTAAATGGTACATTAAATGGTGTCAATAGAAACTACAACTCCTCCTGCAAGAAAAAAAGCCCTCACACCACTCTATTGACGCAAAAATAAAAAAGTTATGGCTCTTGGAAAGCGAGGAGGGAAAAAAGAAAAAGCAAAAAATGGATCAGTCCGGAAAGGGTTAATTAATTTCTAATGAAAAAAACATTCTCCTTTATTCCTTGTAAAAATTAAAAATGTCTAAGTTTTTTCAGAACAAAAAGTAGATTTTCACCTTTAGGGTATGTTCACACGGCCAAATTTCAGACGTATACGAGGCGTATTTTGCCTCGTTTTACGTCTGGAAATACGTCTCAAATACGTCGGCAAACATCTGCCCATTCATTTGAATGGGTTTGCCGACGTACTGTGCAGACGACCTGTTATTTACGCGTCGTCGTTTGACAGCTGTCAAACGACGACGCGTAAAAATACAGCCTCGTCAAAAGAAGTGCAGGACACTTCTTTGGACGTTTTTGGAGCTGTTTTCTCATAGACTCCAATGAAAACAGCTCCAAAAACGGACGTAAAAAACGCCGCGAAAACGGCGTGAAAACGCCGCGAAAAATGCGAGTTAGTAAAAAAACGTCTGAAAAGCAGGGTCTGTTTTCCCTTGAAAACAGCTCTGGATTTTCAGACGTTTTTGTTGACTACGTGTGAACATACCCTGACAGACTAATTCCAATAAATTCAGCAAAACAACTGTGGGGTCAAAATGCTAACTATACCCCTAGAAAAATTCCTTGAGGGGTGTAGTTTACAAAATGTGGTCACTTTTGGGGGGTTTCCACTGTTTTGGTCCCTCTAGTGCATTGCAAACGCGACATGGCACTGAAAACTATTCCAGCAAAATCAGAAATCCAAAATCCAAATGGTGCTCCTTCCCTTCTGAGCCCAGCTGTGGGTCAAAACAGCGGTTTATTACCACATATGGAGTATTGCTGTAATCGGAAGAAATTGCTTTCGAAATGTTGGGGTGTTTTTTCTCCTTTATTCCTTGTAAAACTTTAGAATTTCTAAGTTTTTTCAGAAAAAAAGTAGATTTTCATCTTGACATAATAATTCAAATAAATTTAGCAAAAAAACTCTGGGATCAAAATGCTATTTTCCTCTAGATAAAATCTTTGAGGGGTGTAGTTTCCAAAATGGGGTCACTTTTGGAGGGGTCTTTACTGTTTTGGCACCACAAGAACTTTTGAAACCTCACATGGTGCCTAAAATATATTCTAGAAAAAAAAGAGGTCCCAAAATCTACTAGGTGCTCCTTTGCTTCTGAGGCCTGTGTTTCAGTCCGTATGCACACTAGGGCCAGATGTGGGCAATAAATATTGAGTTGCATTTCTCAGGTAAAACCTTCTGTGGTACAGAAATTTTTTTATTACAAATTAATTTTGGCAAAAAAAATAAAATTTTTAAATTTCACCTCTACTTTGCTTTAATTCCTGTGAAACGCCTAAAGGGTTAAAATACTTTATGAATGGTGTTTTGAATACTTTGATGGGTGCAGTTTTCAAAATGGGGCGATTTATGGGGACTTTCCAATATATAAGGCCCTCAAAGTCACCTCAGAACTGAACTGGTCCATGAAAAAAATAGCCTTTTGAAATTTTATTGAAAATATGAGAAATTGTTGCTAAAGTTCTAAGCCTTGTAACGTCCTAGAAAAATAAAAGAATGTTCAAAAAATGATGCAAACATAAAGTAGACATATGGGAAATGTAAACTAGTAACTATTTTGTGCGGTATCTGTTTTACAAGCAGATACATTTACATTTAGAAAAATGCGAATTTTTGCTAATTTTCTCTAAATCTTGTTTTTTTCACAAATAAATATTGAATTTATCGACCAATTTTTTCAGTAACACAAAGTACAATATGTCACAAGAAAAAAATCTCAGAATCACTTGGATAGTTAAAAGCATTCCAAAGTTATTTACACATAAAGTAACACGTCAGATTTTAAAAAATCGTCTTCGTCCTGAAGGCCAAAACAAGGGTTAATGTATTTAACGTATATATGTACAGCACCAGGTAGATGGCTTCCCATGCCTACTGTCTCTAGTTTCAGTTGCTGTATGCAGAAGATGCTTTGTCCCATAGAACAGGGCGGGACTGCATCTACAAATTATAATAACATAAACAAAAAAAAACATAATATAAAGTAAGAAACATTCTGACAACAACATAAAACAAAATACCAAGCAAATTGTAAAATTTGGGCCCCAGGGTCAGTGCAAAAAAACCCTGCAAAAAACCCTGTCCTAATTGGTACGCAGTACTGTACCCCTAAATATGTCACTGTAGTAAAGTAGGTAGGGCAGAAAAGACTTTAGGCTTTTTAAGACTTTTTTCACCTATTGAACTCTACTCACCCCTCTCTGGCCGCTGCTGTTAAAAGTTCATTGCCGTCATTCTCTCTCCTAAACTCCTCCGACCGAAAATAACGGTCTGCAAACATTTTTTGCTTTTTATGGTAATAATCCGGCAGCCTAGTTTTTTCCTCTTCTTATTCCCACCCACCGCCGAAAACTGGCCTGCCCTGAATGCCAAAATTTAGTCCCGTCATGTATGGTCCGACACCCTTCCCTGCTTCGTCTGGGCCTCAAATCTAGTTACTGTGCATCGGCCAATAAGGTATCCCGTTGTGCGCATGCACCAGAACAGGACATTGATGTGCATACACAGGATTTTGTGTCTGGAGGGAGGCGTGGAGCTGTCAATCAAAAGTTAGGAGGCGGGGTTGACTCCGAAATGCTTGAGGAATGAAGAAATTACTCTTTTTCAAACAAAGATATGACTCTTCTGCTCAGGGGCGGATTGGGAGCCCTGGAAAAAAAATCTAAAAGTGGCCCCATGTTGTAGGTGAGGCTAGCACAAGTAGGTGGAGTCAGCAAACCGTTAGCTGTAGCCACATTGGTGATAGATGTAATAATGCAGCCTTATTATTATTGTCAGCACTGCGCTGTGTTCACATCTGCATTGGACGCTCTTAGGCGGTTTCAAACCACAGTATTTCTATTAATATAATGTATGTGCTGATAAAGGTCCCAGGAGATGCATTAAACGGTTTAAAAAACGTATGTCTCTGCTGTCCATCCTCCATAGGTGGCCATGTTAAAAATAAACCACATACATATGCATGGAATAGCGCACTCTTCAAAGCTATTCCACCCATCAAAAAAAAGCTTTTTTAGCCTCCGTTGAGTGTACGAGAGTCGTATGCGTCCGGAGCTTTCCCACCACATATAGTAAGCTGATATAAATACCATGGTGTGAAAGAAGCCTTAGAAGCTTCTACTGCATGTAAAAAAAATAGGGACAAAAATAGTGCAGCATAATGAACTATAATGTCCGGTAAATTGCCAGGCAGCAAGTGGTAGGGGTACTATGGGGAACGGAAAGTTGCAGGGGGGTCTCATTTGTGGTGGGGGCACAGATGGTGGCAGAGGCTCTGTGCGAGGAGGGGGAGAGGGGCATAGAAGGAGGCAGAGATTAAGTGGGGGGCCATGGCGGAGAGTGTAAGTGAAAGCTGGGCCGTATTTAGAGTTGATGCTGCCCTATGCACTTTTAGTGCTGATGCCCCCTATAACTCCCGAAGTTACGGAAAAAGCGCAGGACCCAGGAAAGGTAAGTATAATAATTGCTTTGCTTTTTTTATGTGTTACTAATTATTTATTTTTTGTGTTTTTTGACAGGTTAGGTTGTTGGACTACTTCAGATTCGAGGACTACTTCACTGACTGCATTTTTTTTTTAATTCTCAATAAAATGGTTAACGGGGGTTGTGTGGGTTTTTTATTTCAATAAAATATATTTATGTCTTTGTGTTTTTTTTAACTTTATTACTACTGCTTTAGTAATGGCTGCTGTCTGATTGACAGTGTCCATTACTAAGGAGGCAGACAAGAAATGGATAGAGGCAGACTTCCAAAAAGGCAACCACAATTTATTCACCCGTGCGACGTTTCAGTCCAACAGGACTTTTTTCAAGAATAAAAACACACATCAAGTCATAAGTATATAAAGGCTTGCAAAGCCCAATTACGATAAAGCAGTGATTAAGACAAAATACAATATAAAACAGATTGCACAAAGACAAAAGTGCAGTGTTAAAATACAGACATCAATGCCAGTGAAAATGTAAACATACATAATGGTGATTAGGGGACTGGTACAGGAAAAATACAGTCCTAGATTCAATAGAGTGTTAATGACATAATAACTCACCCAGTTGTATATAATGAAAATCGTTCAAAAATGTCAATTGCAGAAACCGGAAGGGCTCATTCCTCTTAGTCTCAGCTGTCCATGTGTGTATACAACCAGGGGCGTAACTAGAAAAGACTAGGCCCCATAGCAAACTTTTGACTGGGGCCCCCCCTCCCCATGGTGTCACACAACACCCCCCATGTAGATAGTGCCTTTTTTTACAGCCCCCACTGTAGATAACGCCATACAGCCCCCCCTGTAGATAACGCCATACGGAGTCCCCCCCCTGTAGGTAACGCCATGCAGAGTCCCCCCCCTGTAGGTAACGCCATGCAGAGTCCCCCCCTGTAGGTAACGCCATACAGAGTCCCCCCTGTAGGTAACGCCATGCAGAGTCCCCCCTGTTGGTAACGCCATGCAGAGTCGTCCCCCCTGTAGGTAACGCCATGCAGAGTCCCCCCTGTAGGTAACGCCATACAGAGTCCCCCCCTGTAGGTAACACCATGCAGAGTCGTCCCCCCTGTAGGTAACGCCATGCAGAGTCCCCCCCTGTAGGTAACGCCATACAGAGTCCCCCCCTGTAGGTAACGCCATACAGAGTCCCTCCCTGTAGGTAACGCCATACAGAGTCCCCCCTGTAGGTAACGCCATACAGAGTCCCTCCCTGTAGGTAACGCTATACAGCCCACCCTGTAGGTAACGCCATACAGCCCCAACCCCCCAAAAAAATCCGACCTATAGTGTGTCCTACAAAAGACATGTATCCCCTATCCACAGGATAGGGGATACATGTGTGATCGCTGGCACTGATAGAGAGAACGGGGGACCGAAAGTCCACCGAAGTTCTCCATGACTAACCTCTGACTTCCGGCGTCTGCGCAGCTCAATAAAAATGAAAGGAGCGCTGGTCACGCATGCGCACAAGCGCGACCGGTGCTCCATTCATTTCTACGGAGCTGCTGACACAGACCCCGGAAGTCCGAGGTTTGTGATGGAGAACTTCAGGGGACTTTCGGTCCTCCGTTCTCCCTATCAATGCCAGCGATCTGTGGATAGGGGATACATGTCTTTTGTTTAACTGGTTCCCGACCGCTGGCTGTATTTTTACGGCCTGCGGTCAGGGTCCTTAAAACCCGAGCCATAGACTTTTTACGGCTCGGGTTTTAACTTGCTGCCCGCGCGATCGGGCACCTGAATGTCGGGTCTCCGGCTGTCAGTGACTGCCGGGGACCCTGAGGAGAAGATAGAAGCAGCTTTAGCTGCTTCTGTCTTCTCCGATGTCTTTTTACACAGCGCTCAATGAACGCTGTGTATAGGAATAGAGACAGCAGCAGCGGCGCTGTCTCTATTCCTCCCGGTGATCATGTGACTGGTCATATGATCGCCGGGTGCCGTTACTTACAGACTGCTGCTGGGTCTAACAAGACCCAGCACAGCCCTATTAGTGACAATCGTCACTATGAGAGGGCTGATTTCCCCTGTAACTGGGGCTGCTGTGCAGCTACAGTTACAGTGGAAAAACATGGTGTAAAAGAAAGAAAAAAAATATATAAAGTTCCCCAAAGGTCTTTTTTGACCTTTGAGGAACAGACCATAGTAATAAAAAAAGAATAAAGTAAAGTGCAAAAAAAAATTAAATAATAAATACACATAAAATACCCACCCCCAAAAAAACAGTTCCCCCCCCGCCAATCATTGTTGTAACGCTAGCGCTGACCCAATGACTCTAATATAGACATGTAATATATTAAAATTTACGGTAGACAATGACGATCACAAATAAAAGGTCTATTTTAGGGTAAAACTATGTTATTACCAAAAAAAAATGGCTGAAACGTAAAAAAGCTTATTTTTTTACTATTATTTTCAATCTTTATGAATAAAAATTCTAAAATAGCAAAAAAGGTGTGTATAAAAAAGATAAAAAATGAAACCTGCATTGTCTATGGAAAAAACATCGCAAAAATCACGTCCTTAGCCCAACAAATAAAAAAGTTATAGCCATTTAACTAACACGTGCTAAAAAGGGCTAAACGATGTCTGGTCCTGAAGGCGCAAAATAGCCCGGTCCTGAACTGGTTAATGGCAGAGCGGGGAGATACCTCCCTGCTCTGCAGTAGTATTCAGTAGCGTCCCGCTGTAGCAGCCGTAGCGGCTGCTAGCGGAGCCTCCGGCCATGGTTGGGGCCCGTGCCGGCGGGCGACACGGGCCCCCTCATGCCGCGGGCCCCGTAGCAGCCGCTACAGCTGCTACGGCGGTAGTTACGCCACTGTATACAACGTATAACACACGTGTGATAGAACTGCAATTGCTGCTTGCGATACATTGCAAAATCCTGCGAGACCGCATTCAGCTATTCCTGCGCATGCGTACTATATCGCACATAGCGCGGCGGCCATCTTGGCAAAAAACTATTATCTTAATTTCGCGCATGCGCAGTGTGTGCTCCACTGTGTAGCGGCCATTTTACTACCTGGAAGAAAATCTATCTTACAGGAACGAGATCCAATAGGACAAATAGTCCAAAAAGGATCTATCATGGGGAATTGCCATTACTAGCTGGGAACAATGGTGTGTATGTGTAATGATCATCTTATATAATAAATAGGTATAATATACCCGCCTAGATATATAGATATCAAAGGTATTATGCCCACAATTATCCCTAGATAAGACCTATGATAGTGTCCTTATAAATGTAAAACTACAATTGAACCCCAAAAATAGTGTATGCCCACTGATGTAAATGTTAACCTTAAATCAGATTAACAAATATACCATGCTGTACTGCCCCTTTTCCCCACAGGAAAAATTGGACCAAGAATTGATATGGGTGGGGGTGGGTCGGGGAAAGGCGGACTCGACGTAGTTTCTTTCTGATTGTTTAAAAAAAAAATAAAGTGACTTGGGGTCCCCCCCCCCCATTTTTTATAACCAGCCAGATACAACAAAGCAGCAGCAGGCTAGCATTACCAGGGTTTATGAGTTTTGAATTACCATTGCATTTTTGACCAGTGGCGTGCACCTAAAGGAATTTTCAATAACAGTGTCTAATCTTACTTAAAGGGGTATTCACAGACTCAAAAATGATCACCTATCCACAGAATAGGTTCCATTCATGGCGCATGCTCCACCGCCAATACATTCAAGCGCCTCCTCCCTGTGGGGTGTGGCGTGAGGAGGATCTGGGGGTTGAGGACACTGGTCTTGCGATTGGTGTAGGTAGTAGCCAGTGGCGTAACTATCACTGTAGCAGCCATAGCGGCTGCTACGGGGCCCGCAGCATGGACGGAGGCTCCGCTAGCAGCCGCTATGGCTGTTACAGCGCGACGCCACTGAAGGCGTTATTTCTACAAAATACATACATCCCCTATCCACAGGATAGGGGATACATGTGTGATCGCTGGCAGCGATAAGGACAACGGGGGACCGAAAGTCCCCCGAAGTTCTCCATGACAAACCTCGGACTTCCGGGGTCTGTCTGCAGCTCCATAGAAATGACTTGCGCACCGGTTGAGCTTGTGCGCATGCGTGACCAGCGCGACTTTCATTTTTATTGAACTGCGCAGACGCCGGATGTCCAAGGTTTGTCATGGAGAACTTCGGGGGGCTTTCGGTCCCCCGTTCTCCTTATCGCTGCCAGCGATCACACATGTATCCCCTATCTGTGGATAGGGGATAGATTCATGTCTTTTGTAGGACAAACTATAGGCAGTTTTTTGTTGGCAGCTGCATGCCGTTACCTACAGGGGAATGTTTAGGGCTGTATGGCGTTATCTACAGGGAGGGCTGTCTGGCGTTATCTACAGGTGGGGCTGTCTAGCGTTATCTACAGGGGGGCTGTCTGGCATTATCTAAAGGGGTCTGTCTGGCGTTATCTACAGGGGGGTGTATGCCGTTATCTACAGGGGGGGGGGGCTGTATGGCATTATCTACAGGGAGGGGCTGTATGTCGATATCTACTGTGGGGGGCTGTATGGCGTTATCTACAGGGGGGCTGTCTGGCGCTATCTACAGGTAGGGCTGTCTGGCGTTATCTACAGGGGGGCTGTCTGGCGTTATCTACACGGGGGCTGTCTGGCGTTATCTACAGGGGTCTGTCTGGCGTTATCTACAGGGGGGTGTATGCCGTTATCTACAGGGGGGGGGGCTGTATGGCATTATCTACAGGGAGGGGCTGTATGTCGATATCTACTGTGGGGGGCTGTATGGCGTTATCTACAGGGGAGGGCTGTATGGCGTTATCTACAGGGGGAGGGCTGTATAGCGTTATCTACAGGGGGAGGGCTGTATGACATTATCTACAGGGGGGCTGTATGGCGTTATCTACAGGGGGGATTGGGGCTTTAAGACGTTATCTACAGGGGGCTGTGTATGGTGCTATCTATAGGGGGGCGCTGTGTGGTGGAATCTATAGGGAGGCACTATCTACAAGGGGGGGTTGTGTGATACCCAGCGGAGGGGGGGCCCCAGTCAAAAGTTTGCTATGGGGCCCAGTCTTTCCTAGTTACGCCCCTGCCTCCCCCACATATAACACTAAAGTAAAGTCCGCCCTCCCAACAAAAATGATTTATAAAGAATGTCCCCCCACCCCCCACATAATACTTACAGTTTCCCTATCTGCAGAGCACATACACAGCTGTACGCACCTGTCCTGAGCTCCGTGGAGGAAATCTTCATGGTGTCGGCAGTCACACGTTGCAGGCAAGAGGAGAGCTGTGTGTAAGACTGCTCCTCCTCAGCCCTTTCCTCATCCGCCCGCCCGGCCTGTCTACTGGGTAAACACTTCAACAATCCACAATGTTTTCCTCACAAGCAGAGTGTACGGCCGGCTGCATTATATGACGTCACATACTCTGCCTGTGCAGGAGAACACGTTACACGGCTCCTGTCCCCAGCACTCCCCTGCGCTGCCCCAGCTTTGTAATACATTTTACAGCAATCGGCAGCCTCCCTGCCCCCCCCCCAGGCCCAGTCAGCCCCTGAGCAGTGGAGTGGCCGGCCCACCGAGAAAATTCCAAGTGAAGTACATGGCCAATCTGCCCCTGCTTCTGCTCATTAGCTTACGGTGTGGGAAGATGAATACATGGAATACAAATGTACAGAGCCTACTTAGAAGGTTACATATAAAGGATTTTTCACCCACTTCCACCAGGTATTGTTGTTTTAATAGTTGAAATGCTAGTTCCCTTTAATCTCAAATCTGTGGTTCACTCTCCTTGGAGGTGTGTTTCTATCTGGAGTGTTTTCTGTAATGTAAACGTGTACAAAACTTTCCAAATGCACACCAAATAGCTAGGCAGCGTATTTGGAGCGAATTCTGCACTCTCTTTGACTTCAATAGTAAAAAAAACAGCTTGAAAAATACTTCAAGAAGTGACATGTCATTTGTTTTTTACGAAGCATATATTTATGCTGCGTTTTTTGAAACCGCGGCTTTAAAATGACAATTCGTATGAACTACACATCTTTTTACCTTTAAAATGAATGGAAAGCTTATTGCAGGCATTTTCGAGGTACATTTCGGAGCGTAATGCAACCCTTTTATGCTCTGAAATACGCTGAAAAATACCATATTTTTTATAAAAATATTAAGAAAAAGAAAGTACACATAATTGGTATAGCCGCATCTGTAATGACCAAAACTATAAAATGATCACGTTATTTAACCTGCACGGTAAATGCCGTAATAAAACCAAAAAAGTCCTGCTGCCAGAATTTCTCTTTATTGTACATCACGCCTCCCAAGAAACGTAATAAATAGCAACTTTAAAATGGTACCAATGAAAATGTTGACTTATCCCATAAATAAAAAGCCCTCACACAGCTCCGTTGATGAAAAATCTAAAGTTATAGCTCAGAATATGGTGAAACAAAAACTCCTTGTTCCCCAAAAAAATAAAATGCTTTAATATGTTCATGTGACTGCAGACGTGTGTCCACTCAACTGAAGCCCCATATTCGTATCATGTGTTCAACTAGTGTAACAGTTCTCCACAGTATATGGAACGTCAGCTGTGATGTGCCGTTGATGAGTAGTTCTGTGGCACATCGTGGACCAAGCATGTGCGGGCCCCATTGTTCTTTCCTTCCTTCCTTCCTTCCTTCCTTCCTTCCTTCCTTCCTTCCTTCCTTCCTTCCTTCCTTCCTTCCTTCCTTCCTTCCTTCCTTCCTTCCTTCCTTCACACATGCGCCGTATTTTCTATGTCCCTTGCATGGCTTTCTTTAACAGACAGCACAGCTTTCCAGGGAGCTTGCAGTAGGCTGAGGTACACAACCGCTTTGTAAGAGCGTAAAACTGGGCAGCAGACATGTTTGTGGGTGATACGATTCAAAGCAGAAGATGGAAGGAGGAGCAAAACCATGGTTGTCCAGGGTGAAAAAAAACATTGGAAATGTAGTTTGAGAATCTTTTGAAACGCACCACAATAACCGCCTGAATATGTTAACAAATAGCACGCGGCGGGGTGAGTTTAATCGGTAATTTTTTAACATTTTTAACATACATGGCCTCATCTTGTATGTTGCAATATAGAAATCACTTTACAGTCTTTTTTATTTATTTATTCTTTTATTTAATCTCGGAAAACCCCTTTAAAAATCTCTATCACTAGTTTAGTAATTCCATATCTCCTAGCCTAATCTAATAGCCGCTGTCACACTGATAATGCTAGTGAAAATTGTGTCCCAAAACTGTTATTATTTTAAAAGTTATGAGCTTTTTTCTAAATATGTAAATGAGCCTTTATTTGACAAGTAGGAGGTAACAGCAGCGATTCTCCAGAGGTGGAGCTACCTCACCACCGCTGACACTGTCCTATCAGCATGAAGCTGCTTTGCACACAGTGTGAAACACATTCTAGAGGTAAACGGGATCACTTCAAACAGCCATATCTCGGCTTATGAAAGAGGAGATTCTAATCATTCATATGACACCAGGATCGCAATCCTACATCTGGGACACAACCGGAGATATCATCAGTTGAAAACACAGCCATGAATGGAAGTTGTACACTATAAGATCAGGCTGTGTTGCTGGGCAGGAAAGGAGGAGAAGCTGTAAGCTGATTGGACAGCGTCATACAGAAAACATTGCACCGCCCAGAGTGAAAATAAAGAGTCACCTTCTATATGGCTATTAGAGCCACATTAGCATATTTAGAAAAATGCTCATAACTTTGCAAATAATAAACATTTTTGAAAAATAAATCACAGTGTAGCAGCAGCAAAGCGCCTATTAGATTAGTTAGGAGATAGGGAATTAATAAAATAGTGACAGAGTTTCTTTAAGGAGTTAATTCAAATTATAGTACCAAGAACATGGCACACAAATGTTATTGTAAAATTTAAGACAAAACTAAATAAGGTTTTGGATCTTCATCAGTTTTTAGGCTTCGTTCACATCTGCGCTGGGGTCCCGTTCTGACGTTCCGTCGGAGGTTTCCGTCAGAACGGGACCCTAGGCAGACACAAACTGACACCGACGGAAACCAGAGGTTTCCGTTTCCATCACCAATGATTTCAATGGTGACGGAGCCAGTTCCCGTGTTTTCCGTTTGTGTCTGTTTTGCACCGGACCCGTAGTTTTGCCGGAAGCAATAGAGAAGCAATAGCGTAGTCGACTATGCTATTGCTTCCGGTAAAACGACCGGTCTGGTGCACAACAGACACAAACGGAAACCACGGGCACCGGCTTCGTCACCATTGAAATCAATGGTGATGGAAACGGAAACTTTTGGTTTCCGTCGGTGTGAGTTTGTGTCTGCTCAGGGTCCCGTTCTGTCCCTGCAGCCACAATATTTTCCACTCTTATGGGCAGGCATTATACAAGATTTTTGAGTGTGTTTGTGGGAATTTTAGGCCATTTATCCAGAAGAGCATTTTTGATGTCAAACACTTATGTTGCATGAGAGGCAGTGGCGGAACTACCGTTATAGCAGCCATAGCGGCTGCTACGGGGCCCGAGGCATGGCCTGGCCCATAACATTCATGTGCCGGGCTGGGCAGCTAGGGCCCCCTCATGCCCGGTGGCATAGCTAGCACCAGGCTTCCGTGGCCCAGGGTGACTACCAAATTCAATTGTAATTTGCACACAGATACAGTTGAATATTATGGCACCCTGCTCTGCCATTCACTAGGCTACATGCCACCTTAGGCCTGCAGCCTATACGGTGCTGGAACAGGATCAGGCCGGCGCAATGGCGTCACTGGATCATGTTGGCTTACGCAAGAGTCCCGTCTCAGCGTCTCATAGGCTGCTGAGGCTGAGGAGCACCTCCATTTGTCGTGGCAATGGGGCTAGGTGAGTAAATTATTTTTATTTGTTTGGGTGGCAAGGGGGAGGGGCTGTGTGGCACTATTTAGGCATTAACCTCTAAACCACTTTAGACCACCAGGAGTATGATAAGAATACTGTAACCAACCTCTTTGCGCTAACTACATAGTGCCACCTCCTTAAATGTATGACAGATGCCGCCATGGGGTTATTATTGAGTTCAATGTATAAAAGTTTGCAGTAAGCTCCAAAGCCCCCTCACCCCATACGGACAGAATCTTTTAACTCTATGTCTTTGCAGGAGATTTGGAATTCTGTATGAAAAGTCTATCATTTTGACCACTATTAAGACATATTGAGAAATTAACCAGGACAACAATTTGCATATTTAGATTTTAAAAATCGAAATACTATTTAAGGCTATGTTCACACGGGGTCTTTTGCCGAGTTTTTTGACGCGGAAACCGCGTCGCAAAACTCGGCAGAAACGGCCCGAGAACGCCTCCCATTGATTTCAATGGGAGGCGTCGGCGTCTTTTTCCCGCGAGCAGTAAAACTGCCTCGCGGGAAAAAGAAGCGACATGCCCTATCTTCGGGCGCTTCCGCCTCCGACCTCCCATTGACTTCAATGGGAGGCAGGAGAAAGCGTGTTTTCTGCCCGCGGCGCTCAATGGCCGCGGGCGAAAAACGGCGCGATCATTGCTATTCACACGGAGTATTTTGGGGGAGGAATATCTGCCTCAAAATTCCGTTTGGAGCTTTGAGGCAGATATTCCTCCCCCAAAATACTCCGTGTGAACATAGCCAAGGGTGGACATATACTTTAAGTAAGAACATGATCTGCCATGGTTGTGAGTCACATAAATATCTCCAAATCCCTGTACACCCACCATTAGGGTATGTGCACACACAAAATTAAAAACGGCTGAAAATACGGAGCTGTTTTCAAGAGAAAACAGCTCCTGATTTTCAGAATTTTTTTAATCAAACTTGCGTTTTTTGCGGCGTTTTTAACGGCCGTTTTTGGAGCGGTTTTTCTATAGAGTCTATGAAAAACAGCTCCAAAAACGGCTGAAGAAGTGACATGTACTTCTTTTTCGCGGCCGTTTTTCAAAACGGCCGCGTAAAAAACGCCCCGTCGGAGCAGAACGCCATTTTTACCATTGAAATCAATGGGCAGATGGTTGGAGGCGTTCTGCTTCTGATTTTTTGTGAACATGCCCTTAGGGCTCAAGTTATCCTTGCTACCTAATTCCTATCTACAGTAAGGTTTCAATTTTGTCAATTTCAACACTACTTTGTGTTAACTAAATGTACTGGAGATAAAAAGACAACCCTCACTTGTCATCATCATGTTATATACAAACACAAGTTATATTGTTTGTTAGTTAAAATACGGCTAGTGAATGTAATATCCAAAGTCTACTTTTTCAAATAAAGTTGGTAACTAAAGTTTATTGATAGGTGTTCATTCTGTTGCATGATAGTATTTTCGTACAGTATGCAACCCCTTCCCCCACCAAACAAAAAATAAAAACACAGGTGGTTTGAATAAAAAATGTTTTTTTTTTTTATAGATTTTAAATGACCCCCTTTGTCTCATCTCTTTTAATGTTAATGTGTTCTTTAGCTTCCTTTCCATGTCCTCCAAAGCCATTTGCTGTCAAGAGTCTCTAAAATGAATCTGCAATTCATGAAGTCACACACTTTGGCAATCAGGAAAAAATCTTTTCACATTGAAGGTAAGTTAGATATGAAAAGGCAATTAGATGGCTTCTTAATATCCTTCAAGAAATCAGTGGTGTTTGAAAGACTTCTCATACCGCTTCTTTTAATGGATTATTGTGTTAACGCATTTTTCCTTTATTCTTCCAGAACGTGACTTCAAGGTATGACCTTAATAGGTACCTTAGTGATGAAAAAAAATTCTAAAACCTTTTCATAATTTATGTTTTTAATGAAGATGGCAAATTAAGGCTATGTTCATATCTACATTGATCATTTGGAGCCTCCGTAGCAGATTTCATCAGATTTGAAGGGGAGAATGTTGCTGCTTGCAGGGCTATTCTTACCATCATAACGACAGACACCTTGATGGAATCAGACATATAAGTTAATGGGGTTCGTCGGGTGCCTGTGGTACCCATAGTATGATGCTGTAGAACGATGCAGATGAGAACAGAGCCTTACCTTACATAGTCTATTTCCTCCCCCAAAAATCTATTTTGTTGATTGTTGAAAATCTAGATGTTCTTTCTTTTTTTGTTTTTTAAATGCTTGCAGATTTGTACTATGTCAGTATTTTTTTTCTGGTTCTTCATTGCCTACAATGCCCACAAACAACTTTTAGTTACCCAATAAATAATCTGGCATTGATTGACTTTATTATGATTGCCTCAGCAGTCTTTATTACAATTTCCTTTTCGTATTTATCCAGTAATAAATATAATCAACCAAGATAGAACTGCTATCTCAATCAGGAAGATTTCTTAGGGGGCTCTTCCTTAGTTTTTTCTTAAGTGTGACCTTTCACACTTAAGTTTAGGTTACAAAAGTTCCATGTATAATGCTACAATGAAATATATATTTAGGATTTACATACCTGGCACAGCAGTCATTTTTCATTTACTTTTTTTCTTTTCCTACCTATTTTATTTTTCCGTCGAAATTGCTGTAAGAGGTGTTTTTTCTTTTTTTTGCCAGACGAGTTGTAGTTATTAATGGCACTATATAATGTACTATATAATATACTAGGAAACTCAAAAAAAAAATATTTGTGGAGTAGAATGGGAGATCCCACCATAGTTGTTTGGCTTTTGTTTTTACGATGTTCACATTGCGATAACAACAACATGTTAAAGGGTTTCTGCAGGGATACAACATTTTTGTACTAATACTCTATGTCAAAATTAAATAAACTTCCTAATATGCATTCTGTCAAAAATCGGAACACATTTGTTCCTATTCACCATACCTCTAGGCTGGAAGTTCTGCTTTTCATCCTGGTGTTTTTTTTCTTCAACACATGCTCGTGCACAAGCGTTATTTTGCAGACAGACCTGTGTTGATACCTCACTGAGTATGGACACAGGTCTGGCATTGAAGCATAAGCAAGGAATGAACGGTGCGGGCATTGAGGAGGCTGTGGACCAATAGGATGTCTCAACCCAGGTATTCGTCAGAAGTCCCGGGTTTGAGGCATCCTATTGGTCCACAGCCTCCTCAATGCCCGTCCCGTTAATTATTTGCTTATGCTTCAATGCAGGCACAATTTTCTTCTCGTTCATGATATGCCTCAGTGCTCGTGCGCTGTTCGGGGCGGGCAGCGCATGAGCAAAGAGGAATAGCATGAACGAGAAGAAAATGTTGCCAGCATTGAAGCATAAGCAGAGAATGAACGGTGCGGCATTGACTAGGCTGTGGACAAAAAGGATGCCTTAAAACCGGGTTTACGTCAGAAGTCCCGGGTTTGAGGCATCCTATTGATCCACAGCCTCCTCAATGCCCGCCCAATTCAATACTTTGCTTACGCCTTAATGCCCGCCCCAGTTTCTTCATGTTCATTCTATTCCTCAGTGCTCGTGCACTGCCCGCGCAGAAAATTTTGTGTCCCTGAAAAACCCCTTTAACTTTATTCTTTGGGTCAATAGGATTACGTCGATACCAAATTTATGTATTTTTTTTTTATGTTTTGCTATTTTACAAAGAACTATAGTCATAACTTTTTTTTATTTTTTGACGATTGAGTGGTGTGAGGGCTTTATTTTGTGGGGTGAGCTGTAGTTTTTATTCATACTATTTTGGGGTACATGCGACTTTTTGATCACTTTATATTGAAATTTTTTGTGTTCTAAGATAAACAAAAGACCTACATTTTGGTGTATTTTATTTTAATTTGTATAGCGTTATTTTAGAATAGTTCGGACTTTAGCACAGGTGCCGAGGGTTACGTGTACCACAGAAACTTGTGTGATCTAGTCAGATGGTGTTTTTTGTTGGATCGGGTATGACTATTGGTAACACAATGAGTTACTAGTAATACTAAAAGAAGAAACAAATTGTTGGGCTTTTAAAGTTGTTTCTAGTTGTGAGTTTGTCAACCTACACTTTTCCTGTATTGGATATATATGGACTGTTTTTGCACGCAATGTATACCTGCTGTGAATCTAAGGACATTTTCACACAGCTTATTTTCAGCGTTTTTTCGGGCCGTAAATGGCCGAAAAAGGGCCGAAAACATCTGCCCATTGATTCCAATGGGAAAAATGGCTTTCTGTTCCGACGGTTTTTTATGCAGCCATTTTTAAAAACGCCCGCAAAAAAGAAATGCCTGTCACTTCTTGAGCCGTTTTTGGAGCCGTTTTTCATTGACTCTATAGAAAAACAGCTCCAAAAACGGCCATGAATAACGCTAGTTTGCTTAAAAAATGGCTGAAAATCAGGAGCTGTTTTCCCTTGAAAACAGCTCCGTATTTTCAGAAGTTTTATAGTAAGCGTGTGAACATACCCTAATATGAAAATGTAGAGGAGAGAGGCCTAAATACTGAATGGGGGCATGTTTCTACTTTATTGGGCCCCTTTCTACTCTATGGGGCCTAACTACTATATGCGGGGAGCTATATTTTATATTGGAGGGGCCTATCTACTATATGGGGATATGAGGTCTAACTAACTACTAGCAGCTCATTGTGGGAACATGGTTAGGCAAGTTTCATTTTTTTAATTTTCATTGATGAAGAGAAGGGCCTAACTACTGAGCACCTATCTACTATATGGGGGCACCTAACTACTATATAGGGGCAGCAAACTATTATACAGGACACACAAAAGGAGAGCTATGATATGTGGGCAGACAAATTACTACTACATCACTACTCTGCGTGTCACTATTACCGTTTGAGGGTCTCTATTACTGCGTGGAGCCTAAAGCGGGCACTATTGCTGTTTGGGAATACGTAGGTAGGATGTTTGAAATTCAAGGAGCGAAAGATGTCTGTGTAGTAAATTCTATAGAGACAAGTCATGGCTGGAAAAAACTGTCAAAGTGGTGTGGCTGAAAGATGTCATCATAGTGGTCTGGCCCGGATGAAGAAGATGAGGAAAGTGAACGACTCCAATTTGGTAAGACATTACCTGTGAGTTACACTGGATGTACATTACTTTAACAAGAAAAGAGACTGACTCCAATTTGAGAAGACGTCACCAGTGAGTTAGACTTGGTGTAACTGCACTGTATTAACTTATATGGTCTGCAGAGCGCGTGTGTAGAACTGATATGGAAGCACTAATTGGTCATTGTATGGTGGTAATATTGGTCTTTGCATAGTGTTTTTTACTTAGCAAAAGTATAGTGGTATTATTTAGTCACTATGTGGTGGTAATATGTTGTCATGGTGCGGCAGTATTATTGAGTAACAGTATGGTGGTATTATTTAGTCACTATGTTGTAGTAATGTGTGGTCATGGTGTGGCAGTATTGTTAGTCCCTTGTATGGCTGTATTATTCAGTCACTATGTAGTGGTAATATATCATATATTATATGGTGTGGCGGTATTATTCAGTAACAGTATGGTGGTATTTTCCAGTCACTGTGTGGTAGTAATATGTGGTCATGGTGTGACGGTATTGTTTGTCCCTTGTGTAGTTGTATCATTGGTAATATTGGCCTTGGTCTACTGGGTTTTGCTCAGTAACAGTATGGTGATATTTGTTCCTTGTTTAGTGGATAGTGATATTATTGGGAAATTAATAAATCAAATGTCTGTACAATTTACTCCAATATAAAAAATTATAGTTTTTTTTTAAAGATTCATTTCTTTTAAAACCCCATCCCACTTTCTTCATATAAATTGACATTTTGAAAATGTGTCTCATTTAATACAGTCACCAATGGCAAAACACCTGTGGACCACCTCTTACAACCAACTCACTCATTATCTTGTGCTCAATCTAGTCTTGGAACACTGAGGAATATTAATGCTTAGAGCTGGGATCTCCACATGTGAGCCACGTTGTAGAAGAGCAATTATAGTTTATTGCTCTACAATTATTTGTTTTTGGATGAGCGTCCAGCCATCTGATGCCATATGAAAGAGTTTTACCAAGTGCAACACTGTTATAGAACTTCCTCAGATGACATAAGCCGGCCCAGCATTTCTTACCCCCCAAGGAATTTCTATTCTCAGGAAGCCATTAATGATCCTTGTACATCCTTAACAATCAAGCTACTGCCTATACACACACACACATAGTGTCACATTGAATTTGAAACAGGGGACTTTTATATTTTATCTTGATTATGCTGCCACCTGGCAGATGCCTATTTACCACAGGCATCAATACACATAGTAATCAAAGGAAATCAGAGGCACAGATTAGCAACAGCTGCAAGTCATTAGCCGCAGACATGGGAAACATAGTGCTGCACCCAACTTGGAAAAAACCAGTTGTGAGTATTTCTGAGGATGAGGCTTACTTCACAGCTCTTCCGTCAGGGTTTAACAATAACTTTCCTTGTCTCATTGGACAGTCCTTTCCTCGGGCAGCTACACATCCCAGCTGTATTGCTTTTCCACTGTTGTGTTTTACTCCATACTATATGATGAAAGTCTATTACAGACCACAAGATGTGCATTTTAATGATATTAGGCTTGTTTTTTTTATGCTTATTATTACCTGGAATAACCAGATTTATACCATGACATATGGAATTCAACCACGAAACAAAGCAAAATGTGTTCCACATTGCAAATGAACACTGAAGGAAAGCTTGAATGGTGGAGATGCGCTTACTTCTTTTAGGTTAGCATTCATTCTTTATACAGTAATCTATCTCCAACTCCACAGAGAAGCCCCCCTCTCAGAGTCATTGCCTTGCTGCTTCCCAACATTGTGATTTCTGCAATAAATATAGCAGTGAACATTGTGTTAGTATATTAACAGATTTGATTTGTCTGAATTAATCCACATAAAGGTAGAAAGCTACAAAAAACATATATAATATATAACATATATCATGCCATACACGTCCACATGAAGTACAAAATACTTCCATTAGCACAATGGGCAGCAAAGTGAACCAATGGTTAGCGCTGTTGTCTTGCAGCACTTGGGGTCCTGGGTTTGAATCTAACCAGGACATCTGTATGGAGTTTGTATGTTTTCTCTGTATTTGTGTGGGTTTCCTCCGTTTTTGCTGATTTCCTTTTAGGGTATGTTCACACGCTGAGAGGCAGTTACGTGTGAAAAGACAGACTGTTAACAGCTGCCTCGTTTCACACGTAAAAGCTCCTCCTCGTAATTTACGAGGCGTCTGAGACGCTCGTAAACCTTGAGCCGTGCTTCATTGATTTCAATGAAGAACGGCTCAAATTACGTGGCAAAGAAGTGCCCTGCACTTCTTTGCCGAGGCAGTAAATTTACGCGTCGTCGTTTGACAGCTCTCAAACGACGACGCGTAAATTACAGGTCGTCTGCACAGTACGTCGGCAAACCCATTCAAATGAATGGGCAGATGTTTGCCGACGTATTGTAGCCCTATTTTCAGACGTAAAATGAGGCAAAATACGCCTCGTATACGTCTGAAATTTGGCCGTGTGAACATACCCTTACACTCCAAGGACAGACCAATTGGTTATTTGGCTTCCTATGAAATGGACTGTTGTGTGTGAGACAGGGAAGTTAGATTGTGAGCCCCATTTGCGACATGGATTGATGTGAATAATGACAATCTCTGTACAGAGCTGCAGAATATATTGGCACTAAATATGCAACGGGAAAAAGATTAAAGATACTAACATTAGTTGGCAATAATATATAGCATCACATTATACAAATGTCTAGTTTAGTGCATGAATGATAGAATCTGGGAGTGATGATGATTTTCTAACAAACATTTACTTAAATTCATTGGTCTTAACAAAAGTTAAGGTAAAAATGTGAAGCTTTTAGATATTTCTCGCTCAGCTGTCAATTCATCACATCTGTGCCTTCAAAGCATTTCCAGATTGTGAGCTCAAACTATTAATTCAATGGCTCATCTCATGAAGTGACATTATATGGCCATTAAAGCCATGTAAAAATAGGATGTTCTTTGTCTCTTGACATCACTGAAACAGAATATTTTGGAGCACTGCAAGCCTCTTCCAGATGTTCAGTTTGATGCTAAAGTCTAGTCATCCAAACAGTGAGATACTACATTCAAGAGCAGATGCATTCATGCTATTTATGCTTTTCTCTAGTATTATATGATATACAAACAGACATGCTGCACACAAAATTTGTAAAAAGCATTGTATCAACTCGAGGTGAACATAAGACATGACACAATTGCTTTTAGAAATGAAAGGATTTAATAATGAAGTAATTTCCTTGTCTAATAAAAAAAAAATACACATTTTTTTTCTTTATTAAATGTTATATGTGATCTTTATTTTCCCAATTCAATTTTTATTGAAGTTTGCATTAGAATAACATGGGAAAAAAATTGTTTAACACAAAATCAATAAAAGCATATAGAAAGGAGGAAAGGAAGGAAGAAGGGTTGTAGGGTCAGGAGGAGGGAATAAAAGGAAAGGTGTTTCAGCATCAGTGTTTGTAGAAAACATAATATGCGATGTGTGCCTTTTGGTGGGGCAAAGCAGAGCAAAATTCATGAGGCAATGAAGAATGAGGTGAATCCCCGGAGAGAAAGCCCTTTAGGAAAAGTTTGTATTGGATTTCATTTGGAGTTGAACGGTATGAATCAGAGATTTGGAACTCTATCTAGTCCTTCCATCTGTTAAAGTATCTGTCCTGGGCAGCAGGGTTTGTTGCTATTAGTTTCTCCATTCCATTTAAAGGCTATGTACACCTTTGAAATCGTTTTTTTTTTTAAAAAAAAGAAAAAAAGTGTATCAGTGTGATTGGTGCAACTTTCAAAATACTTTTTATTAAAAAATATTTTTTACTCTTTGAGATACAGCTGCTTTGTATCCTATATACAGAGCAGCTGTGTCTAGCACTGAAACATGCATCTGACAGGTTCAGTGTCACGCAGGATCGAGCTGCTATCGATCACATCTAAGTGCTGCACCCTCCCAGTATGTAGGGGTGCCACTGGGCTCTGCCTCTACTCTGTTCTCTGCTCTTAGTTACACACATGGAGTAAATAGGAGCTGAGGAGCAAGAGAAGAGGAGGAACCTCCGCCCACAGCCCGTTCTGCAAGAAGCCTGTGATCCTGTCAGCAAGGAGAGATGGTAAGTTTCTTTGTGTGTCTTTATGTCTCTGTGTGTATATGTGTGTGTGTATACAGTATGTGTCTCTGTGTTTGCATGTGTATATGTCTCTTTGTAAAAATGTGTGTTCAATATTAAAGTAAAACAGATAAAATGAAGATATCTGTGCTGACCCTATATACCCTGCATCCCCTATATACTGTGCTACCCCTATATACCCTTCTGCCCCTATATACCCTGCTGCCCCTTATATACCCTACTGCCCCCTATATACCCTGCTACCCCTTATATACCCTGCTGCCTCCTATATACTCTGCTGCCCCTTATATACCCTACTGCCCCTATATACCCTGCTGCCTCCTATATACCCTGCTGCCCCTTATATACCCTGCTGCCCCTCATATAACCTGCTGCCCTTTATATACCATGCTGCCCCTTATATACTCTGCTGCCCCTATATACCCTGCTGCCAGGGGCGGATTGGCCATGTAGTTTGCCGGGAATTTTTCCGGTGGGCCGGCCACTCAACTGAGCAGGGGCCTCTCTCCTGTACAGTTTGTAGGTACTGAACCAGAAGCGGGTTTGGCCGGGGCCAGTGAGGGCTGTAAAATGTATTAAAAATCTGGGGCACCGTAGGGGACAGGAGTGGGAGCTTTGTGTGTAATGTACTGTGTTCTCCTGCACAGGCAGAGCGTGTGTGCTACGGGTGGCTGCATTATACAGCACATGTGACGTCATATAATGCTGCCGGCCACAGGCTGCCTGTGAGGAGAACACCGTGTTCGGGCCCAGCTATTTATGTAAAGGATCTGCCAGACACAGCTTCTGTGTCGACGCCCGTGGTTACTCAGTCTGCACCTGCTCCTAAGTCTGATAGAGTGACTCCTTCTTCCACCACTCAGGCTGGGAGGCTGAGGAGTGGGAGAGCCTATCACAGCCTGGCCAGACTGAGCTATCTCCCGCCCTCTGTCTATTTATACCTTCATTTCCTGCTTCTCCTTTGCTTGTGATTCTGCTTGTTTCCTGGCTCTGCTTCTGCTGCTTGTACTATTTGTCCTCTGCTTCATATTGACCCTGGCTTTACTGACTACTCTCTTGCTCTGCGTTTGGTACCTCGTACACTCCTGGTTTGACTCGGCTCGTTCACTACTCTTGTAGCTCACGGTGTTGCCGTGGGCATCTGTCCCTTTTCCCTTGCTTCTTTGTACCCTTGTCTGTCTGTCGTGCACATAGTAAGAGTAGGGACCGTCGCCCAGTTGTACGCCGTCGCCTAGGGCGGGTCGATGCAAGTAGGCAGGGACTGAGTGGCGGGTAGATTAGGGCTCACTTGTCTGTCTCCCTACCCCGCCATTACATAATCACAAGACCATATACCTTTTCTACCCTGGTCCCTGACACACTATGGACCCACTTGAGACCCTGGCTCAGCAAATGCAGGGCCTCTCCCTACAGCTCCAAGCCCTGACTCAGAGGGGCAACCTGCATGATGCTACCCTGGTAGTGCCCCCCACCTCACCTCTTGAACCCCACCTCAACTTGCCTGACCGGTTCTCAGGGGACCGGAAGAATTTTTTCTCCTTTCGGGAGAGTTGTAGGCTCTATTTCCGTCTAAAGCCCCACTCCTCAGGTTCTGAGAGCCAGCGAGTGGGTATAATTATGTCCCGGCTCCAGGACGGGCCCCAAGAATGGGCCTTCTCCTTGGCTCCCGACGCCCCTGAGCTTTCCTCTGTTGACCTTTTTTTTTCTGCTCTCGGGATCATATATGACGAGACTGACAAGACTGTCTTTGCCGAGAGTCAGCTGGTGACCTTACGTCAGGGTAAGAGACCCGTTGAGGAGTACTGTTCGGACTTTAGGAAGTGGTGTGTAGGTACTGGTAGGTGCCAGTTTAGATTGGGTCTGTCGAACGCCCTGAAGGACCTGTTAGTTAGCTATCCCTCTTCTAACTCTCTAGATCAGGTAATGGCTTTAGCGGTACGTCTTGACCGACGTCTCAGGGAACGATGACTTGAACAGTTAGGTCCCTTTTCCTCTGGCTCCACCATGATGGCTCCTGAGGTGCCGTTGCTTCGTTCTTCCACGGAAAACTCGGATGAACCTATGCAACTCGGGGCCTCCGTGTCTCCCCAACAACGTAGAGAGTTCCGCAGGAAGAATGGTCTCTGCTTCTACTGTGGGGATGACAAGCATCAAGTGAACAACTGTCCTAGGCATAAGAATAAGCAGCCGGAAAACTTCCGCGCCTAAGTGACCATCGGGGAGGTCGCTTGGGCGCACAAGTATTTCCCGTATACATGACACCTAATAAGATCTTGTTTCCCTTTCAGGTCTCTTTTGGTGGTAGGTCTGCTACCGGCAATGCCTTCGTGGATTCAGTGTCTTCTGCTAATATTATGTCTGTGGAATTTTCTATGTTTCTAGCTATGCCATTGACTGAATTGCCTAAACCTGTCCCGGTAGTGGGCATAGACTCCACTCCTCTTGCTAATGGTTATTTTACGCAGCATACCCCTGATTTTGAACTCCTTGTTGGCTCCATGCATTTGGAGCAGTGCTCTGTACTGGTGATGCAGGAATTATCATCCAATTTGGTTTTAGGCCTACCCTGGTTGCAGATGCATAATCCCACGTTTAACTGGAACACTGGGGATCTTACCAAATGGGGTAATGAATGCATGACGTCATGTTTTTCTGTTAATTTTATGTCTCTCCCATAGGAGGTGAACACTCTACCTGAGTTTATTCAGGACTTCGCTGATGTTTTTTCTAAAAAGGCCTCCGAAGTGTTACCTCCTCATAGAGAGTACGATTGCGCAATCGATTTGGTACCAGGGGCTAAGCTCCCTAAGGGTAGGATATTTAATCTCTCTTGTCCTGAACGTGAAGCATGAGAGAGTATATCCAGGAATGCCTGGCCAAGGGTTACATTCGCCCCTCTACTTCTCCGGTAGGTGCTGGCTTCTTCTTCGTAGGGAAGAAGGATGGTGGTCTTAGGCCGTGCATCGATTACCGAAACTTGAATAAGGTCACTGTAAGGAACCAGTATCCCCTTCCATTGATTACTGATCTCTTCAATCAGGTTCAGGGGGCCCAATGGTTCTCTAAGTTTGATCTACGGGGGGCTTATAACCTTATCCGCATCAAAGAGGGGGATGAGTGGAAGACTGCGTTTAACACGCCCGAAGGTCATTTCGAATACCTTGTCATGCCCTTTGGGTTGTGTAATGCTCCCGCGGTCTTCCAGAATTTCATAAATGAGATTTTAAGAGACTACCTGGGGGTATTTCTTGTAGTGTACCTTGATGACATACTGGTGTTTTCCAAGGACTGGTCCTCCCCCATTGAGCATGTCAGGAAGGTGCTCCAGGCTCTTCGGGAAAACAATCTGTTTGCTAAAACTGAAAAATGTGTGTTTGGGCTGCAAGAGATACCATTTTTGGGTCAAATCCTCACTCCTCATGAATTCCGCATGGACCCTGCCAAGGTTCAGGCTGTGGCTGAATGGGTCCAACCTGCCTCCCTGAAGGCGTTACAGTGCTTCCTGGGGTTTGCTAATTATTACAGGAGATTTATTGCTAACTTCTCGGTCATCGCTAAGCCTCTTACGGATCTCACTCGCAAAGGTTCTGATCTCCTCCACTGGATCCTGAGGCGTTCCAGGCTTTTGAAGTCCTTAAGAAGTGCTTTATCTCGGCCCCAGTGCTGATTCAGCCTAACCAAATGGAGCTGTTCATCGTGGAGGTTGACGCCTCCGAGGTGGGAGTGGGTGCTGTCTTGTCCCAGGGTACCAGGTCCCTCACCCATCTCCGTCACTGTGCCTACTTCTCCAGGAAGTTCTCACCCACTGAGAGTAACTATGACATTGGCAACCGCGAACTCTTAGCCATTAAATGGGCATTTGAAGAGTGGCGCCACTTCCTGGAGGGGGCTAGGCACCAGGCAACGGTCCTTACCGACCACAAGAATCTGGTTTTCCTAGAATCTACCCGGAGGCTAAACCTGAGAAAAGCTCGATGGGCGTTATTTTTTACTAGATTCAACTTTTTGCTCACCTATAGGGCTGGGTCTAAAAATATTAAGGCTGATGCACTGTCGCGTAGCTTCATGGCCAGGCCTCCTTCGGAGGAAGATCCTGCTTGTGTTTTGCCCCCAGGTATAATCATTTCCTCTGTTGATTCTGACTTAGTCTCCGAAATTGCGGCTGATCAAGGTTCAGCTCCCGGGAACCTTCCTGAGAACAACTTGTTTGTTCCCCTGCAATTCCGGCTAAGGGTACTCAGGGAGAATCATGACTCTGCTCTATCTGGCCATCCAGGCATCCTGGGTACCAAGCACCTCATTGCCAGAAACTATTGGTGCCCAGGGTTGCTTAAAGACATTAAGGCCTTTGTCGCCGCTTGTGAAATTTGTGCTAGGTCCAAGACTCCCAGGTCCCGACCACCGGGCTTACTATGTTCTTTGCCCATTCCCCAGAGACCTTGGACCCATATCTCCATGGATTTTATCACCGATCTGCCTCCATCTCAAGGCAAGTCGGTGGTGTGGGTTATAGTAGACCGCTTCAGTAAAATGTGCCCCTCAAGAAACTACCCAATGCTAAGACGTTAGCTACCTTTTTTGTCAAACACATCCTGCGTCTCCATGGGGTTCCTGTCAATATTGTTTCTGACATAGAGGTACAATTTGTTTCATTGTTTTGGAGAGCCTTCTGTAAGAAGTTGGAGATTGATCTGTCCTTCTCCTCGGCCTTCCATCCTGAAACTAATGGCCAGACTGAGAGGACTAATCAGTCTCTAGAACAATATTGTGGTGTTTCATCTCTGACTGTCAATATGATTGGGTCTCCTTCATTTCCCTCGCTGAATTTTCCCTTAATAACCAGGTCAGTAACTCGTCAGGGTTCTCCCCCTTTTTCTGTAATTTTGGGTTTAATCCACGGTTCTCTTCCGTTTCACCTGGTGGTTCCAACAATCCCGAGGTAGATGTCGTTCATCGAGAACTGTGCACAGTCTGGGCCCAGGTTCAGAAGAACCTAGAGGCGTCCCAGAGCATACAAAAGACTCAGGCAGATAGAAGACGTTCTGCTAACCCCTTGTTTGTGGTCGGGGATCTGGTGTGGCTGTCTTCTAAAAATTTGCGCCTTAAAGTCCCGTCCAAAAAATTAGCTCCCCGGTATATAGGGCCGTACAAGGTCATTGAAGTCCTTAACCCTGTCTCCTTCCAACTGGAGTTACCCCCGTCTTTTCGAATACACGACGTGTTTCATGCCTGAAACGCTGCTCCCCGTCCTTGGCTCCCTCGAGGAAACCTCCTGTCCCTGTTCTCACCCCTCAAGGGGTAGAATTCGAGGTGGCCAAGATTGTGGACAGCAGGATGGTCCAAGGCTCCCTCCAGTACCTGGTCTATTGGAGAGGATACGGGCCTGAGGAGAGGACTTGGGTACCCGCCCGGGATGTTCACGCTGGGGTATTGCTCAGGAGGTTCCATCTTCAGTTCCCCAATAAGCCAGGTCCACCTAGAAAGGGTCCAGTGGCCCCTCATAAAAGGGGGGGGGGTACTGTAAAGGATCTGCCAGACACAGTTTCTGTGTCAACGCCCGTGGTTACTCAGTCTGCACCTGCTCCTAAGTCTGATAGAGTGACTCCTTCTTCCACCACTCAGGCTCGGAGGCTGAGGAGTGGGAGAGCCTATCACATCCTGGCCAGACTGAGCTATCTCCTGCCCTCTGTCTATTTATACCTTCATTTCCTGCTTCTCCTTTGCTTGTGATTCTGCTTGTTTCCTGGCTCTGCTGCTGCTTGTACTATTTGTCCTCTGCTTCATATTGACCCTGGCTTTACTGACTACTCTCTTGCTCTGCGTTTGGTACCTCGTGCACTCCTGGTTTGACTCGGCTCGTTCACTACTCTTGTAGCTCACGGTGTTGCCGTGGGCATCTGCCCTTTTCCCTTTCTTCTTTGTACCCTTGTCTGTCTGTCTGTCGTGCACATAGTAAGAGTAGGGACTGTCGCCCAGTTGTACGCCGTCGCCTAGGGTGGGTCGTTGCAAGTAGGCAGGGACTGAGTGGCGGGTAGATTAGGTCTCACTTGTCTGTCTCCCTACCCCGCCATTACAATTTACATAGCAGACAGGCGGGGAGGAGGAGAGGGCTGGGAAGGAGCAGTCATACACACAGCTCTTCTCCTGCTTGCAACAACCCCCCGCGGAGCTTAGGACTGGTGAGTACAGCTGTGTATGTCCTGAGCAAGTAGGGGGAACTGTTTGTGTTATGTGTGTATGTGTGCATGTGGGGGGGATATTATATATAGTTTTTGTGGGGAGGGGGGATTTTATATAATCGTTTTTGTGCGGAGGGGGGACTTGTCTGTAAATGTTGTGTGTGTGTGTATATAAATGATTGTGTGTGTGTGTGTATATATATATATATATATATATATATATGATTGTGTGTGTGTGTGTGTGTAGGTGTATATATATATATATGATTGTGTGTGTGTATATATTTGATTGTCTGTGTGTATATATATATATATATATATTTGATTGTGTGTGTGTATATATGATTGTGTGTATGTATGTGATTGTGTGTGTGTGTATATATATATATATATATATATATATACATATATATACAGTGAAGGAAATAAGTATTTGATCCCTTGCTGATCTTGCCCACTGTCAAAGACATGAACAGTCTAGAATTTTTAGGCTAGGTTAATTTTACCAGTGAGAGATAGATTATGTAAAAAAAACAACAGAAAATCACATAGTCAAAATTATATATATTTATTTGCATTGTGCACAGAGAAATAAGTATTTGATCCCTTTGGCAAACAAGACTTAATACTTGGTGGCAAAACCCTTGTTGGCAAGCACAGCAGTCAGACGTTTTTAGTAGTTGATGATGAGGTTTATACACATGTTAGATGGAATTTTGGCCCACTCCTCTTTGTAGATCATCTGTAAAACATTAAGATTTCGAGGCTGTCGCTTGGCAACTCGGATCTTTAGCTCCCTCCATACGTTTTCGATGGGATTAAGATCTGGAGACTGGCTAGGCCACTCCATGACCTTAATGTGCTTTTTTTTGAGCCACTCCTTTGTTGCCTTGGCTGTATGTTTTGGGTCATTGTCGTGCTGGAAGACCCAGCCACGAGCCATTTTTAATGTCCTGGTGGAGGGAAGGAGGTTGTCACTCTGGATTTGACGGTACATGGCTCCATCCATTCTCCCATTGATGCGGTGAAGTAGTCCTGTGCCCTTAACAGAGAAACACCCCCAAAACATAATGTTTCCACCTCCATGCTTGACAGTGGGGACAGTGTTCTTTGGATCATAGGCAGCATTTCACTTCCTCCAAACACGGCGAGTTGAGTTAATGCCAAAGAGCTCAATTTTAGTCGCATCTGACCACAGCACCTTCTCCCAATCACTCTCAGAACCATCCAGATGTTCATTTGCAAACTTCAGACGGGCCTGTACATGTGCCTTCTTGAGCAGGGGGACCTTGTGGGAACTGCAGGATTTTAATCCATTACGGCGTAATGTGTTACCAATGGTTTTCTTGGTGACTGTGGTCCCAGCTGCCTTGAGATCATTTAGGGTATGTTCACACGGCGGGGGTCCGTAACGGCTGAAATTACGGGGATGTTTCAGCCTGAAAACATCCCCGTAATTTCAGCCGTACCGGCATGTGCAGGCGCTTGAACGCCGCGTCAATTACGGCCGTAATTAGCGCTGCTATTCATTGGAGTCAATGAATAGCGGCTCCAATTACGGCCAAAAAAGTGACAGGTCACTTCTTCTACGCGGGCGTCTATTTACGCGCCGTCATTTGACAGCGGCGCGTAAATATACGCCTCGTGTGAACAGACAAACGTCTGCCCATTGCTTTCAATGGGCAGATGTTTGTCAGCGCTATTGAGGCGCTATTTTCAGACGTAATTCGGGGCAAATACGCCCGAATTACGTCCGTAAATAGGCCGTGTGAACATACCCTAACAAGTTCCCCCTGTGTAGTTTTCGGCTGAGCTCTCACCTTCCTCAGGATCAAGGATATCCCACGAGGTGAGATTTTGCATGGAGCCCCAGATCGATGTCGATTGACAGTCATTTTGTATGTCTTCCATTTTCTTACTATTGCACCAACAGTTGTCTCCTTCTCACCCAGCGTCTTACTTATGGTTTTGTAGCCCATTCCAGCCTTGTGCAGGTCTATGATCTTGTCCCTGACATCCTTAGAAAGCTCTTTGGTCTTGCCCATGTTGTAGAGGTTAGAGTCAGACTGATTAAATGAGTCTGTGGACAGGAGTCTTTTATACAGGTGACCATTTAAGACAGCTGTCTTAAATGCAGGCACCAAGTTGATTTGGAGCGTGTAACTGGTCTGGAGGAGGCTGAACTCTTAATGGTTGGTAGGGGATCAAATACTTATTTCTCTGTGCACAATGCAAATAAATATATATAATTTTGACTATGTGATTTTCTGTTTTTTGTTTGTATAATCTATTTCTCACTGGTAAAATTAACCTAGCCTAAAAATTCTAGACTGTTCATGTCTTTGACAGTGGGCAAACTTACAAAATCAGCAAGGGATCAAATACTTATTTCCTTCACTGTATGTGTGTGAGTGTGTATACACTACCGTTCAAAAGTTTGGGGTCACCCAGACAATTTTGTGTTTTCCATGAAAACTCACACTTATATTTATCAAATGAGTTGCAAAATGACTAGAAAATATAGTCAAGACATTGACAAGGTTAGAAATAGTGATTTCTATTTCAAATAATAATTTTCTTCTTCAAACTTTGCTTTCGTCAAAGAATGCTCCATTTGCAGCAATTACAGCATTGCAGACCTTTGGCATTCTAGCTGTTAATTTGCTGAGGTAATCGGGAGAAATCTCACCCCATGCTTCCAGAAGCCCCTCCCACAAGTTGGATTGGCTTGATGGGCACTTCTTGCGTACCATACGGTCAAGCTGCTCCCACAACAGCTCTGTGGGGTTGAGATCTGGTGACTGCGCTGGCCACTCCATTACAGATAGAATACCAGCTGCCTGCTTCTTCCCTAAATAGTTCTTGCATAATTTGGAGGTGTGCTTTGGGTCATTGTCCTGTTGTAGGATGAAATTGGCTCCAATCAAGCGCTGTCCACAGGGTATGGCATGGCGTTGCAAAATGGAGTGATAGCCTTCCTTATTCAAAATCCCTTTTACCTTGTACATATCTCCCACTTTACCAGCACCAAAGCAACCCCCGACCATTATATTACCTCCACCTTGCTTGACAGATGGCGTCAGGCACTCTTCCAGTATCTTTTCAGTTGTTCTGCGTCTCACAAATGTTCTTCTGTGTGATCCAAACACCTCAAACTTCGATTTGTCTGTCCATAACACTTTTTTCCAATCTTCCTCTGTCCAATGTCTGTGTGCTTTTGCCCATATTAATCTTTTCCTTTTATTAGCCAGTCTCAGATATGGCTTTTTCTTTGCCACTCTGCCCTGAAGGCCAGCATCCCGGAGACGCCTCTTCACTGTAGACGTTGACACTGGCGTTTTGCGGGTACTATTTAATGAAGCTGCCAGTTGAGGACCTGGGAGGCGTCTATTTCTCAAACTAGAGACTCTAATGTACTTGTCTTGTTGCTCAGTTGTGCAGCGGGGCCTCCCACTTCATTCTACTCTGGTTAGAGCCTGTTTGTGCTGTCCTCTGAATGGAGTAGTACACACCGTTGTAGGAAATCTTCAGTTTCTTGGCAATTTCTCGCATGGAATAGCCTTCATTTCTAAGAACAAGAATAGACTGTCGAGTTTCACATGAAATCTCTCTTTTTCTAGGCATTTTGAGAGTTTAATCGAACCCACAAATGTAATGCTCCAGATTCTCAACTAGCTCAAAGGAAGGTCAGTTTTATAGCTCCTCTAAACAGCAAAACTGTTTACAGCGGTGCTAACATAATTGCACAAGGGTTTTCAAGTGTTTTCTAATCATCGATTAGCCTTCTAACGCAGTTAGCAAACACAATGTACCATTAGAACACTGGAGTGATGGTTGCTGGAGATGGGCCTCTATACACCTATGTAGATATTGCATTAAAAACCAGACGTTTGCAGCTAGAATAGTCATTTAGCACATTAACAATGTATAGAGTGTATTTCTGATTAATTTAATGCTATCTTCATTGAAAAAAACTATGGTTTTCTTGCACAAATAAGTGACTCTAAACTTTTGAACGGTAGTGTATAGGGCCGCGATCATGTGCGGTTCGGCCGGCCATGGGCCCCCCGGGAGCCTTGGGCCCGGGCGGCCACCCGAACCACCCTAATGATAATCCGCCACTGGTCACGATACCAGAATTTGGACTTCGATACTGATACTTTGTGTAGTATTGCGTTTCCCGAAACCAAAACGATACTTTGCCAACAAAATTAAAAGTTCTTCCATTTTCTGATGTGAGGCACATGGTGTGATGAATTTTGAAGCTCCATGTGCCTCACATTAATAGTAATTAACCCCATCATGTTCCTCAGTCATAATGGTTAATATTGGGTAAATGTGTGAGGTGCATGATAGGGTTAATTGCTATTAATGTGAGGCACATTGAGGTTCAAAATTCATAATACCTCGTGCCTCACATTAATAAGAGAAAGAAAGCAGTTTTTATTTTAAAACAGCGTAAACATGAATGACTCTATAAATGTGTTATTACGGTAGTGACGATAACGAATATATGTATATTTTATGTATTGAGACTCATTTTAATGTTTATTGTAAAAAATTTGTGTATTTTTTTTATTTAACATTACTTTTTTTTTTTTACTTTAATGTCCTGGCATATATCTATATACTGATAGTACACTTGCAGTTGTTAGGACATACCTAAGTATGCCCTATCAACAGGAAACATGGTCAGACATCTCTGGAGTCCTTCAATGGATGCGATCAGCATGATGTGATGCGGCCGGTGCTGCACTAATGAGCGGCGGCGCAGACACTGAAGACAGAACATGGGGGTGTTTTGTAGTGCAATCATTAGTGCAGCACTGGTCACATCACACTGACCGCACACACTTGTCAGGACTCAGGAGCGGGGCAATGGCTGTATCCCACATGTATTACACAGCCGCAGCCCTGCTCTAACTACATTCATGTGTTACTATACTTAGCTGTGCGGCTTCACAACTTAGTATCAAAATACATGAAATAACTGTATTAAACCATTTGAGGGTGCACGGTATCGAAACAGTATCAAAATTTCAATTCATCGTGCAACCCTAGTGAAACAGCTTATGTTTTCAGTGCATCCTTAAAAGGGTTTTCCTATCAGGGACATTTATGACATATCCACAGGATATATCATGAATGTCAGATAGATGCGGGTCCCACCCCTGGGACACGCATCTTTCTCTACTACGGGGCTCCCTAAACCCTGTTCTGCCTTTTTTCTGCTCCCGCTGCCTCCTAGCCACTTCCTGACTTTATGGTCGGGAGTTACGAAATCAGCGTAGCTCACTGAGCTACATTGTTTCCGTAAGTTCCAAAGAACTGAATAGTAGTTACAGAAAAAGCGTAGCTCGCATGCTACGCTGCTTCCGTAACTGCCATTCACTACTATGGGACTTACGGAAGCAGCGTAGCTCATCGAGCTGCGCTGCTTTTGGGACTCCCGACCATATAGTCAGGAATTGGCCAGGAGGCAGTGGGAGGAGAAAAAGATAGAACAGGGTTTAGGGAGCCCCGTACTAGAGATAGGTGTGTGTCCCAGAGGTGGCACCCGCATCTATCTGACATTTATGACATATCCTGTGGCTCTATTCACACAATCGTTTTTAACGGCTGTGTGACTGCTGTTTTTTAAATGGCTGCCACACGGCTGTATTAAAATCTGATGTCACTGTCCATATAGGAGTTTTCCCAGGGCTGGAATCCCGGGGCATAGCCTCTATTAGCGCTCTGCCTGGGGACTCTGACTCTGGGGAAGCCCCTGACATCATTGTCCTTATATAGACAGTGTCGTCAGGAGCATTCCCTGGACCGTAGTCCCGGGTCAGAGCCTGTAGTAGCACTCTGCTCGGGGACTCCGGCACTGCTCCTGACGTCAATATCCATATATGGGCAGTGACGTCAGAAGTTTCCCATCACTCCAGCACTGAACCCAGTGTGTTTTATTTGAATATTTTTTTTTTTTATATCTCTCTGTTTTTAGCTATATTACTACCGCCTTAGTAATGGCCGGTGTGTGATTGACCGCATCCATTACTAAGGAGGGGCTTAGTGTTAGTTGGTGCAGAGGCTAACACTAACCCCCCCATTATTACCCTGGTACCCACCGCCACCAGGGGTACCTGGAAGAGCCGGCTACGATCCAGTACCCAACCATCTGTAGTGATGGTTGTGTAATGGGGTGGCCGCATGCTGGTATTATTATTCTGGGAAAGCCTAAACACCATGACCTTTCCCACCGTGGTAATGCTAGCCTGCTGTTGTGTTGTATCTGGCTGGTTATGAAAAATGGGGACCTCACGAAAAAAATTACATGCGGTCAACCCCATTTTTTAGAACTAGCCAGATACAACATAGCAGCAGCAGACTAACATTACCAGGGTGGGAAGGGCCACCATTTGTGGGTTTGCCCAGCCTGCTAACACCAGCCTGCGGCCGCCCCAGCGTCCGGCCATCACTGCAGATGGTCATGAACTGGATCGTATGTGGCTCTTCCCAGTACCCTTGGTGACGGTGGATAATGTGTGTTAGTGCTGGCCTTTCCACCGGCTCGATCAGCCAGCGGTCATTACTAAGGCAGTAGTAATAAAGTTACAAAAACAGATTAAAAAAAATGTAAAACAGAGACAACGCTTGTTAACCATTTTATTGAGAATTAAAAAAAAATGCCGTAATCGAAGTAGCCCTCGAATTCGAAGTAGTTTAACAACCCAAACTGTAAAACACAAAAAAATTTATAAAATGTATAATTAGTAACACATAAAAAAAGCAAAGAAATTATTACACTTACATTTCCGGTGTTCAGTGCTGGAGCCGCAATGTCAGCGAGCTCTGCTGTTTCCGTAATGTCTGGAGTTATAGGGGGCATCAGCATTTAAAGTGCCTAGGGCAGCATCAACTAAATACTGCCCAGCTTTCGACTACACTCTCCCCTCTGGCCCCCCACTTTACCTCTGCCTCCTATGCCCCTCTCCCCTCCTCCCACAGAGCCTCTGCCACCATCTGGGCCCCCCGCCACAAATAAAGGTTCAAAATCCTCTTCACCGTACCCCTACCACTTGCTGCTTGGCATTTTACCGGACAATATTCACCGCATGCTGCACTATTTTGGTCACAATTTTTTTCCCTGCAGTGGAAGCTTCTAAGGCGTCTTTCACACCATGGTATTTCTATCAGTTTACTGTATGTGGCGGGAGAGCTCCTGACGCTTATGATAAATAAATCCATAGTCCCCCATACATCCAACACTTTTTTTTTGCTCTGTGCAACAGCTTTAAAGGCTGCGATATTCCATGCATATGTATGTGTTTTATTTTTAACATGGACGCCTATGGAGGACGGACAGCAGAGACAACCGTTTTTGAAACCGTTTAATGCATCTCCTGGGAGCTTTATCAGCACATACATTATATTAATAGAAATACTGTGGTGTGAAAGCTGCCTAAGAGCCTCCAATGCAGATGTGAACACAGCCCAGTGCTGACAATAATAATAAGGGTATGTTCACACGCACTGTTTTCATACGTAATTCAGGTGTATTACGCCTCGAATTACGCCTGAAAAAACTGCACCATTACGCCTACAAACATCTGCCCATTGCTTTCAATGGGTTTTACGATGTTCTGTTCCCACGAGGTGTTATTTTACATGTCGCTGTCAAAAGATGGCACGTAAAAAGATTGTCTCCATTGAAAAACAGCTCCAATAACGTCCGTAAAATACGCCACGAAAAACGCGAGTAGTTACAAAAACGTCTGAAGATCAGGAGCTGTTTACGCTCCGTATTTTCACACATATTTTTCTAAGCCATGTGAACATACCCTAAGGCTGCATTATTACATCTGTGTATCTTTAGTTTGGAAGTGCACTGCATAATACACACACACACACACACACACACACACACACACACACACACACACACCTCTGTGTGTATTTATATGTGTCTGTGCGTATAGTTATAATCTACGCCATTATCTGTACTCAGAGGGTTATCACTGTGTTATCTGTGGTGTTACATAGGACTGCAGGTAACATCCACTATATTATCTGTACTCAGAGAGTTATCACTGTGTTATCTGTGGTGTTACATAGGACTGCAGGTAAAATCTACTACATTATCTGTACTCAGAGAGTTATCACTGTGTTATCTGTGGTGTTCATGGGACTGCAGGTAACGTTCTGTTATCTGTGGTATTACATAGGACTGCAGGTAACACTACTACATTATCTTTATTCAGAGAGTTAACACTGTGTGTTATCTGTGGTGTTACATAGGACTGCATGTGAAACCTACTACATTATCTGTACTGTGTATATATGTGCCTGTGTGGGTATATATGGGTAAGTTTGTGAATGTCACTTTATGCTTGTATAAATGTGCCTTTTATGTATTTGTATATGTTCCTATATATGTATTTATCTGCCGGTGTGTGTGTGTGTATATGTGTTTGTATGTCTATATATTTACCTGTATGTATGTAGGAAAAAGCAAAGTATAGGAGCTGCACCGTAGCATGCAGTGAGGGTGCTATCCTCAGGGGAGACTTGACATGAAACCCCAAATACGCACAATCGCAATCCAGAGGAAAAGAGGCAGCACTCCAATATTATAAAGATCCAAAATTGTTATTAACCCAACATAGAGGCAACGTTTCACCTTCCCATTGAAGGCATTTCTATGTTGGGTGAATAAAAATTTTGGATCTTTATAATATTGGAGTGCTGCCTCTTTTCCTCTGGATTGCGCCTGTATGTATGTATATATTCCAGAATGGGTGTACAGATGTAGCCATTTTATCTTGATTTTTAACGCATTAAATACACAGTGGTAAGATCCTTTATCTTAACTTTTTCAATGAATTTTCAATGGCTTTTGTTGTGTGATATCATGCTGCAGCAAGTTATCAGAGTCAAGCTAAAGATGGCTACATCCGTATGTATATTTGCCTGTATGTCTAAATATCTGTCTTTATGTATGTATAGTATATATGTTCCAGTATGTGCGTGTCTATATATGTGGTTTATTTTTGGTTTGTGAAGGGGGCGACAATAGAGAGTCCCGCTCAGGGCACCATCCAACCTAAGGCCGGCCCTGAGTGATCAGCATTTCCACCATATGTGTGACATTGTCCCCTTCTTTATACCACAACTCCAACATGCTTCTGAACCTCCTGGATACCAACATTGGAGTATGGCATGTGCAACTTGAGACAATTTTGAAGGAGGTTTCTTCTTATTGGTGATAAGGATTTATGGGCAAATAAGAAATATTTAGCCCATTTAGACTCCTCAAAAGTTTTCCCCAGCTAATTTTCCCATGCAGAGCAGTAGAAGGGAGGCTTGCAGGATAAGTGGTTTATGAAGAGACCATAAAGTAATTAAGTGGAGTGTGCAGGAGGGGACAATGAAAGGCTAAGCCTCTCAAAATCAAGTAGTTGCATATTTTTTTGGAATGTGGAGTAAAAACAAGAGAACTGCGAGTAGTCGTAGGGGGCTTTGGGTAGTGTTGCATCTGACAGGATTGGAGTATTCAGGGAACCAACGCTGAATTGTATAGTATATGTGTGAAGTGTAGGGGGTTATATTTATTTCTACCTAAATATTGGTTGGTTGAATATCCAGGGGAAAAGACTGGGTTGTCCGTGACTGGGACTAATGGGCCTTTGAGGTTTGTAATGGAATTTTTTTTATCTGTTTATTTTATGGCCAGAATACTGTAGCATGTACTGAATGGATGAACTGGATCTCAAGGAAAGGTCAGAGACACACTGAGTCCGTGGATGGGTGGTGAGGAACAGATAGATTGTGTGATCTGGACCCCATGCTTCCTAAGGGAGCCATGAAAGAAGTCTATTATTATTTACAACAATTTGGGAGGCTTAGACCTACTTTGTCTTTAGGTATGGTTAGTGTGTCCGAGTTGAGACAGGAGCCTCCGCTGAACCACATAAAATTCCAAAAGTGATGGTGCAGGGACTTAGAAGTGATCAATTACAGGGGGATCCTGCGTGTCAGAGACACGCAGGACCCACCAAAACTCAACCTATCAGGTCCGCGGGACTGACGGCTTCAGTGTAAAACGAGCGATACAGTTGTTCTGTATAGAGAATACAGAACAGCTGTATCTCCAAAATTAAAAAGATCTTTTAATAAAGACTAATTACAAAGTTACACTAAACACACTGACTACTATATGTCAGTACATATACATATACAGTTAGGTCCAGAATTATTTGGACAGTGACACAAGTTTTGGCATTTTAGCTGTTTACCAAAACATATTGAATATACAGTCAACCCCTTAATGACCAGCCTATTTTAGACCTTAATGACCAAGCTATTTTTTATGTTTTTCCATCGTCGCATCCCAAGAGCTATAACTTTTTTTTTTGCGTCTACATAGCTATATAACGTATTGTTTTTTGCACGACAAATTGTATTTTTTAATAGCACCATTTTGGGGTAGATATAATTTATTGATTAACTTTTATTAACTTTTTTTGGGGGGGGGGGGGGGGGTAATGAAAAAAACCCCCATACATTTCGCCACTCTTTTTTGTGTCTTAGTTTTACGCCGTTTACCATGTGGTATAAATAATATAATAACTTTATTCAGTGGGTCATTACGATTGTGGCGATACCAAATTTATATAGATTTTATATGTTTTACTGCTTTTACACAATAAAAACACTTTTTTTTCAAAATTATTTTAATTTGTGTCGCCATGTTTTAAGAGCCATTATTGTTTTATTTTTACACTAATGGAGCTGTATAAGAGCTTGTTTTTTTGTGGGACAACTTCTAGTTTTTATTGGTACCATTTTGGAGTACATGCAACTTTTTGATCACTTTTTATCAAGATTTTTTGAAGGCAGGATGAATAGAAAACAGCAATTCTAACATTGTTTTTTATTTATTTTTTATGACATTTTTACACAGGTTAAATAATGCAATATCTTTATAGGTGGGGTCGTTACGGACGCGGCGATCCCAAATATGTGTGGTTTTAATTTTTTCATATTTTTTTCATATTAACCCCTTCTGGACGTACTATTAGGTCATGGCAGCTGTATCGTTCGCGCTCCATGACTTAATAGTACGTCTCGTGTAGGATAGTACGTCTCGCTGTATGTGTAGGATAACGTAATATATCAAAAAGAAATTCCGCAGCACTCCAATATGAGCAAAATAAAGTGATTTATTCAATCAATGCAGAGATGCACTTTAGGACTCTTCTCAAGAGAACCTTTCACCTGCCCATAGATGTGCATTTGAGTGCAGCATGTAATGGTCAGGGCTGCACAAACTCTGTGGCACTTAAAATTTTTATTTAGATATCGGTGCCGTAATATTTTGCGCCCGATATGTAAATAACCCCATGAACTGTCAATGGGGTGGTAATTGGCAAGGGGGCATGTAGCATCGCTGTGACACTGTCCAATCAGCTACTCAGCTACGTACTGTGTCAATAGCAAGACCTGCACACGCTCTCACTCTTCAGTTCTCGGCAGGCAAGTACAAGACTATGTGATCTCTCGCGAGAGATCAGTCTTGTCCTTGTCTGCGAGAGCTAAAGAGTGAGAGCGTGCGCGCGCACAGCTCCGATAACATGGAACAGAAGAAGAGTTCACACTCTTCTTCTCCTCCTATGTTCCGTAGTATTGGCGGAGCTGCGCACACGCTCTCCTCTCTCCAACTCTTGCTGTGACACTGTCCGTAGCTGATTGGCCAGTGTCACGGCGATGTTACACGCCCCCTTGCCAATTACCTCCCCATTGACAGTTCAGAGGGCTATTTAAATATCGGGCGCCAAATATTACGGCACCAATATCTAAATAGCGAAGAAGGCTAGAATTTTTTTTAAAGTGCCCCAGAGTTTGTGCAGCCCTCCCCATTACACGCTGCACTCAGCTGCACCTGTATGGGGAGGTGAAAGGTTCTCTTTAAAGGAAAGGTGTTATCATTTTTTCATATTTCTTTTATGTTTTACTTTATGGGCCTATTTTTTCTAATTATTTTAATATGTTCCCTAAAGTAACTATTCATATGTTTTTAATTCTCTCGGGGCAGCCATCTTTATTTTTATTTTTCATACTGCTAACAAGTGTTGTGCAGTATCCCCTGGACCATTTGGACTACTTCGTAGATTCGTTGGACTACTTCGCTGATTTAAGCTTTTTTTAATTTTATTTTTATTAAAATGGTTAAAGTGGATTGTGTGAAAGAGTTGTTATTTCAAAAATTTCTCTGTTTTTTAATACTTCATTACCACCTTAGTAATGGCTGCTGTCTGATTGAGAGCGTCTATTACTAAGAAAGGGCTTAGTCTTAGCCAGTAATAAGGCTATCACTAACCCCTATTATTTCCCCGGTACCCACCGGCACCAGGAGTACTGGGCAGAGCTGGGTACGATCCAGCACCCGACCGTCTGAACTGAAGGGCAGGTACTGGGGTGGCCGCAGGCTGGCAATATCAGGCTGGGAATGGCCATTAACCATGGCCCTTCCCACCCTGGTAACGCTAGGCTGCTGCTACTTTATTGTATCTGGCTGGTTATGAAAAATGGAGGGAATCTCATGTAATTTTTTTTCAACTATTTTTTTTTTTTAAATTAAGTGGTGTACCAGCCAGATACAATAAAGCAGCAGCAGCCTATTATTACCAGGGTGGGAAGGGCCACGGTTTTTGTCCCTTCCAATCCTGATATTCCTGATATTCCCAGCCTGCTGCCTTGCCGTTGCTTCAGATGTTTGGGTACTGGATCGTACTCTCCTCGCGGCAGTGAGAACCGGGGTAATAATAGGGGTTAGTGATAGCCTTTTTACTTGCTAACACTAAGCCCCTTCTTAGTAATGGATGCTCTCAATCAGACAGCAGCCATTACTAAGGCCATAATAAAGTATTAAAAAAAACACATAATAATTTATTTTTTATTGAAACTCCCCCATGCAACCCACTTTCACCATTTAATTTTTTTTTTAAAGTAGATCTTCGAAGTAGTCCAATAAATCTACGACGTAGTCCAAACGGTCCAGCGGAACCTACCAAAAAAAAGTTTGCAGTATAAAAATTTAAAAAACTTAAATTTGCCACAATGGAAACTAGAGGTGAAGGAAAAATAATTCCCCTTCAAGTAACTCTGCTTCCTGTCAACAGAAAAGTCATCCGCCAAAGGGAAAAAATTTTCCCCATGGCGGAGTACAAGAAAGTCTAATTCCCAGGTGAGGCTTTCTTGTACTCTGCCATCAAGAAAAAATTTTCCTCCTGGCGGATGATTTTTCCGTTGACAGGTAGCAAAGTTCTTCTGCAGCGGTGTTAGGGGAGCAAACTCGCCAATTGCCCAGTGCCCCCAGAATGGGCCGCTACTCTTGGGCCAGTGCTGTGTGCCTGCCCTGCAGACTAAAATTTGCCAGCCAACCCCTGGCCATTGGCTCCCTGCTCCGCCGTTTGCTCTTGTAGGCCACAGCCTGGTTTAGACTTTAGGCCTACAAGAGATCAGGAGCACACTGATGACGTCAACTGCCTGGCACGATGACGTCACTGCATCATGCCGTCCACGCCGGGCCACTGAAATCAGTTAAAATTCATAAGTCTATTAGGTAATAAAAAGGGGGCATAAAAAAGTGGAATACAAAAGGTGGCATCCTTATTGTGGGGGCATAAAGCAGGCATTTTTATTGAGTGGGGGTATAAAGAGGCAATGTTACTGTGGGGGAATTATTACTGAGTGTGGCAGAAAAAGTGGCATTAGTACTGAATGGTGGCATAAAAGGCTGCATTACTACTGAGTGGAGCCATTATTTCTGTGGGGACATAAAGGGGATATTAGTACTGAGTGGGAATTCTATTACTGGGTGAGGGCCCTAAAAGTGGCTCTATCACTGAGTAAGGTATAAAGGGTACACTAACCAAGTGTAGGGGAACAAAAGTAGCACTTACTGTGTGGGGCCTTTGGGGGAACAAAAGGGTGTGTCTACTATTACTGTGTGGGCCACCCAGTATAGTATGTATAGGGAGTTTGTGTAGAGGTAGGGAATAGTTAGGGAGTGCGCTAGAAAAGCAAGGAGCCAAAGATATCTGTGTCATATTCTGCAGGGCTTAGAAAATCATGTCTGGGAGAAGTTGTCATTGCGGTCTTGGCTGGATGAAGAAGAAAAGGTGAAAGTGAGCGACTTCAATCTGAGAAGACGTCACCTGTGAGTCACTCAATATAACTATAGAGTAATCACTTATATGGTCTGCAGATTTCCTGTGTATAACTGGCATCTACCTCTATATGGTCACTGTATGGTGGTAATATTGGTCTATATATAGTGTGTTTTATTCACTAACAGTATCGTGTTTTTTTCTGACACTGTGTTGTAGTAATTTGTGATCTTGGTTTTTTTCAGTATCAATATGGGGGTATTATTCAGTCACTATATGGTTATGGTGTGGCGGTATTATTCAGTAACAGTATGGGGGTAACATTCAGTTACTATGTGGTTATGGTGTGGTGGTATTAATCAGTAACAGTATGGGGGTATTATTCAGTAACTATGTGGTTATGGTGTGGAGGTATTAATCAGTAACAGTATGGGGGTATTATTCAGTCACTATATGGTTATGGAGTGGTGGTATTATTCAGTAACAGTATGGGGGTATTATTCAGTCACTATGTGGTAGTAATATATTCTCATGGAGTGGAGGTATTATTCATTAACAGTATGGTGGTATTATTCAGACACTATGTGGTGGTAATATGCAGTCATGGTGTGGAACTATTATTAAGCCACTATGTGGTTATGGTGTGGGGGTATTATTCAGTAGCAGTATGGTGTATTATTGGTAATGTTGGTCTTACAATCTATGTAACTTACTGTGGTGTGGGCTGTGGGGAAGTATGAATGTGGCAGCAGATGATCAGGCTAAAGAGACAGTCTGCAGAGTGGCATGTGATGTACTTTGACATGCAGGTGATACTTACGTGTGGGATGTGGGCCCATAACTTGTGTACAGCCCAGGGCCTAAGATCATATGAATCCACCACTGGCATCAAGCCAGCACAAGCAGACCACAACAATACAGAAGGTAGAGTAAAGAAACCAGCCCAGGACGTGCTGCTTAAAAACAGCGCTAAGCGCAACCTGTCCTGGACTGGCTTGAATGTAATTGCAGAGAGTGACGCCGCAAATGAGACTGGCTGTCGAGGAAAGATATGGGGCTGTGCAGTGCAGACTGTACTATTTGCACTGCACTGATTGATAGTAAGAAGAATTCTTTAAATCTTTTCTATACTTCAACAGCTCTTTAACAAATAAACATCAAATTTTTCCTATTTAAAAAATGTATATATTGCGTGTTTGATGTGTAAAGCTAGTAATGAGAAAACGCCAATAGATTTGGGGGGGGGGAGTGCCTTTTTATAGTTCGTCACGCAGTAGAGGGGCTAGGTTCACCCTTGCCTATGAGTCCTGCTGCCCCCGCCCACACAGAATTATTGACAGCTTTCACTGCATACAAACTCACACAGGAAAAACTGTCAACCATTGTGTGTGGGTGGAGGAAACAGGACTCTCAGCCTTTCTCAAAGAGTCCTGGCAACATTTACACAGCTTTTTACATGATAATCCCATACCTCCCAACCTCCCCGGATCCGGTGGGACAGTCACGGTTTCTCACCGGCGTCCAGCCTTCCTGGGCAGTCTGCAAAATGTCCCGCTGGGCGCTGCAGCTGTATCAAAACAGCTGATCGATGCTGACAGGCGCCCTGCATGCCAGACTACTGCAGCAGTGATCAGCGTCAGAAGAAGGCAGGAGTCTTGCGGTGGTATTCTCACTGGGATCGATGCCGGCCCGGGAGTGGACCAGTCCAGTCACCTGACCTGTCACATGACCTTACCGGTCAGGTGACAGGTCAGGTGACTGGACTGGTCCACTCCCGGGCGGCATCCACACCAGTGAGAACACAGCTGCAAGACTCCTGCCTTCTTCTGACAGTGAGTGACGTCAAAGCGGAGTGGAGAGTGGCAGCAGTAGGGCCGGCTACCAAAGTATAAGGGGGTTGTGTGTGGCGCTATCTACAGGGGGGCTGTGTGTGGTGCTATCTACAGGAGGGCTGTGTGTGGCGTTATCTACAGGGGGGCTGTGTGTGGTGCTATCTTCAGGGGGGCTGTGTCTGGCGCTATGTACAGGGGAGCTGTGTGTGGAGCAATGTACAGGGGGCTGTGTCTGGAGCTATCTACAGGGGGGCTGTGTGTGGAGCTATCTACAGGGGGGCTGTGTCTGGCGCTATGTACAGGGGAGCTGTGTGTGGAGCAATGTACAGGGGGCTGTGTCTGGAGCTATCTACAGGGGGGCTGTGTGTGGAGCTATCTACAGGGGGGCTGTGTCTGGCACTATCTACAGGAGGCTGTGTGTGGAGCAATCTACAGGGGGGGCTGTGTCTGGAGCTATCTAAAGGAGGCTGTGTGTGGAGCTATCTACAGGGGGCTGTGTGTGGCGCTATCTACAGGGGGCTGTGTGTGGCACTATCTACAGGGGGGCTGTGTGTGGAGCTATCTACAGGGGGGCTGTGTGTGGAGCTATCTACAGGGGGGGCTGTGTGTGGAGCTATCTACAGGGGGGCTGTGTGTGGAGCTATCTACAAGGGGGCTGTGTGTGGAGCGATCTACAGGGGGGCTGTGTGTGGAGCAATCTACAGGGTGGCTGTCTGGAGCTTTCTACAGGGGGGCTGCATCTGGATCTATCTACAGGGGGGCTGTGTCTGGCACTATGTACAGGGGGGCTGTGTGTGGAGCAATCTACAGGGGAGCCCTGGTGGTTGATTTTTCCATTGACCGGTAGCAGAGTTACACAACTGTAAAAAAAAAATCCCCATCATGTAACTCTGATACCTGTCAATTGAAAAGTCATCAACCACAGGGTCTCCCTCTTGACTTTCATTGTTCTCAGCCTTTTGGTTTGTCCTGCAGCTGCCGCCCTGATGAGCAAATGTTATACCCAAGATAGGAAAAGTAACACAAAGACGATATTACCTGATCCATAATATCTGTGATATCCAGACAGTCTAGAGTTACGCAGTGAGAATGTGCGTGTGTTATTTGCAGAAGGATCTGGCCGTGATTTGATGGGTTTATGCGGGATATTGGGCGTGGTTAGGGGGGCGTGGCTTAAAATGTCCCTCTTTTCCGAATTCAAAAGTTGGGAGGTATGAATAATCCTGAATCAAATCATAAAAAACTATATATCCTCAAGGTCACCACCTCCCCTCTATCATATTGTCCTCAGATAACATCAGTGATTGGACAGATCCGCTTTATATATCTATTAATATTAACTTATATATAACCTATAAATTAAGTAAAAGTTAAGAAGCCCATTTTAGAGTCTTGCTTTGTAGTACTTTATGATACTGTAAAGAAGAAAGCTGCTTGCTTTTTATCTAAAATGTACACAGATTTGTTTTGTGTTTTACTATATATGCAAATGAAGAGCATTTTGTAATATATCATTGCAAACTTTCATGCTTGTTCGTAGCCTCTCAAGCTTTATTTAGGTCAGTCTTTGTGATTTGAATGACTAAAACATCCCAATTGATATGAAAAATGTGCTTCTGCAATCCACATTTACATGTTTTGTAGTATAATGAGTCTAATGACTGCATATCTATTGCCTAATTATGTCAAACATGGATCTTGCCTATACTCTTGTGTGCATGTCTTTTATTTATTATTTCCTGTGCGAAGGAGTGCATTAGTCATAGCACAGGTCCAATTATACAGAAAGGCAATGGCACTTTTAATGATTCTAATGTTAAATCCTATTTTTTTCCTGATTTAAAATGTTTGTCTTTCAAGCATTGAGAAGATTATTATAATTTCTAGTCAGTCTCATTATTAAACTGTCTTTAGTCTGAAGCTGGTGTAATGACAGCCTTATAAATATAATTATAGTGATTGGCAGCAGCAAGGACACATTGCTTCGTGACAATTTCAGGCTGGATATACATGACCATGGGATTACAGAGCTCGCCCCATTTCGAACCCTTATTGCTTAACCTTCCCATCAATACTGTCGACCCCCTTTCTTGCTTCCAGGCCTTTTTCCCCTCCTCCCATGTCACTCTCCCCTCCCCCAGTGAGACACACGAGACAGTGGGTTGGAAATTTTCGGCCACAGCAGCCATTTTATTAACAAATTTACATGAACATAAAACATTCCTTTATAAATAACATTACTAGGAAAGGGGAAGTCCTTGGAGCTCCAAAACTTTGGCGCCTAACTGCCCCCTGTATAGCTACTTACCCCCAGCCGTCCCCTACAGGCTCAGAGGCACCTTTCTGCTCCGCAGTTGGCTTGCCAAGTATGTAAAACCACTCCCCGGGACACCACCCAGCAGGAGTCCAAAATACGCCCATCTCCATGAGCAATTATGTATTTGTTAGGGACCATACCTCTGATGAATCCCCTACTTCAAATTACCACCAACTCCAAGGACCCCCCAATCCGCCACACGAGCATACTTAGACCACCTTTAAGTATGCGAGCCCCCACCATCCATCATCGCCCGCTCGATTTCTTCCTGAATCCGCAAGGCCCATAGGTCAATGCCCACCGCATTGAGATGCACTCCATCACCTAGCCAATACTTCCCTTGGCCATCCTCGAAATCGTAGTGCCGCACAAAAAATGCCCCGTTTTTTACCACAAAGCTGGAAACCGCCCGATTGACTTTCACCCGGGCCTTGTTCACACGCTCTACAGAACGCGCATTTCTCCATACACTACGCGGCACTATTTCCGACCAAATCACCTTTACCTTCGGAAAACAGGACCAAAGCCGGAGAAGGTCATACTTCACATCCCGAATTAATTCTCTAAACAGGCGAGTACCTAAGTCGTTTCCCCCTACATGAAGGACCAACAAATCAGGAACCCGATCCAACTGCGCATACCGATGGGAATCCGGCAAAACTCGACTCCACACCATACCGCGCGTGCCCAGCCACCGTATCACCACCGCCGACCTTTGGAACCCCAGTTGCCGCCCATCTGGCCGCACATCCGCCCTTAACGCCCCCCAGTGCACATATGAGTGCCCAAGAATCCACACCAGTGCCGGTGTACCATCTGAAATAAAAGAATAACAACGATAACACTAACCAAAAACAGCACGTTGATACGAGAAAACATATCACATAAAGTGGAGACGCACGTAGGACTTATACCTCCCCGACTCCCAACGACCTATGCGCTTCACCACATCAGGCCTCAACCCCCATGACGCAGCCTCCGTGGCTGCTCCTATATGAAAGGAGTGTGGTGAATAAATACCTTTATCCAAACCCAACACCTGCAAACATCTACGGAAGACAGCTGTAAACTGGCACCTTTACAAGAAAGCCCCATCCGTATGACATAACAGCGCCCCCCCCTACACCCTCGCAGCGCGACGTACCGCTCATAGCATTTCACCGGGCACAACCCCGCCCTTGCCACCGCCCCCAGAACCACTCGTTTGCCTTTTCCACTTTGATCCGATTTCGACCACCTTACCCAGAATTGCACTCTCCCCCTTCCTCCTGTTACATCTTCCGCTTGCAAACCCCCCGCTCTCTTCTTACTAGGGGAAATTAACTCGCCCACTCTTAAAGCCCCAAAAAACGCCCATGAAAAAGCCAACTGAAACAATGCTACCTCATAGCCTGAGAAACACACCTTCCCCAACGCTTCACCTAACTGCTCCAAAAGCGCGAAAGAAACCGGGCGACGGCCGTCCGGCCGCCCCGCCCCCTTTTTCCGAAACCCCTTCAACGCCTGGACAATCAAGAAATCTTTCGTCACGTCCCCCAACCCCCTTAGTTTAAAACCAAAGGCCAAAGCTGACACGAAACGATTCACTTTAGACACCGACCAGCCTTCCACTGAGACCCATCCCAAAAACCCCAACAAAGCTACCACTTGTTCCTCCATCGACCCGCCTCCGGGCGAACCTGTTAACCACGACACCCAGTCCCTCCACGCCGCGTCGTACGACAACCATGTACCAGGCGCTAGAGAAGACTTGATCAAACCTCGTGCTGCTCTTAAACCACGTCCCAAAGCCATCCCGGGAACGTGACCCCTTCCAGATCCGCCTCCGGTGCCAACAGACGAAACCGCTCCCACTGTAGGCGAGAGAGAGAATCCGCGATGTCATTCTGTACCCCCGGAACATGAACCGCAACAATCCACGCATTGAGTTCCAAACAACGCAACACCAGCCGCCGTAACAACCTCACCACCGGGGGTGAAGAAGCCGTTACATTATTGATTGCCAACACCACCCCCATATTATCACAGTGGAACCGCACCTTGCTATTACGGAAACGCTCCCCCCAAATCTCCACCGCCACCACAATTGGGAATAGTTCCAGAAGTACAAGATTACGAACCAGTCCCAACGACACCCATTCCGCCGGCCACTGGCCCACGCACCACTGTCCTCCACAATAAATACCAAAACCCACACTACCTGCAGCATCGGTAAACAATTCCCATTGCACATTATCCACCACCGGCGAGATCAACAACGATTTTCCATTATACAAATTAAAAAACTCTCTCCATACTGCCAAGTCATCCCGATGCTCCCGCGTCAACCGCACAAAATGATGTGGGGCTCTAACCCCCGCCGTTGCTGACGCCAACCTCCTGCAAAAAACTCTGCCCATGGGCATTATCCGACAAGCAAAATTAAGTTTTCCTAACAACGACTGCAACTCCCGCAGCTGAATCTTATGAAGCCGACCCGCCCTGCTCACTTCCAATTGCAACGCTTCCAGCTTGTCCTTAGGAAGTCGACACTCCAATGCCACCGAATCCAGGGTAATGCCAAGAAAAACTATACAAGTACTGGGACCCACGGTCTTCTCTGGAGATAACGGAACCCCAAATCGCTGAGCGACCCACTGTATTGCCCCCAGCAAATTGGCGCACACCTCCGAACCCGCTGGGCCCACACACAGGAAGTCATCTAGATAATGTATGACCGACTCTAACCCCGCCACTTCCCGGATTACCCACTCTAGGAACGAACTAAACGCCTCGAAGTACGCGCAAGACACTGAACAACCCATCGGGAGACACCGATCCATATAATAAGCCCCCTCCCAGTAACACCCTAAGAGCCGCTGGCTGTCCGAATGAACCGGGAGAAGCCGGAAAGCCGATTCCACATCGGTCTTTGCCATAAGGGCCCCCACCCCGTACCGCCGCACCCACTCAACTGCCGAGTCAAACGACGTATATACCACCGAGCACAGCTCAGGTGCAATGCCATAATTTACGGACAACCCCCGCGGATGCGACAAATGATGGATAAGCCGGAATTTATTTGGCTCCTTTTTTGGAACAACCCCTAACGGAGACACAACCATGTCCTGAACGGGCCGCAACGGGAACGGCCCCGCCATGCGCCCTAACCCCACTTCTTTACGCAACTTGTCTGACACTACCTCCGGATACTCCATTGCCGACTTTAAATTCCGTAGGGAAAGGGAGACCGCATGAACCGGGGAAGGGATCACAAAACCAAACTGAAAACCACGCAACAACAACTCGCCTTTCTCCCTGTCCGGGAACCTATTTAGGTACGGCTCCATCTCTTCCCACCTCACCGGCGTCAGCCCCATGACCCCCACCACTTCCCCCTTTTCCCTTCCCTTTTTTGAAACACTTGGCAGACCCGTGTGAAGTGCTTAAACTTACAACCCGCCCCAAACTTGCATTGACCGTCGTTAAACTGCCAGCACAAGCCCGCCCTTCCTCCTGTCCCTCCCCCTGATTGCCCCGATTGTCCTGAGGGGCCGGCAACCCCAGCCCCCCCCCTTGAAAGGACTGCCCAAACTTAGCCGGGGCCATTACTTTTAACCAAAGCCCAATGTCTTTATTATCCCATCTAATGTTGGGACGAACCGCTTTCCTCTGACGAAACTGTTCGTCATACCGCAGCCAAGTCTGACCCCCATACAAGCGATGCGCCTCACCGATCGCATCCATGTACCCGAAAAGGGCGGAGCAATTCTCTGGGGCCTTTTCCCCTATAACACTGGCCAGTATGGCAAACGCCTGCAACCAATTCACAAACGTCTGCGGGATTAAACGATATTGACGCTTCTCTTCCTCCTCCTTTTTACTTTCCCACCTTTTACCCTTGTCTAAATTAAACTTTTCCAGAGGAAGAAGCGAAAAGATTTCTACGTACTCATCCCTCCAAATTTTTTCTTTCACTTCAGTCTTCAAATGCGACCCCAACAACCCCTCAAAACAAACGTACACCTCACCTTTAGCTTTATCATCTAACCTCACCCTATCCACATCCTTATCTTTATCAGTCTGAACCGCCACCGTCACTCCCCCGACCTCGGATACCGTCCTCGGGGGTTGCACCGATTCACCACCCCCCCCGCTGCCGGAACCCACGCCTCAACCGGGGATGCAGCAGGCAACCTACCCTCCTCACAACGCGCTAGCAACGCCTTTACACAGCCAAGCAATTCCTGCACATCTCCCCCCCCTCTCCCAACAGACAACAACCCACTATTTTCAACATTCCTAACTGCCTCCCCTTGGGAACCCTCCCCAAACCCCGGGGATCTAAATAACGCTGGAAATGTATGTAATGGTGACATCGACTCACCAGACTGCATGGGCGCTGAGTTCCCACCAGCCGGGGCGACGGGACCTCCTTGACGATCATCCTCCATTGGCGCACCTCCGTTTTCGCCCACCTCCGGACATCTGGGGTCTGAAGCCGCACCGCAGGCTCTGCAGCCGTGCACACCATCCTGAACCGCATAAGTGTCGCCAGACGTCAAGAGCCGTTCCGGCCTCCGCTCTCTCTCCACCGCTGCCCCCTCCCTCCGTCTCTGCAGCACCACCGATTGTGGCCTGCGTGACCGGCCGGGGACATCTTCCTGCTGACAGGCGGGCCGCCCGACTGGAGCATCGCCAGAACGGCCCGCCGCAAATCCTCGTGGTGCTGACCTGGAGACGGGAGGCTGTCCCACTGGCCTGGGACCCTGCCCTCCACTCTCCGGAGGGCCTGACCGGTGACCGGGATTCCTCCCAGACCGGGACCTCCGCCCCCTAGTGGTGGAAGCGGAAACCCGGCCCGGAGCGTCCCTCGAGGGGCTCCCAAGCCTGCGTCGAGCCCTAGGCAATTTGTCTGGGCTAAGGCGTTCTGGCGGCTGCACCCGCCGCGACCGCCGGAGGGGGGATGTCATCACCTCAGGCGCTGCCTGCGTCCCGGCCGCACTCGAACCCGCTGCCTCCTCCAGCCCTGCCGACAACTCCGTCCCTGATGCCACCGGACCCGTCCTCCCGAGCTCCTCCTCAAGCCAGGCCATGCCCCGTTCCGCCACAGCCTGCCGCACTTGCTACTTGCTCCATCAGGGCCTGCATCGTTCTCAAGGTCAGTACAAGTCTAACTGCTTTCCTGGGGCGTGAATGGCGCGAAACTGTCTCTCACCCTTCCTATATTCCCTCTGTCCACCACGCCCCCTCCCCTCCACCTTCCTCCCCCTCCTTCCCTTGAACTTTTCACCTCATTCCTTCTCCCCTGCAACCCTGGTCATGTTTGCCTCCCCCAATCATTGCATGATGTGTCCGGCTATTTCTTACATAAAACCGAAAGATACACTATAAAGACAAAAAAGAATTGTCTTTGTGTTTTTTTTAACTTTATTAGTGCCTAGATAATGGCAGTTGGCTGATTGACAGCGTCCATTATTAAGGCGGTACTTAGTGTTAGCAGAGGCTAGCACTAACCACCCATTATTACCCCGGTACCCACCACCACCAGGGGTGCCGGGAAGAGCTTGGTACGATCCAGTACCCGACCATCTGTTGTGATGGTCGGGTACTGGGGCGGCCGTAGGCTGGTATTATGAGGCTGGGAAGGGCCAAAAACAGTGGACCTTCCCACCCTTGTAATGCTAGGCTGCTGCTGCTGTGTTGTATCGGGCTGGCAGATCCTTTACAGTACCCCCCCTTTTATGAGGGGCCACCGGACACTTACTAAGAGGACCTGGTTTAGTGGGGAAGAGAAGGTGGAACCTCCTGACCAATACCCCAGCGTGAACATCTCGAGCAGGTACCCAAGTCCTCTCGTCCGGCCCGTATCCTCTCCAATGGACCAGGTACTGGAGGGAGCCCTGGATCATCCTACTGTCCACAATCTTGGCCACCTCGAATTCCACCCCCTCAGGGGTGAGAACGGGAACAGGAGGTTTCCTCGAGGGGGACCAGGACGGGGAGCAGCGTTTAAGGAGGGAGGCATGAAAGATGTCGTGTATGCGAAAGGATGGGGGCAGCTCCAGACGGAAGGATACAGGGTTGAGGACTTCAATGACCTTATAAGGCCCAATAAATCGGGGAGCAAATTTCATGGACGGGACCTTAAGGCGCAAGTTCCTAGACGACAACCACACCAGATCCCCGACGACAAACCGGGGGTTAGCAGAACGTCTTCTATCAGCCTGAATCTTTTGTACGCTCTGAGACGCCTCTAGGTTCTTCTGAACCTGGGCCCAGACTGTGCACAGTTCCCGATGAACGTCCTCTACCTCGGGATTATTGGAACTACCAGGAGAAACGGAGGAGAACCGTGGATTAAACCCAAAATTACAGAAAAACGGGGAGACCCCTGACGAGTTACTGACACGGTTATTCAGGGAAAATTCGGCGAGGGGAATGAATGAGACCCAATCAAATTGACAGTCAGAGATGAAACACCTTAAATATTGTTCCAGGGATTGATTAGTCCTCTCCGTTTGGCCATTAGTTTCGGGATGGAAGGCGGAGGAGAAGGACAGATCAATCTCCAACTTTTTACAAAAGGCTCTCCAAAATAAAGAAACAAATTGTACCCCTCTGTCAGAAACGATATTGACTGGGACCCCATGGAGACGGGACCTCGGGGGGAATCGCAGGGAAGTCAGAGGGGAAAACACTGAAACGTTCAAGCTGTCGTTCCCTGAGACGTCGGTCAAGTCGTACTGCTAAGGCCATAACCTGGTCTAGGGAGTCAGAAGAGGGGTAGCTAACAAGCAGATCCTTCAGGGCGTTAGATAAGCCTAACCTAAACTGGCACCTTAGGGCAGGGTCATTCCACCGAGAAGCTACGCACCACTTTCTAAAGTCAGAACAGTATTCCTCAACAGGTCTCCTACCCTGACGTAAGGTCACCAGCTGACTCTCGGCTAAGGCAGTCCTGTCAGTCTCGTCGTAAATGAGTCCGAGGGCAGAGAAAAAACGATCAACGGAGGAGAGTTCAGGGGCGTCAGGAGCCAAGGAGAAGGCCCACTCTTGGGGCCCTTCCTGGAGTCGGGATATAATGATTCCCACCCGCTGGTTCTCGGAACCTGAGGAGTGAGGTTTTAGACGGAAGTAAAGTCTGCAACTCTCCCGAAAGGAGAGAAAAGTCTTACGGTCCCCTGAGAACCGGTCAGGTAACTTGAGGTCAGGTTCTAGAGGTGAGGCGAGGGGTACTATGGCAGCGTCAGGCTGGTTGACCCTCTGATCCAGGGCCTGGACCTGTAGGGAGAGGCCCTGCATCTGCTGGGTCAGGGTCTCAAGGGGGTCCATGATAGCGTAGAAGAAAGGGTAGACTAGGTATGGGCTTGTGATTATGTTATGGCAGGAAGGAGGGGAAGGGAACAAGTGAGCCCTAATCTACCCACCGCCCTGTCCCTGCCTACTTGCAACGACCCGCCCTAGGCGACGGGGTACAACTCGGCGGCGGTCCCTACGCTGACTAAGTGCAAGGGAATACAAACAGGGAACAAGCAAGGGAAGGGGCAGTAGCCCACGGAACACCGTGAGGAAACCAGAGTGGTGAACGAGCCAGTCAGGATCAGGATGTCACGAAGTATACGAACGCCGAGCAAGGAGCAGGAAGCAAGCCGGGGGCAGAGTGAAGCAGGATAAGCGGAAGCTGTAGCAAGGCTGAAGCAAGGCAGAAGCAGGCTGGAGCAAGGCTGTAGCAAGGCCAGGAAACCAGGAAGAATCACAAGCAATGAGGAAGAGAAAACGGCAGGTATAAATGGACAGGGGGCGGAGCTAACTCCGACTGACCAGGCCGCGATAGGCTCTCCCACTCCTGAGCCTGCCACCCTGATTGGTGGGAGCCGGAGTCAGTCTAAGAGGTCCGGCCTCAGGTGTCGATTGATTAATCCTGGGAGTATCCACAGACGTAGTGCCTGGCAGATCCTTTACAACCTGTTAGTTAGCTAACCCTCTTCTGACTCCCTAGATCAGGTTATGGCTTTAGCGGTACGTCTTGACCGACGTCTCAGGGAACGACGACTGGAACTTTTTGTGCCTTCCCCTCTGACCGCCCCATGATGGCTCCCGAGGTTCCGTTGCTTCATTCTTCCATGGAAAACTCGGATGAACCTATGCAACTCTGGGCCTCCGTGTCTACCCAACAACGTAGAGAGTTCCGCAGGAAGAATGGTCTCTGCTTCTACTGTGGGGATGACAAGCATCAAGTGAACAACTGTCCTAGGTGTAAGAATAAGCAGCCGGAAGGACTTCCGCGCCTAAGTGACCATCGGGGAGGTCATTTGGGCGCACAGGTATTTCCCGTATATATGAAACCTAATAAGATCTTGCTTCCCTTTCAGGTCTCTTTTGAGGGTAGGTCTGCCTCCGGCAGTGCCTTCGTGGATTCAGGGTCTTCTGCTAATATTATGTCTGTGGAATTTGCTATGTCTCTAGCTATGCCATTGATTGACTTGCCTAAACCTGTCCCGGTAGTGGGTATCGACTCCACTCCTCTTGCTAATGGTTATTTTACACAGCATACCCCTGTTTTTGAACTCCTTGTTGGCTCCATGCATTTGTAGCAGTGCTCTGTACTGGTGATTGCAGGGATTATCGTCTGATTTGGTTTTAGGCCTTCCCTGGTTGCAGATGCATAATCCCACGTTTAACTGGAATACTGGGGATCTTACCAAATGGGGTAATGAATGCATGACGTCACGTTTTTCTGTTAATTTTATCTCTCTCCCTGAGGAGTTGAACACTCTACCTGAGTTTATTCAGGACTTCGCTGATGTTTTTTCTAAAAAGGCCTCCGAAGTGTTACCTCCTCATAGAGAATTCGATTGCGCAATCGATTTGGTACCAGGAGCTAAGCTCCCTAAGGGTAGGATATTTAATCTCTCTTGTCCCGAACGTGAAGCCATGAGAGAGTATATCCAGGAATGCCTGGCCAAGGGTTACATTCGCCCCTCTACTTCTCCGGTAGGTGCTGGCTTCTTCTTCGTAGGGAAGAAGGATGGTGGTCTTAGGCCGTGCATTGACTACCGAAACTTGAATAAGGTCACTGTAAGGAACCAGTATCCCCTTCCTTTGATTCCTGATCTCTTCAATCAGGTTCAGGGGGCCCAATGGTTCTCTAAGTTTGATCTACGGGGGGCTTATAACCTTATCTGCATCAAAGAGGGGGATGAGTGGAAGACTGCGTTTAACACGCCCGAAGGTCATTTCGAATACCTCGTCATGCCCTTTGGGTTGTGTAATGCTCCCGCGGTCTTCCAGAATTTCATAAATCAGATTTTAAGAGACTACCTGGGGGTATTTCTTGTAGTGTACCTTGATGACATACTTGTGTTTTCCAAGGACTGGTCCTCCCACATTGAGCATGTCAGGAAGGTGCTCCAGGCCCTTCGGGAAAACAAACTGTTTGCTAAAACCGAAAAATGTGTGTTTGGGGTACAGGAGATACAATTTTTGGGTCAAATCCTCACTCCTCATGAATTACGCATGGACCCTGCCAAGGTTCAGGCTGTGGCTGAATGGGTCCAACCTGCCTCCCTGAAGGCGTTACAGAGCTTCCTGGGGTTTGCTAATTATTACAGGAGATTTATTGCTAACTTCTCGGTCATCGCTAAGCCTTTTACGGATCTTACTCGCAAAGGTGCTGACCTCCTCCACTGGCCTCCAGAGGCGGTCCAGGCTTTTGAGGTCCTTAAGAATTGCTTTATCTCAGCCCCAGTGCTGATTCAGCCTAACCAAATGGAGCCATTCATCGTGGAGGTTGACGGCTCTGAGGTGGGAGTGGGTGCTGTCTTGTCCTAGGGTACCAGGTCCCTCACCCATCTCCGTCCCTGTGCCTACTTCTCCAGGAAGTTCTCGCCCACTGAGAGTAACTATGATATTGGCAACCGCGAACTCTTAGCCATTAAATGGACATTTGAAGAGTGGCGCCACTTCCTGGAGGGGGCTAGGCACCAGGTAACGGTCCTTACCGACCACAAGAATCTGGTTTTCCTATAATCTGCCCGGAGGCTAAACCTGAGACAAGCTCGATGGGCGTTATTTTTTACTAGATTCAACTTTTTGGTCACCTATAGGGCTGGGTCTAAAAATATTAAGGCTGATGCACTGTCGCGTAGCTTCATGGCCAGCCCTCCTTCAGAGGAAGATCCTGCTTGTGTTTTGCCTCCAGGTATAATCATTTCCTCTGTTGATTCTGACTTAGTCGCCGAAATTGCGGCTGATCACGTTTCAGCTCCCGGGAACCTTCCTGAGAACAAGCTGTTTGTTCCCCTGCAATTCCGGCTAAGGGTACTCAGGGAAAATCATGACTCTGCTCTATCTGGCCATCCAGGCATCCTGGGTACCAAGCATCTCATTGCCAGAAACTATTGGTGGCCTGGGTTGCTTAAAGACGTTAAGGCCTACGTCGCCGCTTGTGAAATTTGTGCTAGGTCCAAGACTCCCAGGTCCCGACCAGCGGGCTTACTATGTTCTTTGCCCATTCCCCAGAGACCTTGGACCCATACCTCCATGGATTTTATCACCGATTTGCCTCCATCTCAAGGCTAGTCGGAGGTGTGGGTTGTAGTAGACCGTTTCAGTAAGATGCGCCACTTTGTGCCCCTCAAGAAACTAACCAATGCTAAGACGTTAGCTACCTTGTTTGTCAAACACATCCTGCGTCTCCATGGGGTTCCTGTCAATATTGTTTCTGACAGAGGGGTACAATTTGTTTCATTGTTTTGGAGAGCCTTCTGTAAAAAGTTGGAGATTGATCTGTCCTTCTCCTCGGCCTTCCATCCTGAAACTAATGGCCAGACTGAGAGGACTAATCAGTCTCTAGAACAATATTTAAGGTGTTTTATCTCTGACTGTCAATATGATTGGGTTTCCTTCATTCCCCTCGCCTAATTTTTCCTTAATAACCGGGTCTGTAACTCGTCAGGGGTCTCCCCATTTTTCTGTAATTTTGGGTTTAAACCACGGTTCTCCTCCATTTCACCTGGTAGTTCCAACAATCCCGAGGTAGATGTCGTTCATCAGGAACTGTGCACAGTCTGGGCCCAGGTTCAGAAGAACCTAGAGGCGTCCCAGAGCATACAAAAGACTCAGGCAGATAGAAGACGTTCTGCTAACCCCTTGTTTGTGGTCGGGGATCTGGTGTGGTTATCTTCTAAAAATTTGCGCCTTAAAGTCCCGTCCAAAATATTTGCTCCCCGATATATAGGGCCATACAAGGTCATTGAAGTCCTTAACCCTGTCTCCTTCCGACTGGAGTTGCCCCCGTCTTTTCGAGTACACGACGTGTTTCATGCCTCCCTCCTTAAACGCTGCTCCCCGTCCTTGGCTCCCTCAAGGAGACCTCCGGTCCCTGTTCTCACCGCTGAAGGGGTAGAATTCGAGGTGGCCAAGATTGTGGACAGCAGGATGGTCCAAGACTCCCTCCAGTACCTGGTCCATTGGAGAGGATACGGGCCTGAGGAGAGGACTTCGGTACCGGCCCGGGATGTTCACGCTGGGGTATTGCTCAGGAGGTTCCATCTTCGCTTCCCCAATAAGCCAGGTCCACCTAGAAAGGGTCCAGTGGCCCCTCTTAAAAGGGGGGGGGGTACTGTAAAGGATCTGCCAGACACAGCTTCTGTGTCGACGCCCGTGGGTAATCAGTCTGCACCTGCTCCTAAGTTGTGAGAGAGTGACACGATCTTCTACCAGTCAGGCTGGGAGGCTGAGGAGTGGGAGAGCCTATCACAGCCTGGCCAGACGGAGCTAGCTCTCGCCCTCTGTCTATTTATACCTGCATTTCCTGCTCCTCCAGTGCCTGTGATTCTTTCCTGTTTCCTGGCTCTGCTGCTCCTGCTATGATTATTGACCTTGCTTCATTTTGACCCTGGCTTTACTGACTACGCTCCTGCTCTGCGATTTGTACCTCGTACACTCCTGGTTTGACTCGGCTCGTTCACTACTCTTGTTGCTCACTGTGTTGCCGTGGGCAACTGCCCCATTTCCCTTAGCTTCTGTGTACCCTTGTCTGTTTGTCTGTCGTGCACTTATTGAGCATAGGGACCGTCGCCCAGTTGTACGCCGTCGCCTAGGTCGGGCCGTTGCAAGTAGGCAGGGACTGAGTGGCGGGTGGATTAGGGCTCACCTGTCTGTCTCCCCACCCCATCATTACATTAAATATCTCTATCTGTGTTTAGGTTACATTGATGATGTGTTCATAGTCTGGTCCAGATCGTCTGAGGAGTTCTTTGATTTTGTAGGATACTCAAACGGTAACTAAACGTTCAACAAACTTCTGACATGTCATACTGACATATCAGAAATTTTGATTGGTGGGGGTCTGAGCACTGATACCCCCACCAATTGCTAAAACGAAGCGGGAAAAGCGCTCGTGCGAGCGCTGAGCCGCTTCGTTGTTGTTCGGCTTTTCTCTGAAAGCTGATGTAGCGGTGTACATACTCAATAGAAAGTCTATGGGCCCGTACACCGCTACATCGGCTTTCCAGGAAAAGCCGAAAAGAAATGATGCGGCTCAGTGCTCACACGAGCATTTCTGCCGCTTTGTTCTAGTGATCGGTGGGGGTCCCCACCAATACAAACTGACATGTCAGAAGTTTGTTGAACGTTTAGGTACCCTTTAAACAATAATCAAATGAACATGAAATTTACTAAGCACGCACGTGTTGTGGGCACAGCAGTTGAGCCTGCACTGATCACAGCAGGAGCCGGCTGTAATATACAGCAGGGCTGTTATTGCAACAGCCAAGCTAGCCCTGATCCAGGTCATTTAACCCCTTAGATACCGTGGTCAATAGCGACCGTGGCATCTAAGTGGTTGACAAAAGGAGGGGGCTCCATCTGTGCCACATCGCTCCCCCACAAGCAAATAGGCTGCCTGTCAGCTGAAAAATGACAGCAGGGCTGGTTTTAGATGAAGTGTGGCCCTGGGCAAAGCTTAAAGTGGGGCCCCAAATGCTGACTTAGGGCCTGTTCACATCTGCATCGGGGTTCCGTTGATGGCTTCCGTCATACCTTTCCATCAGGGGAACCCATGAACACAAACCAAACGCAAAGCATAGCTTTCCGATTGCATGACCACTGATTTGAATGGTAATATTTCTGTTGCAAATGGTCATAAGGTTTCAGTTTTTTTCTAGCGCGTCCAAGAGTGTTACAAGTCCCAAAAGCATATGTCCCCACTCTCACACAAACAAAATTATCTATATACGTATACAGTTATTAAATCATTCCATTATACCAGATGAAATGTTACCTGCATACTGTTACTGAACACAACTCACTATTATAAGACTAATATTATCAATAATAATAAATTTTTAAGGGCCAAATAATAACGCCACACCATAACCACATAGTGCCTGAATAATACCCCCATACTGTTCCTGAATAATACTGCCACACCATAACCACATAGTGACTTAATAATACCCCATACTGTTACTGATTAAAAACCACTATACAAAGACCAATATTACCACCATGTAGTGACCATATAGTGGTAGAAACCAGTTATACACAGGAGCTCTGCCGAGGATATAAGTGATTACAGCATATTTATATCTAGTGACTCACAGGTGATGTTTTCTCTGATTAGTGTCGTTCACTTTCTCTTTTTTTCTCCATCCGGCCCAGACCACTGTGATGACTCATTCCAGCCACGACTCGTCTCTGCAGAATTTGACACACAGACATGTTGGTTTCTCGCTTTTCCAGCATCCTCCACACCTATAACTCATCCTCTAAACAAAATCGTAATCCACAGTGCCCCAGATTGTGATAATGATCCCTCAGTGCTCGACACAATAAAAGTGCCCCATTAGTAACCGTGCCCTCTTTGTTCTCCCACAGTAATGATGCCCGCTTTGTGCCCCCTGTAGATAGCACCACACACAGCCCCCTGTAGATAGCACCATACAGCTCTCCCCCTTGCAAATAGTGCCATACAGCCCCCCCTTTAAATAGTGCCAAACAGCCCCCCACTTAGTATAGTGCCACACAGCGCCCCAACATAGTATAGTGTCACACATTGCTCCCACTTAGTATAGTGCTACACAGCCCTCCATTTAGTATATAGTCCCACATAGCGCCCCCTTGTGTATAGTTGCACACAGCCCCCCTTGTATATAGTGCCACACAGTCCCTCCTTGTATATAGTACCACACAGCCCTCCTTGTATATAGTGTCACATAACCCCCCTTGTATATAGTGCCACACAGCCCCTCCTTGTATATAATGCCAAACAGCCCCCACTTGTATATAGTGCCACACAGCTCTCCCCTGGCATATAGTGCTACACAGCCTCCCCTCCCTTGTATATAGTGCCACACAGCCCTCCCCTTGTATATGTGACAATTTATTCATACATTTCCAGGAATAATATTATGGGAACAGACATTGCAGAGTTCTTAGAAAAGATGATTTAGAATTGTTATATTGTGGGGTTCTCACTAAAATAGACATGTAAAATATCAATTTGACGATTCATGCACCGCAAACCCCAAAGGTTTCAAATTTAGCCGAAACCAAAACTTTTGGGAAATTCAGACCAAATTTGAATCATTAAGAATTGAATCATTCATCTTTATTTACTAAAGAAATATTTACTTTATTCTAGAATGTTTTGTGTAAGGAAGACTTACTTATGTTTATATGCTAAATATCTTAGGGTATGTTCACACGAGGGCGTCCGTTACGGCTGAAATTACGGGGATGTTTCAGCCTGAAAACATCCCCGTAATTTCAGCCGTAACGGCATGTGCAGGCGCTTGAACGCCGCGTCAATTACGGAAGTAATTGGCGCTGCTATTCATTGGAGTCAATGAATAACGGCTCCAATTACGGCCAAAGAAGTGACAGGTCACTTCTTTGACGCGGGCGTCTATTTACGCGCCGTCATTTGACAGCGGCGCGTAAATTACGCCTCGTGTGAACAGACAAACGTCTGCCCATTGCTTTCAATGGGCAGATGTTTGTCAGCGCTATTGAGGCGCTATTTTCGGACGTAATTCGGGGCAAAAACGCCCGAATTACGTCCGTAAATAGGCCGTGTGAACATACCCTCAAATGATTAAGCCCCTTTTACACCTTCTTTTGGGTATACAGTTAAGTTTTTCTTTTTTTTAGCCAAAGGAAAATAACTTCGTATGAACTGTAAGCAAAAATGTATACAACTTTATAGCATATAGCTGCATACACCTGTCATTGATTTTCATTAAAAAAAAAGGTATGCAGAGGGGTGTCTACGATTTTTTTTGTAGGATTGTACATGGCAGCAGCCTACGTTATTCTATACAGCAAAAAAGTTATATAAATGTTTTCCTGTCAAACATATGCAAAAAAGATATTGCTATCCAAATATATCCTTCTGACATAGCGAGTAAACGTGGTGGGAAGGGGTCCGAACATTAAAATATATTTTTAAATAAATGTCTTCAAAATTGCCAACAATTAATTTTTCACTGCTCAAGTATGTGATAGTTGATTCTTTAAATAAGGAGATGTGCAATTCTAGATTTAGTCACTAGAGGGAGGCCTACTACATGGAATTATTATATTCAACCCCATTCTGGTTTTAAATTACCTAGCGCAATAAATGTAACCAGAACTTTAGTAAAATACTAATTGATAAGCAAAAAACATCAGCTATAGTTAAAGGTCTGCAATATTTATTTTAAATTTGTCTTATAAATCTATATAAACCTGTAATGACTGGTATATTAATGCAATTTAAAGCAGACCTAACTTTCAGGTGATTTAAAAAAAAAACGGAAAAAAACAAACCTGGCATATGTATACATGAGGAATAACACTATTTCTGGCAATTATATGACTTGTATTTATTTTTAGCAGTTTTTCCCTCTGCAGGCTTTATCTCTAATTTTCAGTTGTCTCCAAGATGATGGGCGGAGCCAAACTGCTATCATGTCTGCTATGCACAGTACACAGAGAAGAGGAGAATCCTGCTCCCCTATCTCTACTTATCACGTATACATAGAAGCTGCAGTAGCATGTAAGACATTATACAGCAGTAATGAGCAGTGTAACTGAGAATCCAGCACTGGAGTGACATATAAATCTTACCAGCAGCTGCTGCACAACTGTGTGTGCCTGTGTCTCTCACTCTGCTACCTCCTTCTGCTCCCCCGCCACACTCCATAGACTTCTATGGGCAGCGTGTCTGTCTTTCTCCCTGCTCCCTTCTCCTACTCCCCCTCCGCTCTCCATAGCTTTCTATGGGCAGATAGTCTGTGTCTGTGTTGTTCTCTCCCTGTTCCCTAAAGTGGTCAAAGCGCAGTACTACATGCCGGAACTCCCATAAGTGCATGAGGAATTACTTTCAGATTAGAAGACTTCCCTGTCATGCTGTCCGATGATCCAATTGGACTACCCTCATAAACCTCTTTATGAGCACCAACAGGTGCCAGAGTATTTGGTCCAATTCTGTCTGCTGCACTCTTGGTCCAGTACCTGTGGTTGACTATTTGTGTACCTGAACTTGGCTAGTGACTCAGTTTCTGAGCCGTTGCTAGTGACCCTGGCCTCAGCTGCGTTTGACTGTTGTTTTGGATCATAATTAAGCACTGCATCCTCATGCAGTCATCTACCTCTTTTCAACTAGTCACGTCTAGGGGGCAGTTAGAGGTCCACGAGCTGCAGGTCCCTGGCAGTTAGTGGTGGTCCCTGGTGAAAAACAAGGTGCCTGTTAGACTCTGCACCTCGACACTGCCAGCATTAACTCTAAACTGGCAAAAAGAACCTGAGAGGGGACCCCCTCTATGATGTCCATATACCCTATAGGGCATATGGTAAGGGGTGTCTTAATGATAACCCCAATCAATATTGAATTGTAGTAGTCAAGTTAAAAAATAATTAAGGCCTTATTAAGTATTTAAACAGTATTAACAATGAGGTAAGGACAGATTTCTATAGGTAAAGGTGACTCCATTTGCAGATGGGGAGCCCATGAAGCATTTTTTTTAACTATAAGGCTGAGTTCACACGGGGCGGATACACTGCTTAAAACCACGCAGTTTATCCGCCCTGTGCAGCGCAGGAAATTCCAGGCGAAAAACTACACCAAGCAGAATGTCCGCTGTGTAAAACTGCAGCACTTTGCGTGCCTTCTAGCAGGCCGGCCTCCTGGGATGATGTTTCATCCCAGGAGACTGTTGCAGCCTGTGGTTGACTGCAGCGGCGGTCATATGGGATGAAACGTCATCCCAGGAGACCGGACCTATGACATCATCCAGGCCGGCCTCCTGGGATGACCGCCATTTGACCGCTGCTACAGCCTGTGATTGGCTGCACCGGTCACATGGGATGAAACGTCATCCCAGAAGGCCGACCTGAAGGAAGAAACACAGACTTCTGGGAAAGTATAAGATATTTTTTTTTCTGAGTTGCGTTTATTGCGGTGGAATCGCTGTGAATCCCCCACAAAAACTGCAACAACTGCTATTTGTTGCGGGTTTTACCACCCCATTTAATTCAATGGGGAAAACCCGCAACAAATAAGCAGCGTTTACGCAAATACAATTGACATGCTGCGGAATAAAACTCTGCACCGCAGGTCAATTTATGAGCTGTTGTTCTGCACAGTATTTGCGCATCGTGTGGATGAGATTTGTTACTTTAAAGAGATTTGGTAAATGGACAGTGACTGAAAATCAAAGCAAAACTGGCTTAGTTGCCCATAGCAACCAATCACAGCACAGCTTTTATTTTCATGAACCAAATTTGAAATGTGCTTACATAATGTGATATAAGATGGCGACATAAAAGCAAGAAAAAGCTTTTTGTGCGTTGGAATTTGCAAGAACGGGGTCTGTTGTGGTAGTACAGCAAAACTTTCAGAATAAATTTGGTAAATGTGCTCTGCATAGAAACTGCATTTCGTATTGGGTGAAGTTATTTGAAACCACTGGGTGTTTATGTCATGGGAAAAGTCTGGGCCGCCCAAAGACTTCGAAAGAGACAGTGAACAGGGTTCGAGCCGTGTACGAGCGTAGTCCTAGAAAGTTGACCAGGCTGACTAATATGGAACTACAGGTGCCACATACCACGGTATGGCGTATCTTGCAAAAACGTCTGTGTTATAAGACATACAGATTACATCTTCTTCAGGAGAAGAAACTAGACGAGAAAATGAAACGCCGCGACTTTTGCATTGGCTTGCAGAGCCGATTGGAAGAGGACGATAGGCAGGTGTTCAGCGATTAGGCTACCTTGTACCTCAGTGGGAAGGTCAATCGCAACAACGTTAGAAACAAAGTTAAATATAAATTAATTACCGACACACTATGATAGTTGGGAAAGCTGGGTATTTTGTGCGCTCAGGCACATTTGTTTTCTGCGTTGAATGTTTGTTGCCCGCCAGCTATCAGGGTCATTTCTATTTTTTGTGTTTTACATTGGGTTAATCACCCTATTCCTCTGACCCCTTCTTCCACTTGGAAGTTTAAATATCAATGACCATAATTTCCTTCTTTTGAATAATGGCAAGCTTTCTGTTTAACAGGTTCCCGACCGCTGGCCGTATTTATACGGCCAGCGGTCAGGGTCTCTGAAGTCCGCCGTATAGACTATTTACGGCGGCACTTCAGAGACTGTGCACGCGCGATCGCGTGCACACAGCTCTATGCCCTGGCTGTTGCTAACAGCCATGGGCACTGGGCAGAATGTCAGGGGTCAATCTTTTGGCCCCTGAACATGTGATCGCTGTGACAACCAATCACAGCGATCACATGCATTTCTGCATAGAAAACAGTGTGCACGCGATCGCGTGCACACAGCCCTGTGCCCACGCTGTTACCAACAGCTCTGGGCACTGGGCAGAGTATCAGGGACCAATCTGATGGTCCCTGAAAATGTGGTCGCTGTGAAAACCTATCACAGCGACCACATTTGTTTTATTTTGACTTTTCTGGCAGTAAATCTCCTGCCTCTTTTCTTCTCCTCAAACATTGTTTCAGTTTGAGGAGAAGAAGAGACTCGGGAGAATTGCTGCCAGAAGATTACAGTTACAGTTACAAAAAAATACAGTTACACTCTAAAACATTCTCTGTATAGATAGATTTCTATCTATCTATACAATCTATCTATCCATCTATCTTTTTTTCTATCTATCTACCTTTCTATCTTTTATTCTATTAGAATAGGCAGGTAGGGAGTATATAATTATATATATATCCACATATATATAATATATATAGCAATAGCGGTTTATTTTTTGTTAGCGGTAGTGTAGATATATATAGCAGTTAGTTTGTGTGTTTTATTAAAAAAAAAGAATAAAATTTGTTTAGTTAGTGTTAGTGTTAGTTACGTTATGGCGAGGAAGTTGTTTAGCGACGAGGAGGCATACGCCATGCTGTGGTCTGAGTCGGAGACCGCATCAGAGATGGCGTCAGAGATGGAACCTGTTTTGGGCAGTGACGATGATAGCGTCACTTCAGGTTCATCTTCAGGGGACGTTGTCCCTGATGCAGTTGAAACTGCAGAACATGAAAGCGCAGGGCCAAGTGGCGCTGTAGCATGGGACAGCCTGGTCCCTTCAGTCCAGGCTCTTGTATGGGCACCTGCCCCATCTTTTGGGCCTAGAATCCACGGATTTACTGCCACTCCTGGCATAACCGTGGACAATACAAATTTTGTCCAAATGGATTACTTCCATTTATTTATAACGGACGACATCCTAAATCAGATTGTCCACGAAACAAATTTATATGCCACTCAATATATAAGGCAGAAACCTTCATCCACCCATGCCAGAGATTGGACGCCTACCAATTTGCTGGAATTAAAAAAAAAATTGGGGCTCACCCTAAATATGGGTATTGTCAAAAAGCCCTCCATTAGGTCTTACTGGTCAACAAGACCCGCCCAAGCCACCCCAGTATATTCTGCAGTAATGCCCAGGTCTCGTTATGAGACAATAATGAGGTTCCTCCACTACAATGACAACGCACAGGCCCCCCCCAAGTACCGATGCAAACCGGGATCGGTTGTTCAAAATAAGACCGCTAATAAATTCCCTGAATAATTTATTTCTGCAACTCTACACCCCTGAGCAGAATGTAAGTGTGGACGAATCCCTCCTCAACTTTCATGGCAGACTTAGCTTTCGCCAATATCTACCTTCCAAAAGGGCAAGATATGGCGTTAAGCTTTACAAATTGTGTGAAAGCGGGTCATGACCTGCCTAAGTAGAGTCGTGTGTTAATGAACCTTCCCTTACCCATCTTATCCCTCCACCCCCACCTTTAGGAAAGACACGTGACACCGAGGTTGGATGTGAAATGGCCACAGCAGCCGTTTATTAATTTCACAGTTTTATAAAAACAATTTAAATCCGAAACATTCGGATAACTAGTTAGGAATCCACCAGAGAATTCCTCCTAATAATTCACATGACCCAACATGGGTCAGAATCGTAAATAACAATTTTAACGTTAACATTAACCCGAGCAGAGGAAGTCCTTGAAGCCCTTTCAGATATTCCTTTTTTAAGAACACACCGAGTTAGCCATCTGCAAACCACCAATTACCTCCAGCCGTAAACCAGCTCGGAAGCACCGTTCACCTCTGCAGATGGCTCCAACCACTAGAAGTCCACTTCAAAGGGATAACACCCGATGAAGCCCTCAAGTGATATACCGACCACTAGAAGTCCACTTCAAAGGGATAACACCCGATGAAGCCTTCAAGTGATATACCTTCCACCAGAAGACCACTTCAAAGGGATAACACCCGATGAAGTCTTCAACCATGTACCTTTTTTGGGGGACGCATACCCCCGATGCGACCCCCCCACCATTTTGTACTGACTGGCCTCAAGGACTCCCCCCGCCACAGCGAAACAGGCCTTGACCACCTTAAGCCTGTGAGTTCCGCCACACCACCACCGCCCTTTCTATTCCTTCTGCTATCGCCAAGCTCCAAAGATCAATGCCAACCTCGGTCAGATGAAACCCCATCACCCCTCCAGAAGTTCCCCACTCCTGACTCCAAATCCCTGTGCCGCACACAAATGCCCCCGATTTTGCTACGAAACGGGACACCGCCCGATTAACTTTAATGCGAGCCTTATTGACTCTCTCCACTGACCTAGCCAACCGCCAATGTTTCCTCGGGACTATGTCCGACCACACTATCACCAACTTGGGATAAGAAACCCACAAACACAACATATCGTGTTTGATCTCCCGCACCAACTCACGAAAGGGGCGGACTCCTAAGTCATTCCCACCCACGTGCAACACTAAGACCTCCGGAACCCTATCAAGCCGGGCATATGTCTGGAATTCTGCCAACCCCCTGCTCCATGACATACCTCTAAATCCCAGCCAATGCACAACCGCATCCTGTCGCGGAATGCGCAACTGGCGACCGTCCGGGCGGACGTCCGCCCTCAAAGCCCCCCAGTGCACGTACGAATGACCCAGCAACCACACCAAACATGGAGGCGAATCTGAAATGGAAAACAATTAGACACCGCCATACAAAACATTTTTTAAGCGTTAACCACAACCTCATAACAAATGGAGCGGACATAGGACTTAAATCTGTTGGACTCCCAACGACCAATGCGCCGCACCCCTTCATCATCCAACCCCCAGCGCCCCGCTTCAGTTGCTGCGCCAATCCTGAAGGAATGAGATGAATATGAGCCCGCCGCGACACCAACCGCCGTCAGACATTCCTTAAATACAGCTCCAAACTGAAACCTGGACAAAACGACCCGTCCACATGACGTAGCAAAGGCAAATCTGGAGACCCCGCTTGCGGCTTAAAACCCTGCATGCACTCTACTGGGCACATAACCGACCCCGGGAGGGCGAACAAAACTATCAGCTTACCCTTCCCTAATTGGCTAAGCAAAGCAAACGACACAGGCCTTCTACTATCCGCCTCCACTCTACCTCGGCGCAACCCCTTCAAAGCCTGTGACACCAGAAAGTCCTTAGATACATCTTGAAAGCCTCGCAACTTAAAACCAAACGCCACCGCAGATATGAACCGGTTCACTCTTGCCACTGAAAACCCCGCCTCCCAGGCGTCCCCTAACCATTACAAAAGTGCCACCAACCTGTCTCTATCCGTATTGACGTCACCCAACTCTCTTACCCACTCCTCCCACTGCCTCCAACAAGCAGAATAAGCACTCCACGTCGTGCGCGCCAAAGACCTTTGTACCAGTTGTTCTACGGGACCGAGACCAGATCCCAAAGATGTTCCGGACAAGCCAAACCGAGACGTTCCGCTCCCGGTGCCAATTGCCGAAACCGGTCCCACTGCGAGCGAGAAAGAGCGTCAGCGATACAATTCCGTACTCCCGGCACATGCACCGCCACCACCCACGCGTTCAACGACAAACACACCAACACTAAATGTCGCAACAATTGAACTACCGGAGGAGAGGACGCCGTGATGTTATTAATGGCCAGCACCAACCCCATGTTGTCGCAGTAAAAACGAACCCTCTTATCCCTGAGCCTGTCCCCCCAAATGGTCGCCGCCACCACGATGGGGAACAGCTCGAGCAGGGCCAGATTCCGCGTGAGTCCACTGGACACCCAACTAGCCGGCCATTGACCTGCGCACCACGGACCTCCCCCGTAAGCTCCAAAACCGCCCGCCCCAGCCGCATCCGTAAAAATATTCAAATCACTCGTATCCTGCGCTGGGGCCATCCACAGCGAGCGACCATTGTACTGGCCCAAGAAGTCATCCCAAACCTGAAGATCAGCTCGATGCTCCTCCTTGAGCCGCACAAAATGATGCGGTGCACGCACTCCCGCCGTTGCCGCCGCCAACCGTCTACCAAACACCCTCCCCATTGGCATAATCCGGCAGGCGAAATTCAACTTCCCCAGCAGCGACTGAAGCTCCCGCAGCGTCATTTTCTTCAGTCTACAAGCCCGCCGTACCTCCAGCCTCAAAGCACCCAGCTTATCCGCAGGGAGACGACACTCCATTGCCACCGAATCTATTTCAATTCCCAAAAAACAAATCGTCGCTACCGGGCCCTCCGTTTTTTCTGGCGCCAAAGGGATCCCAAAATCCCTCGCCACCTTCTGTAGCGCATAAAGCAAATTACCGCAAACCGGCGAACCCCCCGGGCCAACGCACAAGAAATCATCTAAGTAATGGATCAACGAGTCGACCCCGGATACTCCCCTCGTTACCCACTCCACGAAGCTACTAAACGCCTCGAAGTATGCACAAGAAAGGGAACACCCCATCGGAAGGCACCGATCCACGTAAAAAACCCCATTCCAAAAACAACCCAACAGCCGTTGGCTTTCTGGATGAACTGGCAACAACCTGAACGCCGCCTCGATGTCGGTTTTTGCTAGCAGCGCACCTGGACCCGCAGCCCGCACTAAACCCACCGCCTTATCAAATGAGGTATAGACTACGGAGCACAACTCGTGATCAATCCCGTCATTTACCGACGAACCCTTGGGATACGATAAATGTTGAATCAAACGAAATTTTCCGGGCTCGCGTTTAGGGACAATACCCAACGGGGACACAACTAAATCTTTTACAGGCGACTCAACAAACGGCCCCGACATGCGGCCCAACGAAACTTCTTTTAACAACTTTTCCGACACGACTTTTGCATGCAAGTAAGCCGATTTTAAATTCCTCCGCGTAACCGGAACCTCATAAGGAGGCGGAGGAATAACAAAACCAACACGAAACCCTTCGTAAAGCAACTTAGCCGCCGCCCTATCCGGATACTCATTTAGATAAGGGGCCATCTTTTCCACCCTCACCGGCGACACCCCCTTGACCAGCCGCGGAGGGCTGGTTCCCTGACCTCTTTTTTCGCAGACATTTTGCCGCCCCGTGTGATGCACCATTACACTCGGAACACACGTGCTTGAACTTGCACGTGGCCCCGAACTTACACTGGCCTTCATTAAATTGCCAGCAAAAACCCGCCTTTCCCCCGCCGCTTTGTCCAACCTGACTAGACTGGCCTCCCTGGCCGGCGCTCCCGGGAAAGGACTGCCTAACCGGAGCCGTAACCCGTAACCAGAGAGCAATATCCTTCTGGTCCCACCGAATCGCCGGCCGAACCGCTTTCCGCTGACGGAATTGCTCATCGTATCGCAGCCACACCTGACCCCCATACGCCCTATGAGCCTCCCCAATGGCATCAAAATAACAAAACAACGCCGAGCAATTTTCCGGCGCCTTTTCCCCTATCACACTAGCCAATATGGCGAACGCCTGCGACCAATTAACGAACGTCTGCGGGATAAGCCTATACCGCCGCCGTTCCTCCTCGTCCTTTTTTACTCTCGTCCCGCTTGCTCTTATCCAAATTAAATTTAGCGAGCGGCAAGAGAGAAAAAATCTCAACATATTCGTCCTTCCAGATCCGCTCGCGCACCTCCTGCTTTAAATGCGCCCCCAACGGACCTTCGAAACAAACGTACACCTCGCCCCGAGCACGGTCATCAATACGCACCTGATCGCCATCCTTTTGTGCCTCGGTCTGTACCGACACTGCGACCCCCTCCCTAACCGCCAGCACGGGCCGCGCCTGTACCAATCCCACGTCCCTGGGGCCCTCCCACACTACCGCCGGGGACACTTCCGTAGCTACCGGCGCCGCCGCCCTGTCTAGGCGCCCGACCAGCTCCCTCAAGCAACCCACTAAATCTGCCAGACCCGCGCCATCGCGCCCGCCCGCGCCACTACCGACCACCGATGCGACGCTAGCAACCCCCCCGCCGACACCCGACATAAAAATCGCTGGATATGACAATGATGGAGTTACACACTCACCGGGCCGCACAGGCGCTGTGTTCCCGTCAGCCGGACCATCCTGACCTCGACGATACACGTCCAGTTCACCTTCCTCCAGCTCCTCTCTCGCAGACGACTGGCCATCCCACCGACATCTTCGGATCGGAGATGATGAAGCGCTGACTGATGGGCCGGCAACCTGCCGCCCGACCGATGGAACCCAGACTTCCGACTGGACCTGTTGCCTCAACGTCGCTGCAGATCTAGGCGTCCGTCTCGATGATCCTGAAGAAGCCTGCCCCCTGGCCGGAACATCACCAGGCGGGGCGGCCGTACCTCGTCCTCCAAATCTTCCATCCGATGGTGGAGGGGTGACAGGGAGCCCGGCCTGCGACTCCCTGCTCACCGCCGGACCCCGTCGCGGCTTGGGATTCCTGCCAGGACGCAGGGCCTGGGAAGGGGCAGTCTCCCCAGCTGCCTGGCCTGCAGCGTCCGAGATCGGGCTCCCTCTGCGACGCCGTGTCCGCGGGACTGCCTCAGGACTGAGGCGCTCCGGAGGTCGAGACCGCCGGGAGGGACGAGTCGACCCGGCCTGCATCGCCGTCACCCCCGGCAACGCTCTCTGCCTGCTCCGGACAGGAGCAGTTGTTGCCGACTCCCCCCCCCGCCGCCATGCTAGGAAGGGGGCCGGGGGAGGGGAGCCTGTCTCCTGCAACAGACCCCGAACGCCGGGCCTGACGTGGCAACACGGCGTCCGGGATCCTTGCTAATGCAGCCACGGTCTCCTCCAGCCATCCGGGACCGTGGTGCACAGCAGCAGCACGCAGCTGCTCTAACAACACTGCCTCTGCCATACTGAGCGAGCGCGGGCAACGGGGAGCTTGTCTCTCCCTGTGTTACTCCTCCCGCTGCTTCCGGCTCAATGCCGCAAACAGCGGGAAGCTCAGCAACGGCCCCCTGACTCCTCCTTGTCCCTCCTCCACCTCCTCCTAACTCTCCCTCCAACTCTCCCTTACCTATTAACCCTTTCCCTACCAGTGAGGTCATGGAGGCTTCCCCTTAAGCCCTGCAGGCTGCGTCCAGCCTCTTCTGGATATACCACCGCCTTCAGGATTTACGAAGGGCGGGACCGCACAATAAATGTTCCTGGATGCCCCCCTGATCTTTCCACCAGCAGTAAGATCGTGTGGGAGATAATGCAGCCTCTGCTTCACAAGGGATACCACCTGTACTGTGATAATTTTTATTCGAGTGTGCCCCTGTTTAGGCATTTGCATGCTGCAAGGACTGGGGCATGTGGTACCATGCGCAAAAACAGAATTGGTTTTCCACAGCAATTAGTGGGGAAGCGCATGGTAAAGAGGGACTCTTGTGCTTATGCATCTGAAGAATTGCTGGCGGTCAAGTTCAGGGATCGCAAAGATGTGTATGTGCTAAGCACAAAACATACCGCAGGAACAGTGGCAGTAAGGGAAAGAGGGGCAACATCGGACAAGCACAAACCAGTGAGCGTGTCCGAATATAACAAGTACATGGGGGGGGGGGGTGGATTTAAGCGACCAGGTTTTACAGCCCTATTTAGTAAAACGCAAAACTAAAACCTGGTACAAAAAAGTGGCCATTTATTTGTTACAGGTGGCCATCCACAACTCATTTGTGCTCTACAAAAAAAACAGAGGCAGAGACACATACCTGGATTTCCAGGAGAAAATTATTGAAGGCCTCATTTTTGATGTTCAAGACACCCGAGAATGCCCCCAGTCTGAGGATGTCACACGACTGACTGAAAGACACTTCATCAGTCGGATTCCCCCAACACCAACCAGAAGCAAACCCCAGAAAAAGTGCCGCGTCTGCAGAAAAGACGGGCACCGCAAAGATTCCCGATATTTCTGTCCCTCATGTCTCTCGCAACCAGGCCTGTGCATTGAGCCATGTTTTAAAAAATACCACACTGTTCTGCATTATTAGATTTTAGTTAATTCATTGAAAATATATTTGCCCTACATTACGTTTTTATTTTTCCCCTGATTTTACTCCAAGGGTGAGGGAGGGAATGGGTGGGGGGTGGATGTCATGTTTGCATATTCTCTAAAGTTCATCTGCTGGAGAGCTTCATTTGCATAAACCTGCAATTTCTTATTTTAGAAAACACCAAAAAATAAATTCCCATTATACCCCTAGATGAATATTTTGGGATTTCTGCTTCAAGAGCAGATATTTTGGAAGTGTTATAGAAACTCTGTTGAGTTTTGTAAAACCAGCTTTGAAAAAAAGCGATTTGTGAAATAAGCTTCTTCAATCGTCCACCCTCCTACTTCTCTATGTGATAAATAAGACACACATATTTGGTATCCCCATGCACGGGAGAAGTGGAAGAATGTGAAAGGAGATTAATTTTGTCCGTGGTCTATACTGTGTGTGAAAAATGCTGGTATAAACTGACGCATTTGCTAAAAAATTGCTAATTTTATTTTGATCCATCTTATTCAAGAAACTTTCAGAAGAAAACTGGACTGTCTAAAAATATGATAAACCCCTTGAAGAAAACCTTGTGAGGTCTACTTGCGTGAATGAAGTAATTTATGGGGTGATTCTAATCTTTCAGCAGCATTAGGCCCCCCAGAAAACAGTATTCGGCTATAAAGTCAAGTGCAGAATTCCTGGACCGAAAAGGCCAAAAAGCCTCCTTTTATGCCAAGCCCTGGCACATGCCCGTGAATAAAGCACACATATTTGGTATCCCCATGCACGGGAGAAGTGGAAGAATGTGAAATGCGATGAATTTTGTCCGTGGTCCATTTTGTGTGTGAAAAAGCTAGCATAAACTGACGCATTTGTTAAAAAAAAAGCTAATTTTATTTTGTTCCATCTTATTCAAGAAACTTTCAGAAGAAAACTGGACTGTCTAAAAATATGATAAACCCCTTGAAGGAAACCTAGTGGGGTCTACTTGTGTGAATGAAGTCATTTATGGGGTGATTCTAATGTTTCAGCAGCATTACGCCCCCCAGAAAACAGTATGCTGTTATAAAATCAAATTCAAAATTCCTGGACCAAAAAACCTCCTTTTATGCCAAGTCCTGGCACATGCCCGCACAGTGAATAAGGCACACATATTTGGTATCCCCATGCACGGGAGAAGTGGAAGAATGTGAAAGGAGATTAATTTTGTCCGTGGTCCATACCGTGTGTGAAAAATGCTGGCATAAACTGGCGCAATTGCTAAATTCTTGCATTTTTTTCCAACTTTGCCCACTTTAGAGAAAAAAATATAAATGATATATACTGACAAATGCCACTAAAACAAAGCCCTATCTGTCCTTTAAAAAGAGTGTAAAATTCAAAGATGAACTTTATTCACCTGCTGAGTTATAGTCATCTAAAGAAGCGCATAGCAAAATTGTGAAATTTGCTCTGGTCATTTAGCTGTAAAACAGCCTAGTCCTTAACCGGTTAAAAAATGGAATCCAGATGAGCTATCTTCTGAGACAGCATTTGTTTTCACTGACAATATACCACTGCATAATTGTGACATACAAACGGCTTTTAGAGACCTACAAAAAACGTATAAACAATACGTATGATCCTGTTGGGAAATAGCCAGCTTAGAGACATACATCCAACAGAAAATCATATATAGGGGTTTACGTATTAACATTACACCTAACTTGTATCGCAGTGACAACACCTTCATTAAAGGTTGGGAACAACTACTCACTGACAATCCCTACGGATGTTACAATACCTCCTTGAATGTGAAAAACAAGACTTTGCAAAAATCCATTCACAATTGGAAAAAGAGATCACTGACATCCAGGCCCTTAACACTGTACCTGAATTCAATACTTGAGAAATTAAACTCCAAAAAAATATAGATAGCTTACAGAGAAAGATTAAGGATAGAAAGCATTGGAAGTATATCCGAGATCGCAGGGATTTTGATACAGAGCAAGCATATACCTATCGAATTCGCAGTTCTTTCAACCCTCCCTTCAATCGAGGAACTACATTTACAGACTTTCCTGAGTCTGATATCTCAGGCACTGACGATTCCAGACCATCACAGGACGATAACAGATTGGGGGCTAAACGTAAAATTAAGAACAGGAGGTACAATTTCATCCAAGAGACCCCCTTTAGTGCCTAAGCACATAAATTCAGTATGCCCAAACAGGACCATCGTGCCAAATGCATCTACTACATCAACCTCTGCCACATCATCCTTTCTCTCTTTACCCATACAGTTCACTGCCAATGTACCCATTACTCCATCCTTAGCAGGGACCAACACAGGGACAAATGGCAGAAATGTCATGAACTCAATTAGTACCACTACGGCTCTTACGAGCACTGTCAATACTTTTCCTTTTTTAGGACCACTCAATACACCATGGAGCCTAAACAAATAAATAGACCCACGAGTAACATCGGTATTGGAGGTGAAATGCAGATTTATAATATGTCCTCTGTCCAGCTGACACTTCACCAAGAGATCCTTCTACAGAAGGGCTTATCTTACACCCCTACTCCTTCATTTGATGAATTCACCTGGACGAAGGACATTAATCTATTTGCAAGGAAACTTGCTTTGTTAAAACACTATAAAGGACATCCCTCTGACTATGACTCTATTGAACGTATTGAATCACGTACTCTTCGAGACTTGACAAATGAAAATATTATTAGTGCTGACATAGCCACTGGTCCCTTTTCATCCCTGCGCCCCAAATCACGGATGACACCATCTTTTTCTCAATATGCACATATTGAAATTTTTGTCAAAATGGTTAGTAGTGAGATAGAAAAATTGAAAGCTCATAAAGCAGAAACTCATAATAATCTCAGTATGATGGAACAAACAGCACTGGCTGAACTCTGTAAGAATGAGGATATTACTCTAAAACCCTGTGATAAGGGGGGTAATATTGTCATTAGGGATCGGGTAGATTATTCATCTATGGTCCATAGACTGTTGGATGACACCACTACTTATATCACCATGGAGAAAAATCCTACTACTAGCTTTTTAGCTGAATTACGACCTCTCCTGACTGGAGCTAAGTTACAGCGTCTAATTTCTACTGACGAGTTTAAAAGGATGTACAATCCCAGTCCTACCATCTCAACCTTTTACGCATTGCCCAAATTACACAAATGCATTTGCCCCATGCCAGGTAGACCTATTGTGTCTGGCAAACACAATCTGACTCAAGGTATCAGTATGTACGTAGACGAAGTCCTTTCATCCTTTGTCACAGCTCTTCCTTCATATTTGTGGGACACCAAGGACACTCTCACCAGGATCCAGGATCTCCCACCACCATGCTAGCAAGAATCGATGTTGAATCTCTTTACACCAATATCCAGCATAGTCTAGGTCTTGATGCTATACAACACTTATTGAGCACTAAAGGTATTCAGTTTCAGGCCCACAACAAATTTATCCTATCACTTTTAAAATTTGTACTTACTCACAATTTCTTTCTTTTTGATGGAAATTCTACCATCAACTTAAAGGCACTGCCATGGGCACCGTCTGTACACCCACTTATGCCAATTTATTTCTAGGGTGGTGGGAAGACACTTTAGTTTTCACTGATGATTTGCTTTTTTTCACATCTCATATTCTTTTTTGGGGAAGGTATATAGATAATATACAAATTTTTTGGGATGGTGACAAGAACCTTTTCTTTGATTTCATGGATATCCTTAATACCAATAACATCGGCATGAAATTAACTTCTGAAATACATGAAAAGGAAATGAATTTCCTCGATCTTAAAATCTCCTTGGATCCTGGTGGCAGTGTCCATACAAATATATTTTGAAAATATACCGCTACCAACAGTTTCCTGTACTGGGAGAGCTTCCATCCACATGCTCTCAAAAAAGGTATTCCGATCGGCCAATATCTGAGAGAGAGAAAGGAACGGCTCAGACAAGAATACCTTCCAATGGGAATGCGATTCTTTGTATCTTAAGTTCCTAGCACGAGGGTACCCCAAAAAGGTTCTACATAGGGCATACGCAAGAGCCAAGGCCACTATGAGAGAAGATCTTCTGTATGGTACCAGCAAGAAATCAATTACCTCTCCGCCTATTGTTAGATGTGTTGGGAATTTTGATGTATGTTCTTCTCAAATTCATAGTATTTTACGTAAACATTGGCCCATTCTACAAGCCGATTTAGATCTTTAAGAGGCCATCTCCAATTCTCCTAGTATAACGTATCGTAAAGGTAAGAATCTCCCAGTATTTTTGGTTCACAGCCATTATTCTACACCTTCCATCTCACGAAAGACCTGGCTCTCTACCCCGGTTATAGGTTCTCACCCGTGTGGGAGATGCTACTTCTGTCCCTACATGTCTACCATGAAGAGTTTCTGTAATCCATCTAATGGCAAATCTTTTGAGATAAAGGAGTTTATCAAAAGTGGAGTAATATATGATGCCAAATGCCGATGCCCAAAACTATATGTTGGTAAAACTGTCCAACAACTAAGAAGAAGGATTTAGAAACATACACCGTGTTCCAAATTATTATGCAAATGTTATTTTTCGCTGATTTTCCTAAATAGTCGATGTAAATGACAGTCAGTATAATCTTCAAGCCATCAACCGTTGGAGAATAATGCGAATTTTATTGAACAAATCTCCTAATGATAACAGATTTTTTTTTAGAAGTAAAAAACTCAAAATGCACTGTTTCAAATTATTATGCACAACAGAGATCAAAACATTTTAAAGGTTGTAAAGAGAACTAAAATGGTAATTTGTTGAATTTGCAGCATCAGGAGGTCATATTTACAGAAATCAAAAGCTCTTTCAATAAAAAAAACAAACTTAACAGGCCAAGTTACATGTTAACATATGACCCCTTCTTTGATATTACCTTCACAATTCTTGCATCCATTGAATTTGTGAGTATTTAGACAGTTTCTGCTTAAATATCTTTGCAGGATGTCAGAATAGCCTCCCAGAGCTTCTGTTTTGATGTGAACTGCCTCCCACCCTCATAGATATTTTGCTGGAGGATGCTCCAAAGGTTCTCAATAGGGTTGAGGTCAGGGGAACATGAGGGCCACACCATGAGTTTCTCTCCTTTTATGCCCATAGCAGCCAATGACACAGAGGTATTCTTTGCAGCATGAGATGGTGCATTGTAATGCATGAAGATAATTTTGCTACGGAAGGCACAGTTCTTCTTTTTGTACCATGGAATAAAGTGGTCAGTCATAAACTCTACGTACTTTGCAGAGGTCATTTTCACACCGTCAGGGACCCTAAAGGGGCCTACCAGCTCCCTCCCCATGATTCCAGCCCAAAACATGACTCCGCCACCTCCTTGCTGACGTCGCATCCTTGTTGGGACATGGTGGCCATTCACCAACCATCCACTACTCCATCCATCTGGACCATCCAGGGTTGCACGGCACTCATCAGTAAACAACACGGTTTAAAAATTAGTCTTCCTGTATTTCTGAGTGCACAGCAACCGTTTCTGCTTGTGAGCATTGTTTAGGGGTGGCCGAATAATAGCTTTATGCACACTTGCAAACCTCTGGAGGATCCTACACCTTGAGGTTCGCGGGACTCCAGAGGCACCAGCTGTTTGCTGCTTTGCAATGGCATTTTAGCAGCTGCTCTCCTAATCCTATTAATTTGTCTGGCAGAAACCTTCCTCATTATGCCTTTATCTGAACAAACCCATCTGTGCTCTGAATCAGTCACAAATCTTTTCACAGTACGATGATTACGCTTAAGTTTTCTTGAAATATCCAATGTTTTCATACCTTGTCCAAGGTATTGCACTATTTCACGCTTTTCGGCAGCAGAGAGATCCTTTTTCTTTCCCATATTGCTTGAAACCTGTGGCCTGCTTAATAATGTGGAACGTCCTTCTTAAGTAGTTTTCCTTTGATTGGGCACACCTGGAAAACTAATTATCACAGGTGTCTGAGATTGATTACAATGATCCAAAGAGCCCTAAGACACAATACCATCCATGAGTTTAATTGAAAAACTAATAATGAAATGTTTATGACACTTAAATCCAATGTGCATAATAATTTGGAACACGGCGTATAAGTACCATCAATAGTAAAGAGGATACTCCTCTTTCTAAACACATTAGATCCTTCCACAATGGTATTGCCACCTCTCTACAATTTTGGGGTATTACTCAACATAAATTAGGTCCTAGAGCTGGCAATCTGGATAAAAAACTTTTACAGGAAGAAGCGAGATGGATACACAAACTAAACCTTCGTTGCTTTCCTCTAAATGGATTATACTATATCTTCCTAACCTCCTATTCTCTCTGACAGCCGATTTTGGTGTTGTACGCATGTGCCACTCGGTCAATTTGATTGGCTGCAAGCCCCGTCCTCTGAATGGACGACACGCACACCCATCACAGTAGTTCGAGCCACACTACACTCCCACCTACGGCATCTCCGAGGCTTTAAAGAACAGGAAATCTCGTGCACACTATCACTAGCCACATTATACCCCTGAGGACGCTACGTTCGTAGCGAAACATGTCGGGGGATTCTGTGCTAATATTAATTCAGAGTTAGGCCAGCAATGATCCTGTTATAATCAGCGGCATAACGTACGACTGCCGCTGGTCTGCTACACTAGTGCTTAGGTGCAGTCCACTCACTAAAATACGATCACGCTTCTCTATATACCTATTTGCTGGTCCACTTTGGCTATTTTTAATTTATATCTTGTGTGTCCCACCTTGTTACTTTTTTTAGCTATACCTAATAAAAGTAAAATATTAATTAATTACCGACGCACTATGATAGTTGGGAAAGCTGGGTATTTAGTGCGCTCAGGCACATTTGTTTCCTGCGTTGGATGCTTGTTGCCCGCCAGCTATCAGGGTCATTTCTAGTTTTTATGATTGCAGCATGGCACCATCTTTATAGGAGAAAGAGATGTCGTACTAGAATCTCTCACAAGAGACACAATAGATATATTGGTCTCTACATAGGTAGGAGAATACCAATGAAATACATGAGAATCTGTTTATCAGCCTAAAATGAATGACCACATACAATTTTGTTGCAAACTGAGACACTTGTGCAAAGTGTTGTGACAAATAATGACAACACAGAATAAAGCTGCCCATTCACTATTGATTTTAGACAGCCATAACTGTCAATTTGGACCATTTGATGCCAACTGTCGATGTCTTTTTGTGACAGGCAAGAATATAATCGATGCTGAGTAAAGGCAGTTATTGCAGAAATGTAAATCAGACATATCGGATGTTTTCGATCTTTGTCAGGTACAGTCTGGCATAATTGGAAGGTCATTTATGCCAAATAACGAGTTGCATCCAGTGGGTAGCGCTAATTGTTTGCATCATAAATTTGGTAGTCTGGATGCTCTTGAAAAGTCACAGATTTCGATAGAGCATTTATACACACTAAGGGCTCATTTACATGAGCGTGTTATACGTCCGTGCGACGCGCGTGATTTTCACGCGTGTCGTACAGACCTATGTTAGTCTATGGGGCCGTGCAGACAGTCCGTGATTTTTGCGCAATGTGAGTGCGTTTCGTAAAACTCACGACATGTCCTATATTTGTGCGTTGTTCGCGCATCACGCACCCATTGAAGTCAATGGGTGCGTGAAAATCACGCATGCCACACGGAAGCACTTCCATGGGACGCGTGTGATTTGCGCAACAGCTGTCAAACTATGAATGTAAACAGAAAAGCACCACGTGCTTTTCTGTTTACAAACATCCAAACGGAGTGTCATAATGATGGCGGCTGCGCGAAAATCACGCAGCCGCGCATCATACGGAGCTGACACATGGAGCTGTTAAGTGCCTTTTGTGCACGCAAAACGCAGTGTTTTTTGCATGTGCAAAACGCACACGCTCGTGTAAATGAGCCCTAATTCAGATTCACAAATTTAGAAATGGCATAGAAATTGGTTAGAAATGTGTGTGCGTGTGTGTGCGTGTGCGTGTGTGTGTGTGTGTGTGTGTGTGTGTTCGACTTACCTGCAAACGCTGATGCTGCTGCAGAATCAACTGTAGCCTCTGGTGCCGATGTGGCCGTCACGATGCAGGACCTGTGAGTGACGTCACAGATCTGCACTGTCAGAAGCTGGGCGTTCTGAAGAGAAGAGGATGTTACTTCTCTTCAGAGCGCCCAGCTAGTGAAAGTATTAAAAACGCCCCGATGTACGCACATAATACACGCCCACTTGGACTTTTACTTTTAAACACACCCACTTGGATTTTTGCAAGCCTCATTTGCATAACTACAAAAATGGTCATAACTTGGCCAAAAATGCTCGTTTTTTAAAAATAAAAACGTTACTGTAATCTACATTGCAGCGCCTATCTGCTGCAATAGCAGATAGGGGTTGCAAAATCTGGTGACAGAGCCTCTTTAAGCTTGGTAAGATTTTACTGTGTGTGTCATGTGCAGTTCTATTATCACAGTGTCCTTACTGCCGAGAATGTTAGCGATCAGCTATACTCTGCTGGAAACCGGGCAGAAGCTGGTCAATACCCTATTGTGGAGCTGCTACTACTAATTGATGGAGGTCCTGATTGAGGGACACCCCCAATAAACCTAGAATGTCATAAGGTTGGGTTCACAAACAGTGTAAAAATTGCGCCAGAACCCGTCCTGAAAATTAGCAGCCTAACCAGAATTAATTACGAATTTTTCATGTGGTTTGTTAAAACCCAATTCCCTTACATTGCGCTGTACCTTGTTAGGGAATTTAGGTGTGGATTCCGCAAACTGAAATTCCACAACAAATATGTAAATTGTGAACCCAGTCTAATAGGGTACTTTAAAATGGATTTTCTGAACTATACAATCTCTTTAAAGGGGTTTTCCCATGAGGGACATTTATGACATATCCTGTGCATATGTCATAAATGGCAGATAGATGCGGGTCCCACCTCTGGGACCCGCACCTATCTCTAGAACGGGCGCCTAAACCTCGTTCTACCTCTTTCTGTTCCGGTTGATTTCCGACCATGAAGGAGAAAACAGCGTAACTCGCTGAGCTACCCTGTTTCCGTAAGCCTCATAGAACTGAATGGTTGTTACGGAAACATCGTAGCTCGCATGCTACGCTGCTTTCGTAACTGCCATTCACTGCTATGGGAGTTACGGAAACAGCGTAGCTCAGCGAGTTATGCTGTTTCCGCAACTCTCAACCATGTAATCAGGAAGTAGCCGTGAGTCAGCATGAGCACAAAAGGCTAGAACGGGGTTTAGGGGGCCCCGTTATAGAGGTGGGACCTGCATCTATCTGACATTTATGACATATCCTGTGAATATCAGAAAAAAGGAGATTTTTGAAGCAGCACTAGTCCCGAGTATGGTGCGGTGCACGCTGTCAAGCCAGGCAAACCAACTCCAGCACGATGTATATCCAAAGAAGTAGTAGGACAACAGCACACGTCTTCAAATCATCAAAGTGGTTTTATTGTCAAGACATCCACAAACGACAAGCAACGTTTCGACCCATAGTGAGTGAAGGGTCTTTGTCAAGCCTAACATTATGTCTAAAAACATCGTTATAAATGGGTGAATACAAATGATCACATGGCCCATTCCAACCAGTGAACATCGTGAATCTGGTCTCCCAGGTGAAGCATACATTAGTCTTAATGACATACATCAAATAGTTATATAATCTTCAAAAACGTGCAAAACTACAATGTGTAATACATCTTTAATACATCATCATCAATAATATACCAATCATTGTTATTACAATAGAAAAGTGAAGGAGGAAAGTTCACCACACTCCAGGTTCCAGCTACGATCACAGAGCTCTATTGTGCATGCTCAGCAATCAATCATCTCTGCTGTGCAAAAAATACAGACCAGCGTTCGATCCAAAATAGTGATCAAAGTATGTATAAATGTAAGACATCCTCAGTCATAACAGGAATCCATCATATTGCAGCTCCATATCTGTATATTTAGAGGCAAAATTAATTCAATAATTAAAAACGTCTTCACTCTGTATAAGTCACATGTGAACAGGGCAGACGGAGGGAGAAGGGATCAGGTTCATATTACTTCATGATATCAATCACTAGAAGTTAAATATAAGACATCCTCAGTCATAACAAGAATCCATCATACTGCAGCTCCATATCTGTATATTTTGAGGCAAAAATAATTCAATAATTAAAAACGCCTTCACTCTGTTTAAGTCACATGTGAACAGGGCAGACGGAGGGAGAAGGGATCAGGTTCATATTACTACATGATATCAATCCCTAGGAGTTAAAGAGGCTCTGTCACCAGATTTTGCAACCCCTATCTGCTATTGCAGCAGATCGGCGCTGCAATGTAGATTACAGTAACGTTTTTATTTTTAAAAAACGAGCATTTTTGGCCAAGTTATGACCATTTTCGTATTTATGCAAATGAGGCTTGCAAAAGTACAACTGGGCGTGTTGAAAAGTAAAAGTACAAGTGGGCGTGTATTATGTGCGTACATCGGGGCGTGTTTACTACTTTTACTAGCTGGGCTTTCTGATGAGAAGTATCATCCACTTCTCTTCAGAACGCCCAGCTTCTGGCAGTGCAGCACTGTGACGTCACTCACAGGTCCTGCATCGTGTCGGCACCAGAGGCTACAGTTGATTCTGCAGCAGCATCAGCGTTTGCAGGTAAGTAGCTACATCGACTTACCTGCTAACGCCGATGCTGCTGCAGAATCATCTGTAGCCTCTGGTGTCGATGTGTCCTCGCTCGTCTGACACGATGCAGGACCTGTGAGTGACGTCACAGCGTGATCTCTCGAGAACACGGCTGTGTCTGCACTGCCAGAAGCTGGGCGTTGTGAAGAGAAGTGGATGATACTTCTATACACAACGCCCAGCTAGTAAAAGTGGTAAACACGCCCCGATGTGCGCACATAATACACGCCCAGTTGTACTTTTACTTTTCAACACGCCCAGTTGTACTTTTGCAAGCCTCATTTGCATAAATACGAAAATGGTCATAACTTGGCCAAAAATGCTCGTTTTTTTAAAATAAAAACGTTACTGTAATCTACATTGCAGCGCCTATCTGCTGCAATAGCAGATAGGGGCTGCAAAATCTGGTGACAGAGCCTCTTTAATGTCATCAAATACTATTTAGTGTTAAACCGCCTACATAAATCGGATCACCGAAGTGATTCAAAAACTTTCTAGGGAATGCTTGTAACTTCTGTCCGACAAATCATGTTGGACAATAATACCGCACAAAACACGAGATTTATATAATGATGATAAAAAAGCCTTCATTCCGTGATGTGAAGTCACATGTGAACAGGGCAGACAGAAGAAGAAGGGATCAGGTTCATATTACTACATGATATCAATCACTAAAAGTTAGTGTCATCAAATACTCTTTAGTGTTAATTCGCCTACATAAATCGAATCACTCAAAGTGATTAAAAGACTTTCTAGGGAATGCTCATAATATCTGTCCAACGAAACATGTCGGACACCTATATCGCACAGAACACGAGATTTATATAATGATGATAGAGCATCAACCATAGCCCACCCAATCAAAAAACCACTATACTCAAAAATATTGCATAAAAAATACAGATGGAAGCCAACATGAAAGGAACCGCTATAACCTTCGTTCTGATCATAAATCCGCTGGCGTGTGGTGAATAAACCTCCATCACGAACATGCTCAAATCTGTAAGAAATATTCCAAAAATATCAAGACCCTCAGGGATACAAGACGATGCAAAAAAATAGATGCTACACAATGTGTCAGAAATCACCCATCAAGTGTACAATATTAAAAAAATGTTAAAAACAGCAATGGGATTTCAGAGTCCAGGAATTATCTTGTATTCTAGATTCAAACCTTTGGGGTATAGGGAATCTAACTCAAAGATCCAACGTAATTCTTTCTTTTTCAATAGCTTCTGTCTATCCCCTCCCCTCCTGAGTATCGGGACACAATCTATTACCCTAAATCTCAATTGATTTAACTGATGATTCTTTTCAATAAAATGCCTTGGTAATGGAAGTTCCATCATTTTCTTTCTGATTGTACTTTTATGCTTATTAATTCTCAATTTAATAGGCATAGTTGTCTCTCCTATGTAAATCAATGAACAAGGACATGTAATCATATATACAACGAAATCTGAATTGCACGTAAATCTGTGTCTGATATTAAAGACCCTCCCCGTATGTGGATGCTGAAAAATATTCCCTTTCACAATATTATTGCAATTGCAGCAATTCAGACAGGGAAAATTACCATTTTTGGGGGGGCAAAGTAGCAATTGTGTATTTTTCTTTCTACTACCCACGTCTGACTTAACCAGTGTGTCTCTGATATTCTTAGTCCTCCGATATGACATAATAGGTGGTATTCTCAACGTGTCAATCTCATTATGTCCCTTGGACACTATAGGCCAATTCTTTCGCAGAATATTACCTATGCGACCACTCAAATTGCCAAAAGTTGATATAAATGGTATACGTTCAACTTGTACACCCTTAATATTGGATTCCAAACAATTGTCTAGTCTATCCTTATGTTTCTGTACAAGTTTCCTAGGATAACCTCTCTTCGTAAATTTATTACACATCTGAGTCAACCTAATTTGTTTCTGTGTAGTATCTGACACAATCCTATCTACCCTTAATAATTGACTCCATGGTAACGACTCAATCATGTGTCTAGGATGGTTACTACTATATAAAAGGAGATTATTTCTGTCTGTGGGTTTCACAAATAAATCTGTGGAAAATACTCCGTCTTTCCATTGTACCAAAGTGTCCAAAAATTGTAATTCTCGATCAGAACAAACCATGGTAAATTGAAGAGCTGGAATATGAGTGTTAAGTTCTAACAAAAACTGATCAAGACCCAACCTATCACCTTCCCATATGACAAAAATGTCATCAATAAATCTCCACCAGCAGCGGATGTGATCCATATGGGGGGAGGTGTAGACATACTCCTCCTCAAAGGTGGACATGAAGATGTTCGCATACGTTGGGGCCACGTTGGACCCCATCGCCGTCCCCCTTAGCTGTAAATAGAACTGGTCACCAAAGAGAAAATAATTCTTCCTTAGTACCAGCTCCAGCAGCTGGAGGATGAAGCGTCTACACCCTGGGTCACATCCGGTGCTGGCGAGACATTTCTCTATTGCCCTTAAACCTCTATTGTGTTCAATGCTAGTATATAAAGATACAATATCAAATGATACAAGTAATACAGGACCACTGGCCTCAATCAGTTGTAATTTATGTTAAAAATCTGTTGTATCTTTAATGTAAGACGAGGCCTTCAAAACATATTCTCTCAGGATTTTGTCAAGGAAGATTGCAATATTATTAAAAATTGAACCCCTCCCCGACACAATTGGTCTGCCTGGGGGGGCATGGAGATTTTTGTGAATCTTAGGTAGTGTATATAATATTGGAGTAATTGGTTCCTCCACCTTCAGAAACTTCCCCAATTGTTGGTCAATAATACCCTGTTCCACTGCAACATCAATAATACCTTTGATCTCTTTCAATAGCTCTAACTTGGGGTCTCTAGGTAACAATTGATATATCTCACTATCTGCCAATTGACTATAAATCTCTGACTCATATTTACTACTGTCCAAAATGACCGTGGCTCCACCTTTATCGGCCTGCTTTATAGTAATCTCCTTATTATTCATAAGTTCCTTTAAAGCCTTCCTTTCCTTATTTGTAAGATTCAAATTACTCCTTGTATCATGTGTAGTACTCTCTTTTAATGATTTAATCTCATCTAACACAATCTTTGAAAACGTATCAATAATCGGGCTAGAGGGAGGCATATATGTGCTAGTTGGTCTAAGACCCAATTTGCTAGACTGAAACATACAATCAGAATCACTTTTCTCACAGACAGTAACATTATCTTTAGAAAACATTACTTTAAGGTTCAGACGTCTAAAAAAACTTTTAAGATCAAGATCCAATTGGAACCAATCAACATCAGTATCAAGACAAAATGAAAGACCTTTCTGTAACACCTGAAGTTGGTCATTCGTGAGGTCTATAGATGAGATATTTACCACTATATTTTCGTTCTTGGAGGGTTCCTCCTCATTGGGGGTCTCGATCTCGAACGAAATCGGCCTCTTGCGTTGCCGTTGGTGTTTCCGTCCACCCCTCCTAGACCGTCCATACTTCCAAGTGGACCTTTGTCTAAAAAAGGTGCATGATTGGCGTCATCGGTTGAATCAGAATCACCGGTAGTGTATAACAGATTGCCACTCCCCAATTTCCTCGGTTTTCTCCGCCTCTGGGAAGGACCATATGAATTCATATTTTGCCAATTGTAGATTTTACCATTACGATAGTCCTCCAAATCACGATGCCATTTATCTCTTTTCGTTCTCTCTATCTCGGTCTTCACTCTATCCAAATTCATGGAGATTTTCTCCTTTAGAGAACCAAAGATTAGCTCATTGGAAGATTGGACAATTGATACTTCAACTTCCTTCAATTTATTTTCAATCAATGCAATTTCTGATTGTAGATATTCCACATTGAGAAGTATTAAATCAAAGGCATATTTATTAGATATGTGTTCAAACTTCGTGCAGAAGTACTCATTATTAGGAAACAGATTCGGGCGTAAATGTGATCTTAAGCCTCTGGGGATTCTCTGTGCCTTGTAGTACTCCAATAATGTAGATAGATGTAACTCCAGTGAAATCTTTCTTTTAGCTTCACTTTCATACTGCCTCTTCAAGGCATCCATTGATGGAGTACTTAAAAACGCTGAATCATAAGTTGCACTCTGTACAATCCTTAACGCATCCTCATTGCTGTATGCGAATGTCTTTGACATACCTTGTAAAGTTGATGCACTAGATAGTGCAGTAGTATCTCGGGAAATCAAGCCCATGGCACTGGGCGGATTCGGATTCATTCTCCAAAAGTGCACGCCTCTGTGGTTTAATATCAGAAAAAAGGAGATTTTTGAAGCAGCACTAGTCCCGGGTTCAATTTTTAATAATATTGCAATCTTCCTTGACAAAATCCTGAGAGAATATGTTTTGAAGGCCTCGTCTTACATTAAAGATACAACAGATTTTTTACATAAATTACAACTGATTGAGGCCAGTGGTCCTGTATTACTTGTATCATTTGATATTGTATCTTTATATACTAGCATTGAACACAATAGAGGTTTAAGGGCAATAGAGAAATGTCTCGCCAGCACCGGATGTGACCCAGGGTGTAGACGCTTCATCCTCCAGCTGCTGGAGCTGGTACTAAGGAAGAATTATTTTCTCTTTGGTGACCAGTTCTATTTACAGCTAAGGGGGACGGCGATGGGGTCCAACGTGGCCCCAACGTATGCGAACATCTTCATGTCCACCTTTGAGGAGGAGTATGTCTACACCTCCCCCCATATGGATCACATCCGCTGCTGGTGGAGATTTATTGATGACATTTTTGTCATATGGGAAGGTGATAGGTTGGGTCTTGATCAGTTTTTGTTAGAACTTAACACTCATATTCCAGCTCTTCAATTTACCATGGTTTGTTCTGATCGAGAATTACAATTTTTGGACACTTTGGTACAATGGAAAGACGGAGTATTTTCCACAGATTTATTTGTGAAACCCACAGACAGAAATAATCTCCTTTTATATAGTAGTAACCATTCTAGACACATGATTGAGTCGTTACCATGGAGTCAATTATTAAGGGTAGATAGGATTGTGTCAGATACTACACAGAAACAAATTAGGTTGACTCAGATGTGTAATAAATTTACGAAGAGAGGTTATCCTAGGAAACTTGTACAGAAACATAAGGATAGACTAGACAATTGTTTGGAATCCAATATTAAGGGTGTACAAGTTGAACGTATACCATTTATATCAACTTTTGGCAATTTGAGTGGTCGCATAGGTAATATTCTGCGAAAGAATTGGCCTATAGTGTCCAAGGGACATAATGAGATTGACACGTTGAGAATACCACCTATTATGTCATATCGGAGGACTAAGAATATCAGAGACACACTGGTTAAGTCAGATGTGGGTAGTAGAAAGAAAAATACACAATTGCTACTTTGCCCCCCCAAAAATTGTAATTTTCCCTGTCTGAATTGCTGCAATTGCAATAATATTGTGAAAGGGAATAGTTTTCAGCATCCACATACGGGGAGGGTCTTTAATATCAGACACAGATTTACGTGCAATTCAGATTTCGTTGTATATATGATTACATGTCCTTGTTCATTGATTTACATAGGAGAGACAACTATGCCTATTAAATTGAGAATTAATAAGCATAAAAGTACAATCAGAAAGAAAATGATGGAACTTCCATTACCAAGGCATTTTATTGAAAAGAATCATCAGTTAAATCAATTGAGATTTAGGGTAATAGATTGTGTCCCGATACTCAGGAGGGGAGGGGATAGACAGAAGCTATTGAAAAAGAAAGAATTACGTTGGATCTTTGAGTTAGATTCCCTATACCCCAAAGGTTTGAATCTAGAATACAAGATAATTCCTGGACTCTGAAATCCCATTGCTGTTTTTAACATTTTTTTAATATTGTACACTTGATGGGTGATTTCTGACACATTGTGTAGCATCTATTTTTTTGCATCGTCTTGTATCCCTGAGGGTCTTGATATTTTTGGAATATTTCTTACAGATTTGAGCATGTTCGTGATGGAGGTTTATTCACCACACGCCAGCGGATTTATGATCAGAACGAAGGTTATAGCGGTTCCTTTCATGTTGGCTTCCATCTGTATTTTTTATGCAATATTTTTGAGTATAGTGGTTTTTTGATTGGGTGGGCTATGGTTGATGCTCTATCATCATTATATAAATCTCGTGTTCTGTGCGATATAGGTGTCCGACATGTTTCGTTGGACAGATATTATGAGCATTCCCTAGAAAGTCTTTTAATCACTTTGAGTGATTCGATTTATGTAGGCGAATTAACACTAAAGAGTATTTGATGACACTAACTTTTAGTGATTGATATCATGTAGTAATATGAACCTGATCCCTTCTTCTTCTGTCTGCCCTGTTCACATGTGACTTCACATCACGGAATGAAGGCTTTTTTATCATCATTATATAAATCTCGTGTTTTGTGCGGTATTATTGTCCAACATGATTTGTCGGACAGAAGTTACAAGCATTCCCTAGAAAGTTTTTGAATCACTTCGGTGATCCGATTTATGTAGGCGGTTTAACACTAAATAGTATTTGATGACATTAACTCCTAGGGATTGATATCATGTAGTAATATGAACCTGATCCCTTCTCCCTCCGTCTGCCCTGTTCACATGTGACTTAAACAGAGTGAAGGCGTTTTTAATTATTGAATTATTTTTGCCTCAAAATATACAGATATGGAGCTGCAGTATGATGGATTCTTGTTATGACTGAGGATGTCTTATATTTAACTTCTAGTGATTGATATCATGAAGTAATATGAACCTGATCCCTTCTCCCTCCGTCTGCCCTGTTCACATGTGACTTATACAGAGTGAAGACGTTTTTAATTATTGAATTAATTTTGCCTCTAAATATACAGATATGGAGCTGCAATATGATGGATTCCTGTTATGACTGAGGATGTCTTACATTTATACATACTTTGATCACTATTTTGGATCGAACGCTGGTCTGTATTTTTTGCACAGCAGAGATGATTGATTGCTGAGCATGCACAATAGAGCTCTGTGATCGTAGCTGGAACCTGGAGTGTGGTGAACTTTCCTCCTTCACTTTTCTATTGTAATAACAATCATTGGTATATTATTGATGATGATGTATTAAAGATGTATTACACATTGTAGTTTTGCACGTTTTTGAAGATTATATAACTATTTGATGTATGTCATTAAGACTAATGTATGCTTCACCTGGGAGACCAGATTCACGATGTTCACTGGTTGGAATGGGCCATGTGATCATTTGTATTCACCCATTTATAACGATGTTTTTAGACATAATGTTAGGCTTGACAAAGACCCTTCACTCACTATGGGTCGAAACGTTGCTTGTCGTTTGTGGATGTCTTGACAATAAAACCACTTTGATGATTTGAAGACGTGTGCTGTTGTCCTACTACTTCTTTGGATATCCTGTGAATATGTCATAAATGTCCCTCGTGGGAAAACCACTTTACGGACGCTTTCACAGAGCAGTTTTTTTGTAAGTATTTTGAATCAGTATTTGGAAGCCAAAACTAGGAGTGAAACCTTCTCAGAGGGAAAAGTGGAATGGAAAGACTTGCACCTCTTCCGTGTTTCAAGCCCACTATTGGTTTTGGCTTCCAAATAGTGATGCAAAACACTGACCAAATACTGACCAAATACTACCATGTGAAAGCGGCCTAAGGCTGGATTCACACACAGCATTTTTCTGCATTTCCGTCAGTTTTTCACAGCGTTTTTTAAATTAGGTTATTAACGCTGCGAGCAGATGTTAGTTTAACCCCTTCAGGGCAAAGCCTGTTTTGGCCTTGGGACAGAGCCGATTCTTGTTCTGTAGGGTTCAGAAGGAAGGGAGCGCCATTTGGCTTTTTCAGTGCAGATTTTGCTTGGTAGTTTTTCTGTTTGGGGTTTTGCTGGTATTTCAGTTAAAGAGGCTCTGTCACCAGATTTTGCAACCCCTATCTGCTATTGCAGCAGATCGGCGCTGCAATGTAGATTACAGTAACGTTTTATTTTTAAAAAACGAGCATTTTATGACCATTTTTGTATTTATGCAAATGAGGCTTGCAAAAGTACAACTGGGCGTGTTGAAAAGTAAAAGTACAACTGGGCGGGTATTATGTGCGTACATCGGGGCGTTTTTACTACTTTTACTAGCTGGGCGTTCTGATGAGAAGTATCATCCACTTCTCTTCAGAACGCCCAGCTTCTGGCAGTACAGGTCTGTGACGTCACTCACAGGTCCTGCATCGTGTCGGCCACATCGGCACCAGAGGCTACAGTTGATTCTGCAGCAGCATCAGCGTTTGCAGGTAAGTAGCTACATCGATTTACCTGCAAACGCCGATGCTGCTGCAGAATCATCTGTAGCCTCTGGTGCCGATGTGTCCTCGCTCGTCTGACACGATGCAGGACCTGGGGAAGTGACAATACAGCGTGATCTCTCGAGAACACGGCTGTGTCTGCACTGACAGAAGCTGGGCGTTGTTTAGAGAAGTGGATGATACTTCTCATCAGAACGCCCAGCTAGTAAAAGTAGTAAAAACGCCCCGATGTACGCACATAATACACGCCCAGTTGTACTTGTACTTTTACTTTTCAACACGCCCAGTTGTACTTTTGCAAGCCTCATTTGCATAAATACAAAAATGGTCATAACTTGGCCAAAAATGCTCGTTTTTTAAAAATAAAAACGTTACTGTAATCTACATTGCAGCGCCTATCTGCTGCAATAGCAGATAGGGGTTGCAAAATCTGGTGACAGAGCCTCTTTAATAATGTGGGGGCATATGTAAGCTGTGCGGAGAACATTAGGGCATAATAAGAGGGTGTAATGCAGATGTGTGGCCTGTGTCGCACTGATAAATGGTGCCAGATCTTATCCCACTTTTGAAATGCTCTGCGCATTTTGTGTCAGCATAGTCTGAGAGCCATAACTTTTTTTTTGTGACATTGTGGTGTAAGGGCTTATTTTTTCGGGACAATCTGTAGTTTTTATCAGTACCATTTTGGGGTACATGCAAGTATTTTCTCACTATTTATTCTGTTTTTTGAGAGGCGTGGTGAGCAAAAAACTGAAATTCTTCTATTGTTTTTTATTTTATTTTTACAGAGTTCACCATGTGCTATAAATGACATATTTAATTTATTTTGCGGGTTGATGTGATTACGGCAATATCATATGTCTATAGTATTTTTTTGTTTTACGGTGTTTGCATGATAAAATCACTTTTTAATTTACTTTTTGTGTTGCCATATTCTAAGAGCCATAACTTTTTTTATTTTTCCATCAAGAAAGCTGTATCAGGTCTGTTTTTTTTGTGGAACAAACTGTAGTTTTTATTGGTACCATTTTTGGGTACATGCGACTTTTTGATCCCTATTTATTAAATTTTTGGGGAGGTAAAGTGACAAAAAAATTGCTATTTTTTTTTTTAACATTTTTATTATTTTTTTTACGGCGTTCACCGCACAGGATAAATAACATTATATTTTTATAGTTCAGGCCATTACGGATGCGGCGATAGCAACTATGCATATATATATTTTTTCATTTTTCTAATAATAAAAGGACTTGATATGGGAAAACGGGCGATTTTTGAAACTTTTAATTTTTTATTATTGTACAACATTTCCTTTTTTAGCTGTTTTTTTTAGTCCATCTATGTACTTGAACTGTCCGATCGTTGGTATTATACACTGCAATATGATTATTGACCGCTGAATTTAAGGGGTTGATCGGCAGGGACCACCGCAGTGTTCCCATCCCGTTGTCTTCCCTCAGTAGCTTTGCTGCTAGCAGCATCCAGTCCTGAGAGATACCGGGCTGAGGGGAATGCCTGTGTGCTCCGTTGTTAGAGCATGTAAATTAACGGGCTGCAGACACAAGGGCCAACGCAGCAGCAAGTTAATTTACGTGGTGTGATCTGGAAGGGGTTAAAGTCTATAGTAAATTATTAAAGAGGCTACAAACAAAGCATTTTGGTATGTGGCATTTTTGGGTCAGTGGCGTTTTTTTCAAAACACAGCATGCTTTGTGTATGGTACAAACTGATCCTAAATAAAAATGGCACCAAAAATGCTTGTTAAAAAAAAGCTGCCATTTTACATGTTTTTTTCATGCAGTTTAGAACTCCAGGCAAAAATCCTGTATGAAGGAGACCTAAGGGTATGTGCACACGATAACGTCCATTACGGCTGAAATTACCGCGCTGTTTTCAGGAGAAAACAGCTCCGTAATTTCAGACGTAATAGCTCGTACCTGCGTTTTGCAAGGCGTCAATTACGGATGTAATTTGGAGCTGTTCTTCATTGGATTCAATGAAAAACTGCTCCAATTACCTCCAAAGAATTGTCCTGCACTTCTTTGCCGAGGCTGTTATTTTACGCGCCGTCTTTTGACAGCCGGCGTATTGGACAGGCCGACGTATCGGAGCCGTGTTTTCAGGCGTAAATCGAGGCGTAAAACCATACCTCCCAACCGTCCCGATTCCGGCGGGACAGTCCCGGTTTCTCACCGCTGTCCCGCCGTCCCGCCCGGTCTTCAAAATGTCCCGCTGTGCACTGCATCAAAACAGCTGATCGCTGCTAACTGAAGCAGCGATCAGAAGAAGGCAGGAGTCTTGCGGCGGTGTTCTCACTGTAGATAGCATCGACACCAGTGAGAACGCTGCTGCAAGACTCCTGCCTTCTGACGGTGAGTGAAAGCAGAGTGCATGTGAGGAGGAGGAAGAGGGTCTTTTTTTGCTCCCTGTAGGAGTTGGAATCCCCATTCCGCTACAGGAGAAGTGAGTAACTACACAGTAACTACACAGTCAATATATGGACACAGCGACGTCACTCACTTCTGAAGCGGAATCCCCGAACCCTATGGCCGGGGATTCCGCTACAGGAGAAGTGAGTGACTACACTGTCCATATATGGACACAGCGACGTCACTCACTTCTGAAGCGGAATCCACGACCCTATGGCCGGGGATTCCGCTACAGGAGAAGTGAGTGACTACACTGTCCATATATGGACACAGCGACGTCACTCACTTCTGAAGCGGAATCCCCGACCCTGTGGCCGGGGATTCCGCTACAGGAGAAGTAAGTGACCAAACTGTCCATATATGGACATAGCGACGTCACTCACTTCTGAAGCGGAATCCCCGACCCTGTGGCCGGGAATTCCTCTCCAGGAGAAGTCAGTGACTACACTGTCCATATATGGACATTTAAGTCAGTGTCTTCTCCTGGAAGGGGGCGGGGGGGGGGGGGGGGGGGGGGGTGGGTGGCTGCAACTTACAGGGGACTGTGTGGCATTACCTACAGGGGACTTGGTGGCATTACCTACAGGGGGCTGGGTGGCATTACCTGCCGGGCACTGGCTGGCATTACCTGAAGAGGGCTGGGTGGCATTACCATCAGGGGGCTGAGTGGCATTACCTACAGGGGGCTGGGTGGCATTACCTGCCGGGGGCTGGGTGGCATTACCTGCCGGGGGCTGGGTGGCATTACCTGCCGGGGGCTGGGGGGCATTACCTGCAGAGGGCTGGGTGGCATTACATACAGTGGGCTGGGTGGCATTACCTGCCGGGGTCTGTGTGGCATTAACTGCACGGGGCTGGGTGGCATTACATACAGGGGGCTGGGTGGCATTACCTGCCGGGGGCTGGGTGGTATTACCTGCCGGGGGCTGGATGGCATTACCTGCCGGGAGCTGGGTGGCATTACCTGCAGAGGGCTGGGTGGCATTTGTAAAGGATCTGCCAGGCACAGCTTTGGGGTTAACTCCCAGAACTAATCAGTCAGCACCTGAGAATACATCCCTGAGACTGACTCTTGCTTCCACCATTCAGGCTGGCAGGCTTAGGAGTGGGAGAGCCTATCGTAACCTGGCCAGACTCAGCTAGCTCCCGCCCTCGGTCTATTTAAGCCTGCACTTCCTGTCCCTCGGTGCTTGTGATTCTTTCCTTGTGGTTTCCTGGCACAGCTACAGCTCCTGCTATTTTTGATCCTGCTCCATACAGACCCTGGCTTACCGACTACTCTTCTGCTTTTCGTTTTGTACCTCGCACACTCCTGGCTTGACTCGGCTCGTTCACCACTCTGGTTGCTCACGGTGTTGCCGTGGGCAACGGCCCCTTTTCCTTGCTTGTGTTCCTTTGTATGTTTGTCGTGTTTGTCGTGCACTTACTGAGCGCAGGGACCGCCACCCAGTTGTACCCCGTCGCCTAGGGCGGGTCGTTGCAAGTAGGCAGGGACAGAGTGGCGGGTAGACTAGGGCTCACTTGTCCGTTTCCCTACCCCCCGCCATTACATAATCACAAGCCCATACATAGTCTACCGCTGGTCCCTGACACCACTATGGATCCCCGTGAGACCCTGGCTCAGCAAATGCAGGGTCTCTCCCTACAGGTCCAGGCCCTGGCTCAGAGGGTCAACCAGCCTGATGCTACCCTGGTAGTTCCCCTCACCGCACCTCTTGAACCCCACCTCAAGTTGCCCGACCGGTTCTCAGGGGACCGGAGGGCTTTTCTCTCCTTTCGGGAGAGCTGTAGGCTTTACTTTCGTTTAAAGCCTCATTCCTCAGGTTCTGAGAGCCAGCGGGTGGGTATAATTATGTCCCGGCTCCAGGAAGGGCCCCAAGAGTGGGCCTTCTCCTTGGCTCCTGACGCCCCTGAACTTTCCTCCGTTGATTGTTTCTTTTCTGCTCTCTGACTTATTTATGACGAGACTGACAGGACTGCCTTTGCCGAGAGTCAGCTGGTGACTTTAAGTCAGGGTAAGAGACCTGTTGAGGAGTATTGCTCTGACTTTCGGAAGTGGTGTGTAGCTTCTCGGTGGAATGACCCTGCCTTAAGGTGCCAGTTTAGGTTGGGTCTGTCGAATGCCCTGAAAGACCTGCTAGTTAGCTATCCCTCTTCTGACTCCCTAGACCAGGTTATGGCTTTAGCGGTACGACTTGACCGACGTCTCAGGGAACGACAACGTGAACGTTTATGTGTTTTCTCCTCCGTTTCACCTGGTAGTTCCAACAATCCCGAGGTAGAGGTCGTTCATCGGGAACTGTGCACAGTCTGGGCCCAGGTTCAGAAAAACCTAGAGGTGTCCCAGAGCGTACAAAAAACTCAGGCTGATAAAAAACGTTCTGCTAACCCCCTGTTTATGGTCGGGGATCGGGTGTGGTTGTCGTCTAGGAACTTGCGTCTCAAGGTTCCGTCCAAGAAGTTTTCTCCCCGGTTTATTGGGCCGTATAAGGTCATTGAGGTCCTCAATCCTGTCTCCTTCCGGCTGGAGTTACCCCCGTCTTTTCGGATACATGACGTGTTTCATGCCTCCCTCCTCAAACGCTGCTCCCCGTCCTTGTCTCCCTCGAGGAGACCTCCTGTTCCCATCCTCACCCCGGAGGGGGTGGAATTCGAGGTGGCCAGGATTGTGGACAGCAAGATGGTCCAAGGCTCCCTCCAGTACCTGGTCCATTGGAGAGGATACGGGCCCGAGGAGAGGACTTGGGTACCCGCCCGGGATGTTCACGCTGGGGTATTGGTCAGGAGGTTCCACCTGCGTTTCCCCAGTAAGCCAGGTCCACTTACAAAGGGTCTGGTGGCCCCTCATAAGAGGGGGGGTACTGTAAAGGATCTGCCAGGCACAGCTTTGGGGTTAACTCCCAGAACTAATCAGTCAGCACCTGAGAATACATCCCTGAGACTGACTCTTGCTTCCACCATTCAGGCTGGCAGGCTTAGGAGTGGGAGAGCCTATCGTAACCTGGCCAGACTCAGCTAGCTCCCGCCCTCGGTCTATTTAAGCCTGCACTTCCTGTCCCTCGGTGCTTGTGATTCTTTCCTTGTGGTTTCCTGGCCCAGCTACAGCTCCTGCTATTTTTGATCCTGCTCCATACAGACCCTGGCTTACCGACTACTCTTCTGCTTTTCGTTTTGTACCTCGCACACTCCTGGCTTGACTCGGCTCGTTCACCACTCTGGTTGCTCACGGTGTTGCCGTGGGCAACGGCCCCTTTTCCTTGCTTGTGTTCCTTTGTATGTTTGTCGTGTTTGTCGTGCACTTACTGAGCGCAGGGACCGCCACCCAGTTGTACCCCGTCGCCTAGGGCGGGTCGTTGCAAGTAGGCAGGGACAGAGTGGCGGGTAGACTAGGGCTCACTTGTCCGTTTCCCTACCCCCCGCCATTACATAATCACAAGCCCATACATAGTCTACCCCTGGTCCCTGACACCACTATGGATCCCCGTGAAACCCTGGCTCAGCAAATGCAGGGTCTCTCCCTACAGGTCCAGGCCCTGGCTCAGAGGGTCAACCAGCCTGATGCTACCCTGGTAGTTCCCCTCACCGCACCTCTTGAACCCCACCTCAAGTTGCCCGACCGGTTCTCAGGGGACCGGAGGGCTTTTCTCTCCTTTCGGGAGAGCTGTAGGCTTTACTTTCGTTTAAAGCCTCATTCCTCAGGTTCTGAGAGCCAGCGGGTGGGTATAATTATGTCCCGGCTCCAGGAAGGGCCCCAAGAGTGGGCCTTCTCCTTGGCTCCTGACGCCCCTGAACTTTCCTCCGTTGATTGTTTCTTTTCTTCTCTCTGACTTATTTATGACGAGACTGACAGGACTGCCTTTGCCGAGAGTCAGCTGGTGACCTTAAGTCAGGGTAAGAGACCTGTTGAGGAGTATTGCTCTGACTTTCGGAAGTGGTGTGTAGCTTCTCGGTGGAATGACCCTGCCTTAAGGTGCCAGTTTAGGTTGGGTCTGTCGAATGCCCTGAAAGACCTGCTAGTTAGCTATCCCTCTTCTGACTCCCTAGACCAGGTTATGGCTTTAGCGGTACGACTTGACCGACGTCTCAGGGAACGACAACGTGAACGTTTATGTGTTTTCTCCTCCGTTTCACCTGGTAGTTCCAACAATCCCGAGGTAGAGGTCGTTCATCGGGAACTGTGCACAGTCTGGGCCCAGGTTCAGAAAAACCTAGAGGTGTCCCAGAGCGTACAAAAAACTCAGGCTGATAAAAAACGTTCTGCTAACCCCCTGTTTATGGTCGGGGATCGGGTGTGGTTGTCGTCTAGGAACTTGCGTCTCAAGGTTCCGTCCAAGAAGTTTTCTCCCCGGTTTATTGGGCCGTATAAGGTCATTGAGGTCCTCAATCCTGTCTCCTTCCGGCTGGAGTTACCCCCGTCTTTTCGGATACACGACGTGTTTCATGCCTCCCTCCTCAAACGCTGCTCCCCGTCCTTGTCTCCCTCGAGGAGACCTCCTGTTCCCATCCTCACCCCGGAGGGGGTGGAATTCGAGGTGGCCAGGATTGTGGACAGCAAGATGGTCCAAGGCTCCCTCCAGTACCTGGTCCATTGGAGAGGATACGGGCCCGAGGAGAGGACTTGGGTACCCGCCCGGGATGTTCACGCTGGGGTATTGGTCAGGAGGTTCCACCTGCGTTTCCCCAGTAAGCCAGGTCCACTTACAAAGGGTCCGGTGGCCCCTCATAAGAGGAGGGGTACTGTAAAGGATCTGCCAGGCACAGCTTTGGGGTTAACTCCCAGAACTAATCAGTCAGCACCTGAGAATACATCCCTGAGACTGACTCTTGCTTCCACCATTCAGGCTGGCAGGCTTAGGAGTGGGAGAGCCTATCGTAACCTGGCCAGACTCAGCTAGCTCCCGCCCTCGGTCTATTTAAGCCTGCACTTCCTGTCCCTCGGTGCTTGTGATTCTTTCCTTGTGGTTTCCTGGCCCAGCTACAGCTCCTGCTATTTTTGATCCTGCTCCATACAGACCCTGGCTTACCGACTACTCTTCTGCTTTTCGTTTTGTACCTCGCACACTCCTGGCTTGACTCGGCTCGTTCACCACTCTGGTTGCTCACGGTGTTGCCGTGGGCAACGGCCCCTTTTCCTTGCTTGTGTTCCTTTGTATGTTTGTCGTGTTTGTCGTGCACTTACTGAGCGCAGGGACCGCCACCCAGTTGTACCCCGTCGCCTAGGGCGGGTCGTTGCAAGTAGGCAGGGACAGAGTGGCGGGTAGACTAGGGCTCACTTCTCCGTTTCCCTACCCCCCGCCATGACATAATCACAAGCCCATACATAGTCTACCCCTGGTCCCTGACACCACTATGGATCCCCGTGAAACCCTGGCTCAGCAAATGCAGGGTCTCTCCCTACAGGTCCAGGCCCTGGCTCAGAGGGTCAACCAGCCTGATGCTACCCTGGTAGTTCCCCTCACCGCACCTCTTGAACCCCACCTCAAGTTGCCCGACCGGTTCTCAGGGGACCGGAGGGCTTTTCTCTCCTTTCGGGAGAGCTGTAGGCTTTACTTTCGTTTAAAGCCTCATTCCTCAGGTTCTGAGAGCCAGCGGGTGGGTATAATTATGTCCCGGCTCCAGGAAGGGCCCCAAGAGTGGGCCTTCTCCTTGGCTCCTGACGCCCCTGAACTTTCCTCCGTTGATTGTTTCTTTTCTGCTCTCTGACTTATTTATGACGAGACTGACAGGACTGCCTTTGCCGAGAGTCAGCTGGTGACCTTAAGTCAGGGTAAGAGACCTGTTGAGGAGTATTGCTCTGACTTTCGGAAGTGGTGTGTAGCTTCTCGGTGGAATGACCCTGCCTTAAGGTGCCAGTTTAGGTTGGGTCTGTCGAATGCCCTGAAAGACCTGCTAGTTAGCTATCCCTCTTCTGACTCCCTAGACCAGGTTATGGCTTTAGCGGTACGACTTGACCGACGTCTCAGGGAACGACAACGTGAACGTTTATGTGTTTTCTCCTCCGTTTCACCTGGTAGTTCCAACAATCCCGAGGTAGAGGTCGTTCATCGGGAACTGTGCACAGTCTGGGCCCAGGTTCAGAAAAACCTAGAGGTGTCCCAGAGCGTACAAAAAACTCAGGCTGATAAAAAACGTTCTGCTAAGCCCCTGTTTATGGTCGGGGATCGGGTGTGGTTGTCGTCTAGGAACTTGCGTCTCAAGGTTCCGTCCAAGAAGTTTTCTCCCCGGTTTATTGGGCCGTATAAGGTCATTGAGGTCCTCAATCCTGTCTCCTTCCGGCTGGAGTTACCCCCGTCTTTTCGGATACACGACGTGTTTCATGCCTCCCTCCTCAAACGCTGCTCCCCGTCCTTGTCTCCCTCGAGGAGACCTCCTGTTCCCATCCTCACCCCGGAGGGGGTGGAATTCGAGGTGGCCAGGATTGTGGACAGCAAGATGGTCCAAGGCTCCCTCCAGTACCTGGTCCATTGGAGAGGATACGGGCCCGAGGAGAGGACTTGGGTACCCGCCCGGGATGTTCACGCTGGGGTATTGGTCAGGAGGTTCCACCTGCGTTTCCCCAGTAAGCCAGGTCCACTTACAAAGGGTCCGGTGGCCCCTCATAAGAGGGGGGGTACTGTAAAGGATCTGCCAGGCACAGCTTTGGGGTTAACTCCCAGAACTAATCAGTCAGCACCTGAGAATACATCCCTGAGACTGACTCTTGCTTCCACCATTCAGGCTGGCAGGCTTAGGAGTGGGAGAGCCTATCGTAACCTGGCCAGACTCAGCTAGCTCCCGCCCTCGGTCTATTTAAGCCTGCACTTCCTGTCCCTCGGTGCTTGTGATTCTTTCCTTGTGGTTTCCTGGCCCAGCTACAGCTCCTGCTATTTTTGATCCTGCTCCATACAGACCCTGGCTTACCGACTACTCTTCTGCTTTTCGTTTTGTACCTCGCACACTCCTGGCTTGACTCGGCTCGTTCACCACTCTGGTTGCTCACGGTGTTGCCGTGGGCAACGGCCCCTTTTCCTTGCTTGTGTTCCTTTGTATGTTTGTCGTGTTTGTCGTGCACTTACTGAGCGCAGGGACCGCCACCCAGTTGTACCCCGTCGCCTAGGGCGGGTCGTTGCAAGTAGGCAGGGACAGAGTGGCGGGTAGACTAGGGCTCACTTGTCCGTTTCCCTACCCCCCGCCATTACAGCATTACTTGCAGAGGGCTGGGTGGCATTACATACAGGGGGCTGGGTGGCATTACCTGCCAGGGGCTGGGTGGCATTACCTGCAGGGGGCTGGGTGGCATTATGTACATGGGGCTGGGTGGCATTACCTGCTGGGAGCTGGGTGGCATTACCTGCGGGGGGCTGGGTGGCTTTACATACAGGGGGCTGGGTGGCATTACATACAGGGGGCTGGGTGGCATTACCTGCAGGGGGCTGGGTGGCATTTCCTGCAGAGGACTGGGTGGCAATACATACAGGGAGCTGGATGGCATTACCTGCCGGGGGCTGGGTGGCATTACCTGCAGGGGGCTGGGTGGCATTACGTACATGGGGCTGGGTGGCATTACCTGCTGGGGGCTGGGTGGCATTACTTGCCGGGAGCTGGGTGGCATTACCTGCAGAGGGATGGGTGGCATTACTTGCAGAGGGCTGGGTGGCATTACATACAGGGGGCTGGGTGGCATTACCTGCCAGGGGCTGGGTGGCATTACCTGCAGGGGGCTGGGTGGCATTATGTACATGGGGCTGGGTGGCATTACCTGCTGGGAGCTGGGTGGCATTACCTGCGGGGGGCTGGGTGGCTTTACATACAGGGAGCTGGGAGGCATTACATACAGGGGGCTGGGTGGCATTACCTGCAGGGGGCTGGGTGGCATTTCCTGCAGAGGACTGGGTGGCAATACATACAGGGAGCTGGGTGGCATCACCTGCCGGGGGCTGGGTGGCATTACCTGCAGGGGGCTGGGTGGCATTACGTACATGGGGCTGGGTGGCATTACCTGCCGGGGGCTGGGTGGCATTACCTGCCGGGGGCTGGGTGGCATTACATACAGGGGGCTGGGTGGCATTACATACAGGGGGCTGGGTGGCATTACCTATAGTGGGCTGGGTGCCATTTCCTGCAGAGGACTGGGTGGCATTACATACAGGGGACTTGTTGGCATTACCTACAGGGGGCTGGGTGGCATTACCTGCAGAGGGCTGGGTGGCATTACATACAGGGGGCTGGGTGGCATTACCTGCAGGGGGCTGGGTGGCATTACGTACATGGGGCTGGGTGGCATTACCTGCCGGGGGCTGGGTGGCATTACATACAGGGGGCTGGGTGGCATTACATACAGGGGGCTGGGTGGCATTACATACAGGGGGCTGGGTGGCATTACCTATAGTGGGCTGGGTGGCATTTCCTGCAGAGGACTGGGTGGCATTACATACAGGGGGCTGGGTGGCATTACCTTCAGGGGGCTGGGAGGCATTACCTTCAGGGGGCTGGGTGGCATTACCTTCAGGGGGCTGGGTGGCATTACATACAGGGGGCTGGGTGGCATTATGTTAGGGATCTGCCAGGTACTACGTCTAGGTATACTCCTGGGATTAATCAATCCACACCTGAGGCCAGACCTGTTCGACTGACACCATCTCCCACCAACCAGGGTGGCAGGCTCAGGAGTGGGAGAGCCTATCGCGGCCTGGTCAGTCGGAGTTAGCTCCGCCCCCTGTCCTTTATTACCTGCCGTGTTCTCCTCCTCAGTGCTTGTAATTCTTTTGGATTCCTGGCCCCACTGCTGCTTGCTCCAGCCTTCTTCTGCCGTGCTTCTGCCTTGCTGCTGTTCTGCTTAACCTGCTTTGCTTTGCCTCCGGCTTGCTTCCTCCTCCGTGCTCACTTGGGTATACTCCACCTTATCCCGGTCCGACTACTCATTCACCGCTCCGTTCCCTCGCGGCGTTCCGTAGGCTACTGCCCCTTCCCTTGCGTGTTCCCTGTTTGTTTTCCCGTGCACTTAGACAGCGTAGGGACCGCCGCCCAGTTGTACCCCGTCGCCTAGGGCGGGTCGTTGCAAGTAGGCAGGGACAGGGCGGTGGGTAGATTAGGGCTCACTTTCCCTTCACCTCCTTCCTGCCGTTACATAATTACAAGCCCATACCTAGTCTACCACTTCTCCTACGCTGACGCTATCATGGACCCCCTTGAGACCCTGACCCAGCAGATGCAGGGCCTCTCCCTACAGGTCCAGGCCCTGGCCCAGAGGGTCAACCAGGGTGACGCTGCCTTAGTAGTTCCCCTCACCTCACCTCTAGAACCCGACCTCAAGTTACCTGACCGGTTCTCAGGGGACCGTAAGACGTTTCTCTACTTCCGGGAGAGTTGCAGACTGTATTTCCGCCTAAAACCCCACTCCTCAGGTTCCGAGAACCAGCGGGTGGGTATCATCATATCCCGACTCCAGGAAGGGCCCCAAGAATGGGCCTTCTCCTTGGCTCCTGACGCCCCTGAACTTTCCTCTGTTGATCGTTTTTTCTCTGCCCTCGGACTCATTTACGACGAGACTGACAGGACTGCTTTAGCCGAGAGTCAGCTGGTGACCTTACGTCAGGGTAGGAGACCGGTTGAGGAATACTGCTCTGATTTTAGAAAGTGGTGCGTAGCTTCTCGGTGGAACGATCCGGCCCTAAGGTGCCAGTTTAGGCTAGGATTATCTGACGCCCTGAAGGATCTGCTGGTTAGCTACCCCTCTTCTGACTCCCTTGACCAGGTTATGGCCCTAGCAGTACGACTTGACCGACGTCTCAGGGAACGTCAGCTTGAACGCTTCCATGTGCTCCCCTCTGACTTTTCTGCGATCCCCCCCGAGGTCCCGTCTCCTCGCCCCTCCACGGAGGACTCGGAGGTACCTATGCAACTCGGGGCCTCCATGTCCCCTCGACAACGTAGGGAGTTTCGCAGAATGAATGGTCTCTGCTTCTACTGTGGGGACGACAAGCATCTTCTGAACACCTGTCCCAGGCGCAAGAATAAAAAGCCGGAAAACTTCCGCGCCTAAGTGATCATCGGGGAGGTCACTTGGGCGCACAGGTATTTCCCGCTAATGTGAAGCGCAATAAAATTTTGCTTCCCTTTCAGGTCTCGTTTGCTTGCCGGTCTGCCACGTGCAGTGCTTTCGTGGATTCTGGCTCATCTGCTAATATCATGTCTGTGGAATTTGCTATGTCTCTAAAGATGCCATTTATTGATTTACCTTATCCTATCCCTGTAGTAGGTATCGACTCAACTCCCCTTGCTAATGGTTATTTTACTCAGCATACTCCTGTTTTTGAACTCCTGGTTGGCTCCATGCATTTGGAGCAGTGCTCTGTACTGGTGATGCAGGGATTATCGTCTGATCTGGTATTAGGTCTTCCCTGGTTGCAGTTGCATAATCCCACGTTTGATTGGAATACTGGGGATCTCACCAAATAGGGTAGTGAATGTCTTATGTCATGTCTTTCTGTTAACTCTATTTCTCCCCGGGAGGAGGTAAACACGCTTCCTGAGTTTGTTCAGGACTTCGCCGATGTGTTTTCTAAGGAGGCCTCCGAGGTGTTGCCCCCCCATAGAGATTACGATTGCGCCATCGATTTGGTGCCTGGTGCCAAGCTTCCTAAGGGTAGGATATTTAATCTTTCATGTCCTGAACGTGAAGCTATGAGGGTGTATATCCAAGAATGCCTGGCCAAGGGTTTCATTCGCCCCTCGACTTCTCCTGTAGGTGCTGGCTTCTTCTTCGTGGGGAAGAAGGATGGTGGTCTTAGGCCGTGCATTGATTATCGTAACCTGAATAAGGTCACCGTAAGGAACCAGTACCCACTTCCTTTGATTCCGGATCTTTTTAATCAGGTTCAGGGGGCCCAATGGTTTTCTAAGTTCGATCTACGGGGGGCATATAACCTTATCCGCATCAAAGAGGGGGATGAGTGGAAAACTGCGTTCAACACACCCGAGGGTCATTTCGAATACCTAGTCATGCCCTTTGGGTTGTGTAATGCCCCTGCTGTCTTCCAGAATTTTATTAATGAAATCCTGAGAGATTACCTGGGTAATTTTCTTGTTGTGTACCTTGATGACATACTGGTGTTTTCCAAGGACTGGTCCTCCCACGTGGAGCATGTCAGGAAGGTGCTCCAGGTCCTTCGGGAGAATAATCTGTTTGCTAAGACTGAAAAATGTGTCTTTGGGGTACAGGAGATACCATTTTTAGGGCAAATCCTCACTCCTCATGAATTCCGCATGGACCCTGCCAAGGTTCAGGCTGTGGCGGAATGGGTCCAACCTGCCTCCCTTAAGGCGTTACAGTGTTTTTTAGGGTTCGCCAACTATTACAGGAGGTTTATTGCCAACTTCTCGGTCGTCGCTAAGCCTCTTACGGACCTTACTCGCAAGGGTGCTGATGTCCTCCATTGGCCCCCTGAGGCCGTCCAGGCCTTTGAGACCCTCAAGAAGTGCTTTATCTCGGCCCCCGTGCTGATTCAGCCCAACCAAGAGGAGCCATTTATTGTGGAGGTTGACGCATCCGAGGTGGGAGTGGGGGCCGTCTTGTCCCAGGGTACCAGCTCCCTCACCCATCTCCGCCCCTGTGCTTACTTCTCTAGGAAGTTTTCGCCCACGGAGAGTAACTATGATATTGGCAACCGCGAACTTCTAGCCATTAAATGGGCTTTTGAAGAGTGGCGGCACTTCCTGGAGGGGGCCAGACACCAGGTAACGGTCCTTACGGATCACAAGAATCTGGTTTTCCTAGAATCGGCCCGGAGGCTTAATCCTAGACAAGCTCGGTGGGCACTATTCTTTACCAGATTTAATTTCTTGGTTACCTATAGGGCTGGGTCCAAGAATATTAAGGCTGATGCCCTGTCACGTAGTTTCATGGCCAATCCTCCTTCCGAGAAGGATCCTGCTGGTATTTTACCCCCTGGTATAATCGTTTCTGCCACGGATTCTGATTTAGCTTCTGATATCGCGGCTGATCAGGGTGCAGCTCCCGGGAACGTCCCTGGGGACAAACTGTTTGTTCCCCTGCAATACCGGCTAAGGGTACTCAGGGAAAACCATGACTCCGCTCTATCTGGTCATCCTGGCATCTTGGGCACCAAACACCTCATTACCAGAAACTATTGGTGGCCTGGGTTGCCTAAAGACGTTAGAGCTTACGTCGCCGCTTGTGAGGTTTGCGCTAGGTCCAAAACCCCTAGGTCCCGACCTGCGGGCCTACTACGTTCCTTGCCCATTCCCCAGAGACCTTGGACCCATATCTCCATGGATTTTATCACCGATTTGCCGCCATCTCAGGGCAAGTCGGTGGTGTGGGTGGTAGTAGACCGCTTCAGCAAGATGTGCCACTTTGTGCCCCTTAAGAAGCTACCTAACGCCAAGACGTTAGCTTCTTTGTTTGTGAAACACATCCTGCGTCTCCATGGGGCCCCAGTCAATATCGTTTCTGACAGAGGGGTACAATTTGTTTCCTTATTTTGGAGAGCCTTTTGTAAAAAGTTGGAGATTGATCTGTCCTTCTCCTCCGCCTTCCATCCCGAAACTAATGGCCAAACGGAAAGGACTAACCAATCCCTGGAACAATATTTAAGGTGTTTCATCTCTGACTGTCAATTCGATTGGGTCTCATTCCTTCCCCTTGCTGAATTTTCCCTGAATAACCGGGTAAGTAACTCGTCAGGGGTCTCCCCGTTTTTCTGTAATTTCGGGTTTAACCCAAGGTTCTCCTCCGCTTCCCCTGGTTGTTCCAATAATCCTGAGGTAGAGGATGTTCATCGGGAACTGTGCACTGTCTGGGCCCAGGTTCAGAAGAACCTAGAGGCGTCCCAGAGCGCACAAAAGATTCAGGCGGATAGTAGACGTTCTGCTAACCCCCGGTTTGTCGTCGGGGATTTGCGCCTTAAGGTCCCGTCCAGGAAGTTTGCTCCCCGATTTATTGGACCTTATAAGATCATTGAAGTCCTCAACCCTGTATCCTTCCGTCTGGAGCTGCCCCCATCCTTTCGCATACATGACGTCTTCCATGCCTCCCTCCTTAAACGCTGCTCCCCGTCCTGGTCCCCCTCGAGGAAACCTCCTGTTCCTGTTCTCACCCCTGAGGGGGTGGAATTCGAGGTGGCCAAGATTATGGACAGTAGGATGGTCCAGGGCTCCCTCCAGTACCTGGTCCATTGGAGAGGATACGGGCCGGAGGAGAGGACTTGGGTACCTGCCCGTGATGTTCACGCTGGGGTATTGATCAGGAGGTTCCACCTTCTCTTCCCTACTAAACCGGGTCCTCTTAGTAAGGGTCCGGTGGCCCCTCATAAAAGGGGGAGTACTGTTAGGGATCTGCCAGGTACTACGTCTAGGTATACTCCTGGGATTAATCAATCCACACCTGAGGCCAGACCTGTTCGACTGACACCATCTCCCACCAACCAGGGTGGCAGGCTCAGGAGTGGGAGAGCCTATCGCGGCCTGGTCAGTCGGAGTTAGCTCCGCCCCCTGTCCTTTATTACCTGCCGTGTTCTCCTCCTCAGTGCTTGTAATTCTTTTGGATTCCTGGCCCCACTGCTGCTTGCTCCAGCCTTCTTCTGCCGTGCTTCTGCCTTGCTGCTGTTCTTCTTAACCTGCTTTGCTTTGCCTCCGGCTTGCTTCCTCCTCCGTGCTCACTTGGGTATACTCCACCTTGTCCGACTACTCATTCACCGCTCCGTTCCCTCGCGGCGTTCCGTTGGCTACTGCCCCTTCCCTTGCGTGTTCCCTGTTTGTTTTCCCGTGCACTTAGACAGCGTAGGGACCGCCGCCCAGTTGTACCCCGTCACCTAGGGCGGGTCGTTGCAAGTAGGCAGGGACAGGGCGGTGGGTAGATTAGGGCTCACTTTCCCTTCACCTCCTTCCTGCCATTACACATTACCTGCAGGGGGCTGGGTAGCATTATCTACAGGGGGCTGGGTGGCATTACCTACAAGGGGCTGGGTGGCATTACCTACAGGGGGCTGGGTGGCATTACCTACCAGGGGGGCTGGGTGGCATTATCTACAGAGGGAAGTGTGTGGCAAAAAATTTAAATGAAATTCATCCGATTTTAAAACGGACAGGGAAAAAAACGGATGCAAAACGGGTCAAAATTGGCAGTTAAAAACGCCAACACGGCCCGGAACGGAATTGGAACGGATGCAAAACGGCCGTTTTTATCGGCCGACACTCGGGCCCTGTCATGTGAATAAGGCCTAAGGGGCTGTGTGTTGCGCTACCTACAGGGGGGCTCGGTCTGGAACTATCTATAGGGGGGCTGTGTCTGGAGCTATGTACAGGGGCGCTGTGTGTGGAGCTATCTACAGGGGGCTGTATCTGGCACTATCTACACGGGGGCTGTGTCTGGAGCTATCTACAGGGGGGTTGTGTCTGGAGCTATCTACAGGGGGGCTGTGTCTGGAGCTATCTACAGGGGGCTGTATCTGGAGCTATCTACAGGGGGGCTTTATCTGGAGCTATCTACAGGGGGGCTGTATCTGGAGCTATCTACAGGGGGGCTGTATCTGGAGCTATCTACAGGGGGGCTGTATCTGGAACTATCTACAGGGGGGCTGTGTGTGGAGCTAT